>NW_027397063.1:122670234-123002775 GCF_003265705.2 Callorhinus ursinus | reverse complement strand
CCAGCTTGCATTCCCACCAACAGTGTAGGAGGGTTCCCCTTTCTCCGCATCCCCGCCAACATCTGTCATTAACCATAGAAGACTCTTACCTATAGGGAAAAAACTGAGGGTTTCTGGAGGGGATGGGGGTGTGGGGGTGGAATTAACTGGGTGATGGGCATTAAGGAGGGCATGTGATGAAATGAGCACTGGGTGTGTTATATGCAACTGACGAATCACTGAATTCTACCCCTGAAAGTAATAATACACTATATGTTAACTAACTTGAATTTAAATTAAAAAAAAAAATATCCACACCAAAAAAACAGATGGCAAGTGGGATTTGATCCACAGACTGCAGTTTGCCAATCCTTGGTTTAAAACATGGTGATGAGTTTGAAGTTTATTCCAGATACAATGCATTGCCATTAGAAGGTATCGAGCAGGAGGGTGCCGTGGTCTGACCTGTGTTTAGGACTTCCATTGGGGGTTCACACCAATAAGGTGCTGAATTACAGCAGGGCCCCCAGGTGCTCTGCATAGAATCCCCAGGAGCATCCAAAGCCAACCAGTGAGAAGAATTAAAAGAAGAAAGGCAGAGGAGGAAGAGAGGCAGGAGAACAAGAAGATGTGGAGGAGGGAGGAGAAAGGAAGAGGAAAAAGAACACACACAAAAATGCACCTTCCTTGCATCGAGTAAGAATGGCTTTGGGTCTGGCTTCCTTCTCTCACCGTTACACCCATGAACAACTAATGTGGTGAGTTGTGGTATTTTGTTTACCACAGCTCTAAGGTATTCCACTGTGTGAACATATCACAATTTATTCACACTTTTCCTGTTGCCTACAGAGCAAGAAGTACTTGGGTGGCTAGGAGACCTCAAAGATTTGATTCTGGTGTCAGCACCCAGAGCTGGTCCCACAGCCAGGCTCTGGGTCATATCAGGCTGGCTCTGGGGTCCCTTGAGTTCTGCAGGTCCTAATAGACACGGACAACAGGCATGAGTGTGAGTTCCCCACAAGCCCTGGCCCAAGCCCCATTCTTTGAACCTGAGCTAACTGATTTCAGATAACTGAACATCGACAACCTAGGTCTGTGCCCAGGAAGTGTACGCAGGAGGAGACAGTGAGGGGGGTGGGACTTTCACTGTCCCCACCCCACTGAAGGTGAACAGACCCACGCTGGAATGATCATACCTGTTGCTAGAGTGTTGACATATTTCCATAAAAGTAAGAAAGGAGCCTCTGCCCCAAATCTCCCCTTTATCTCCCTCCTCCCTAGTCCCCAGGCCCTGCCTAAGGCTACCCTGGATGTGCGCCAGCTGGCCGGCTTGCTACAGCTCCCAGGCCCTGGCCTCTGCCCGGCTGGCCAACACAGGCCTGGACCTGGTGGGAGGGAGAGGTACCCAGTACTGCTGCTCACACCTCAGCCTGCAGACGCGTGACACCCACCAGCCCCGCAAGGCTGCAGCCGCCTCTCACCGGCGTATCCACCGTGCATGGTGCCAGTTGTGAAGCCTTTGGAATATCACATCTGCCTCCCCGGACCGATTTCCCACCTCAGACAGTTGAAGTGAGGATTACACTGATGGCTAAATTTGATCCTTGATGAGAGAGCTACCAAGAACAAGAGTAATAATACTCTCAGTGTAGACCCTGGTAAGGACCATCATAGCTGACATTTACTCAGCTCGTACAACATCCCAGGCATGGTTCCAAGCATGGAACGTGTATGAGCTCATACAATCCTCACAACATCACTCTGGGGTAGGTGCTGCACGGATTTCTATTTACAGATACCGAAACTAAGGTCAATTGAATTGCTCAGGACCACACGGTCAGTCAATGGCCAAGCTGGGATTCAAACCCAGGCAATCTGACTCCAATGCCTAGAAAGCAAAAGATAAGAGAAACAAGGGCATGCATTTATTTTCCTTATGCATTTGTTTCCTTGTCATTCCTGGACAGTGGAAACGGTATGCAAAGGAGATAGAGCCTAGAACCTGGGCAGGGGTAGAGAATGAGCATCGTGACTTAACTGCTTATCTTTACTTACAGTTCTCTTTTATTCACTGATTCATGCATGCATTGATTCATTCATTCAATGGCATTTATTGAGACGGTATTAAATATGAGACTTTGCCAGACCCAGGTGATACTTTTGTTCTCAGTGGGAGTGGGAGTCAGCCAGGAACAGATACGGAAGTGGAGATGTCTTTCCCTGCCAGCTCTGGGCAGATCTAGGTTCTAAGTGGGATCTCTACCCACCCCACCTCCACCCCCACCCTGAGCCCAGAGTCTCACCCAATCTCTCCTGGGTTTATGGATGTGCTGGGGACATGTCCACACCAGGGATCCTATGGGGGATTAAGCCTAATCTGGGCCCATCTTACTGGGACTTGGGCCCTTACTGATGACTGGCAGTAATTTTGAAATATGGTCATTAATTCTTGACATTCGTCCCATGATGAGGTTGGGGCTATGTCACTTCCCCTTGACCTGGTTGGGCCTGTAACTACTTCAAGGAAGGGGTTATGGCCGGAGTACTGCTAGGTGACTTCTGAGGTGAGACTGTAAAGGCCGCACAGCTCTGCCTTGTCACCAGGGAATGCTCCCTACTGGGGCCCTGAGCAGTTGGACCTCCCCAAGACTGCCATCAGGGCAGTCACATGGAGGTGCTCTGGTTGGCAGTCTGGCTGAGCCCAGCCGCCCTCCATCCTAGCCCCAGAGCCAGGAATATGTATGAGGAAGTCATCTCAGCCTTGGGTCCCCCAGCCCTGGTAGTTTGATTCCCCCCAGGCAACTGAATCCCACCCCTCCCCAGAGCCATTGAAGTCATCCCAGGGGAGGCCCCAGCCATCTACGGAGGAGAGAGAAATGCCTGCTGTGCCCTTTCCAACCTCTTGACTCCCAGACGCCATGAAGAGAATAAACTAGTGGTTGGTTTAGCCACATAGTTTTATGGAGGTTTGTTAATGCAGCCATAGCTAACTGGAAACCTGCCTATAGCAGTCAGAGTCCAGAATTAGTAGGAGATGTATACCAAGAAACTTATTGCAAGGAGATGGTTAAAGCGATTGTGGAGGTTGCTGGCAAGTCTGAAGTCCATACGGCAGATCCTGAGGAAGGGCAGGTGGGAGGTGAGAGCAGTACGAGAATACAAATTCCAGGTTGGGATCACACACATCATCCCACCTAATACAAGATGCCCAGAGTGACGTGGTGGGTCAGAGAGGACGTCTGGGCCAGCGTTTGGAGATGGAAAGGGATGGGAAGAATGTGTTCCCCAAGCAGGGCAAGCAGGATGGGTGAATAAAGGATAAGAAGAAGGTGGCCAGGGGGCCTGAAGGGGGGGAGACAGGGCAGGGAGACATGCATGTGGAAACATGTGCAGCTGGAGCAAAGGGTGCTCCGGGGAGGGTGGCAGGAGGCTGGGCAAGGGGACTGGCTCCTCATGGAAGGCAGTGCCTGTGAAGGCGTTTGGACTTTATTCTGAAGGAGACACAAACTACACACTATGTTATAGTGTTGTTTGCTTTCCATGACACACACAAATCTTGCCCTGCGTCATTTCCTCTCAGATAGCAATGTCGATGAGGTAAATGGTTAAAAAATACAAATGGCGCCAGTAACGATCCACTGATGGTGAGCACCTCTGCTGTTTCCTGCCTCCTACACCATCTCCAGAATGATACATTTGGTTCTTCATATAAAATATCTCTTGTGCTGTTTCAAAGTATGTGGGAAACATGACTCAAAGCAATGTCACCCAATACCATAAGAAAAAACAATGACGTCAATGGTGAGAATTCCAAACAACAAGCTGCTTGTCAGCTCTAAATGTTAGGCTCCTCACAGCTCTGTCCTGAGTCCTCCATTTTACCAACACCCTCTCCCAGATGTTCTCATCGACCCCCTTGGCAATACAGGCCATGCTAACGACCCCCAAATTTGTCTTCCCATTCTTTTTTTTTTTTTAAGATTTATTTATTTATTTCGAGAGAGTGAGAGAGAGAGAGCACATGAGAGTGGGGAGGGTCAGAGGGAGAAGCAGACTCCCCGCTGAGCAGGGAGCCCGATGCGGGACTCGATCCCAGGACTCCAGGATCATGACCTGAGCCGAAGGCAGTCGCTTAACCAACTGAGCCACCCAGGCGCCCGTTGTCTTCCCATCCTTGACTGCCCCTCCATGCTCCAAATTTGTATATCCACCTGCCTACTTGACATCTCCACTTAGACGTTAAATGGGATCTCAATCTCAGCATGTCCAAAAAGGAACTCTTGATCTCCCCAAAATGTGCTTTTTCCCTAGTCTTTCAGGTACTGTTTCTTAAGTCAGAATCCTAGAAGTTATCCTTCATCCCTCCTTGTATTCATCCAACTCATCCATTGCATAGAAAGTCTTTGTCACCAGCATACATCCTGGATGTACCCTCCTCTCTCCTCTATTGCAACCTTTGTAATGGAGGTCACCACCCCCCTTGCCATGAACTATTGCATCTGCACTCTGGTCCTTCCACTACAGCTCTTGCAACCCTTCACTGTCCCCTCCATCAAGCGACAAAAAGGATCTCACAACAAAAATGGAATTATACCCTTAAAACCCTGCAACAGCTGTCCAATCATATTTAGAATAAAACTCACTCCTCTCACACCTTTGGCCTACAAAGCTCCACATTATCCGGTCCCTGCCTATCTCTCCAGACTCATCTAGGTCACTCTTCCCTTTGCGTGTCTCTTCTTGTTCCCCAACATACCAAGCTCCTCAACATACCAAGCTCCCCTGCCTCAGCTCCCCCTCCACACGTGTTCTTCTCTCTGCCCAGAATGCTAGCTCTACCCCTCTTTGTGTGGGTAAATCCAATCTTTTCAAAGTCAGAAGGACTTGCCTTCCTTGACACCTATACCGGAAGCAGAATCCCTCCTGCCATTGTTTAACGTAACTCTTGACTTGTTTCCATAAAACTCCTATTACAGCTCATCATTTATTCAGATGCCAGTTTGCTTGTTGCCTGACCCCTTTATAGAGTCAGCTAGTATTCTCTTTCCCCAGCACCTAGAACAGAGCCTGGCACATACAGGAGCTCAATAAATAGGTGCGGAATAAATGCAGACTGTATAATGCCTTCATTTGCTGCTGATGAGGAAGAACAAGAATCCTGTTACCAGCATACATTTATGAGGCATACTTTGTGAGCATTTTCTTGCTGATATATTTCTTACACAAGATGTGTTCCATTTAGGTCAAAGAAATATCAAAAGAGAGAGGGGTCCAAAAAATCCTTAGGTGAAGAAGACAAAGAACTCTTAAGTCAGAGATCCTAGTGTGTGTGTGATATACCAAGTCCACTTATAAAGGTCTGTTGTGTGATTACAGCTCAGCCCTGCTTGATTACCTAATTCAGCTCAGCCAAATTACCCAACACTGGGGAAGCAAGAACCTCTCTTGGCTGAGCCTCAGCGGCCAGGCATTCTTATTTCTAGAACCTTTGTCCAAGTTCACACTGGGCGGGGGCGGGGGGGGATGGGATCCACCACAAGGAGGAATCTATTTGAATCCCAAACTCTGGTCATGTGTCTGGGACAGTACCTGTTTTTCAGAAAGCAAACACCAATGATGACAAAGAGATTGGGGGGGTCATTTAGGGAAGAGTGGTGCTGTGAGAACAGAGCCGATAAGAACACTGGCAGGGCTGGGGCTTGATCTCTCTGGGGAAGTAGCTTCCCCTCTCGAGGCCACAATTTCCTCAGCTGGAAGGCATGGTTTCCAAACCCTTTTTAAATATTCACAGTTTTAAAAAACCAAGGTATAATGTACATTTGCGTCTCCCCCACGGCAGTGCCTGAGTCACCTCTGTGGAACGCAAAGGCTCCCACAGGTGGTGGCTCCAGCCAACCATTCTGTGTTGTCGGTCTGGTCTGCCTGAGGGTCGCCGGTGCTCCCCTCTCTGGCCACTGGCATGGGGACAACAGGAGAAGTTTTCTCTTGCTCACGTGAGCCAACACTAGGATTATCTGAACTTAGAAAAGATCCAGGATAGAAATGAACATTTACTGACGATTTAACAGAAATTATGGTGAATATATATGGTATATCATAGAAATTTATGATAGATTTAAGTAGTGATTATAAATATGTCATATACTCTCATTTATAAATCCACTCAATTTTCCCCAAACTTCCAATTTTTCCAGTGAAAATCACTGGGAAATTTAAATCCCTTGTATATATTATTGGCAGAATTCATTCAGGTAACTGTCTTTGTACAGATATTCAGGATAGTCTCTACACTCTTGCTATCCAAATGTGATCTTTGAACACACAGTGTAAGCATGACCTGGCCATTTGTTATAAATGCAGAATCTCAGGCTTCATACCCATGTTGACATTTTGTTTTTTGAGGTTTTTTCCCCAAATATTTCTCTCTCTCTTACTGTCTTCACTAATGCTCTGTATTCAAATCTAGGTCAGGTTCTTTTTTGGAGAAAACTTGACATGTTACAGATAGGAAACCATTTTGTGCTGCTGGTATAGACATGCCAATAAAAACCAATCTATATGTTTGTTTTAATAGGTGAATTTTTATGAGTGTTTTCTAGTTATATTTTACCGGTCAACATCATCAGCTTTTTTCTGCTATCTTCAATAGCTGATCTTAACCATTCTGTATGTAAGATAAAGCTTGTGCTTCCTAGTGTTATTTTAACAGTAGATATAATTTACATGGTAGGAAGATATGTATACATGCTAAGGGAATATGGATTTTTATTTTTACTCCAAAATTTCTACTTTCCATGTAAGTGAGGTAGCAGACAGTATTACATCAGTTTCAGAAATTTTATTTCTAATAAAAATATGTTGTTAAAATTCCTAAATGAAGATGAGTGCAAAATTCAAGAACCGAAGTTTGCCACACTACATGCCATTTCTACCGCTACCGCTTAGGTGCTGGGTTCAGAGCAACCAGGATGAAAAACATCTAAATGTATATCTGACACATGATGTCACTTTGGCTGGTATGTTCCAAACTGCCAACCTACATGGACCGAGGAGTCATTTCCAGAGAAGATACATTGCTATTAGGCGTCATCTCCAAATTAAACAAAATTATAAGAACAGAGTTGAAAGAGAATTGCTTTTAGAACCAGAGTTCCCAGGGTCTGGTCTTACATCTAACCCTGGCTAGTTCTGTGGCCTTGGATAGTCTCTTAACATCTCTGGCCTCAGTTTCTGCATTTTGAAAAATATACTGGATTTGATGAACGCAGGAGCCATTGCCAGATCTGATATACTATTGTGCCATCCAATTCCTTTACCCGAGCCCAAGGGAGACACATTTTCATCCCCGGTGTGTTCCTACAGAGATTACAAAATTCCAAGACTCGAATGTCATGAGCTCCCCCAAATCTTGTGAACATGGCCTCAATTTGCCTCTTTCATTTAATCAGCATTCATATTATATTCACATGAATATTCATGTTCACAGTGAATGCCATGAGCCAACAGCAGTTGTGGGAGGAAAGTTGCAAGAAGATTCTCCATCCCAACCCAACCCCAATCAGGGCAATTCTTCTCCTTCTCCTCTAGGTCTCTGAAAATTACATGGAGATTCTGGTGATAATGCTCTCTACACTGAAGGTAACTTTGAAGTAAATTGGAAGCACTGCAAAACAGCAGTGGCTGGGTAACTAGGTGCACTATCACAACTCACAAGCACCCCAGGGGTGGCCAACTGCCCCGAACGTTAACTATGCAGCAGTTCTGGGGACAGGGGCTGCCGATTGCCTGTGATGCCACAAATACAGTACACTGTGGATTCTGAGAAATTTCTATATGACTGGCCAGTATGTTGGTGGTGGTGGTAAGTCTGAATTAGAGTGTCTGTAGAGGTTATAGTAACTCTCCACTTAGCTGCAGGCTTCACTACTCCCTACTGCCCTCCTATCTATTTCATGCATTTACATCACCAGGCTGGCTTCTGGCTTCTGGAAGCACTTATGTTTACAGCTCTGCTCCATTTCCCTCTCCTGATCGTCATTTATCCCATCATCACGCTTCTCTTTCATATTTCTGATTAACATTTAGCCTCACTGACTCATGAAGCTGGGACTGACTCACTATAACCTTTCCCAGTGGGTGCCCCCTTAACCTAGCCAACCTTGCATTTGAACTCTGTCCTCCCTGTCTTCATTCCTCTGAATTTTTCCTTGTGGATATAACATCTGCTGATACTTATACTCAAGTGTCCTTCTTAAACCATTCAAATATCTGTCTTTCCAAGCTGCTAATGCAACATCCAGACTGTCTTCTTTAGTAGGGCCAATAAATATTTGTCTGTCATATCAGCCATTAAGATACCATCAAACGCAGTGCACTCTGGTTAACCATGTCTGTGGAATTAACAGAGGTAAATAACTTGCATCTAGTTTGGGACACAATCACTTACCTAATCATGCACACACATTTTAGGACAGATGCACACAGCTACTTCATAGACAACTTGGTTTCCTCTCAAATCAGCCCTCCTTTTGGCATTCTGGTAATAGAAACCAAAGTAAGTCTACATACATTTAACATACATTTAACTGTGAGTTATCACTGAATGGAATGATGGTTGTAACAGCCCCCAGACCAATTCCTGAGTATCTCCTCCAGGCTGTATCTGAACTACATGCTCCAGAGCTATCACCCTTTGACAGTGGTGTGGTCTGAAGCAGAAATGACACAGGAGAGCCTCTGGCTCTGAGCCCCTCCTCCCACACACAGGACAGGCATCATTAATCGATCAATGGCTCAGAAAGAGGTTTGATTAATTGGTAATATTTGCCTGTGTTTTCAGAGAGGGGTAACTTCTGTTCACCACTTCTTTTCTAGTTCATAATGTAATTTGTCCAAAGAGTTCACGCTCCCCTCAATTTACAAGCATTTGAAATATCAGCTTGATTGGAAGTTCCTGCTTAAGTGCTGCATCGAAGACACACTCCATCCTCTTGAGGAGTCCCCACTCAGAGAAAGACAAAGAGAACACACACATGCATGGAAACCCTCCCAGCCATGTTGACCATGCTAGTAGTTTTTCATTCATAAACAGGAACAGAGTTCTACAGCCCTCCTGACAATTGATGAAAAACACACTACAAAAGAGAAAGTCCAAGATAAATAAACAGAACAGCTGATCACATAGGAAATAACACAGGGAAAAGAAATGCACTTATGGAAGATCTAAATAGGGTCCCAATTCCAGTCACAAAACAAGAACAGATTGCCCGAAAGAAGAAACAATTATCAGAAAACAACAAAGAGGACTTGGAAATAAAAAATATTAAAGCCAACATCACCTGGATCAATATGACAGCCAGACAAAAGAGTCAAGAAAGACACGGAACAAAAGTGCAAAGAGATGAATAAAATGGAGGAAAATAACAAAATGAGGATTGATCCAAGGACCTTAACATCCACCTAATAGAAATTCTGGAAAAAAAGGACAGGCAGAATGCAGAGGTTATAATTACATAAATAGCAAAAAAAAAAAAAATGTCCGGACTTGAAGATGCACAATTCACACACCGACTTCATAATGAAAGGGCCCGTCAGTTATCACACAGGGCACTGAACACCACCTCCACGCGGGAGACTCTCACATCTGCCTCCCTAGCCCCTCACCTGCCCCAGATGTCTAGCACAAACACTGGACATCTCAGCTTAGATGTGATTTTTCTCCCCCAAACCTGCTGCTCCCCATGTCTCCCCTCTCTCAGTTAAAGGCACACCATTCACCTACTTGCTCAGATGAAAACCCAAGTCATTCCTGCTTTCAGTTTCTCTCCTGCCATGTCCAATTATGAGCCTAATCTGACTACATCTCCCCTTCTCTACTGCTACACTCTGTTCCCAACCATCACTGTCTCCCTGGTTCACAGCAACAGCTTCCCAACTGGTCTTCCTGCTTCTCCTGCTTCATACACAGCCAGAGTGATCTTTTAAAAAATAAATCAGATCGCTGTGCTCCTTAATTTACCTAGGATGAGATCCAAGATCTTCACCAGCTCTGCACAGTCTATTCCTGTTTGCCCCTCCATCCTTATTTCCGGTGGTTTTCAGCTTTACTAGCTCTCCAGCCATGCTGGCTTATTTCTGTCCCCAAACACTGTGAGCCCATTCCCACATCAACCATTTGGGAGTGTGTTCATATATTTTTTTTAAGATTTTATTTATTTATTTGACAGAGAGAGAGAGAGAGAGAGCATGTGTGCACACACAAGCAGGGGGAGCAGCAGAGGGAAAGGAAGAAGCAGGCTCCCTGCTGAGCAAGGAGCCCAACTCGGGGCTCAATCCCAGAACCCTGGGATCATGACCTAAGCCGAAGGCAGACACTTAACTGAGCCACCCAGACACCCCCGTGTTCCCTTTATTGTAGTGTTCTTTCCCAGATCAACCCAGGGCTCCTCATTATTGAGGACTAAGCCCAATGCCACCTCCTCAGAGAGGCCTCCCTTGACCATTTCACCTAAAGTGCTCCTCATCCTGCCTCAGCTTATTACCCCATTCCTCTTCTATTTTCTTCTTAGTACTTATCAATATCTGTAGATGAGATCTACTTGTTTATATTTTATCATCTCTTTCCCACTCCAGAATGTAACCTCCATGAGAATGGGGAAGTTATTGCTCTATTTCTACCTCCCAGGCTTCCCTGAAATCAATATCTACAATAAGTATCTGTTGAATGAATGAGTAAATTTATATATATCTATATCTATCTATATCTATCTATCTATCTATCTCTCTCTCTCTCTATATATATATATATATATCATCATCACAACATTTTAGAACACCAAAGATAGAGAACAGATACATAAGTTCCTAAGAAAATGAAACTGGTTACCCACAAAAGAATCAGAATCAGAATGGTATGTCTGCTCAGAAGCAATCCCAGCACTGGAGCAAAATGTAGTGATACTTCAAAGTTCTGAGAGAAATGGTTTAGAGTCTAGGCTTAGACACTCAGTCAAACTTGCAATCAAATATGGGAGCAAGAATTTTTGAATATGGAATTTTTGAAAATGGAAAGAATTTTTGAATATGGAAGGACTCAGAAAATCTGCTGTCCATAAACACTCTCTGAAAGAATTACTCACAGGTATCCTGAGCAAAAAGCAAAGACAACTCCCCTCCATCTCCAAACAACACATAGGATCCAGGAAAGAGCAATATATACTAAAACTAAGTCAGCACTGCAATAAATAAAATAAATCTCAGAATTGAATCTGTGCAGCAGGACTGGAAAGCAATTAGTCCAAATTAAAAACAAGAAATCAGAGGACTTGGAGGGGAAAAAAAAAGTTTTCAAAAGAAAACAATGTGTAAAAAAGTTATATAATTAAGAAACAAAAAGGATTTCACTGATAAAGGGAAAATATGAAATATTATCATGTTCCCTCTTCCCATTCATATTCCCAATCATTTTTCTCCTGGTTTTAAGTTACAATTTCCTTTTAAAAATATAATCGTTCAGCATCAGGGAAATCCAAATCAAAACCTCAACGAGATACCACCGCACACCAGTCAGAATGGCTAAAATTAACCAGTCAGGAAACGACAGATGTTGGCGGGGATGCGGAGAAAGGGGAACCCTCCTACACTGTTGGTGGGAATGCAAGCTGGTGCAGCCACTCTGGAAAACATTATGGAGGTTCCTCAAAAAGTTGAAAATAGAGCTACCCTATGACCCAGCAATTGCACTACTGGGTATTTACCCCAAAGATACAAATGTAGGGATCCAAAGGGGTATGTGCACCCCAGTGTTTATAGTAGCAATGTCCACAATAGCCAAACTATGGAAAGAGCCAAGATGTCCATCAATAGATGAATGGATAAAGAAGATGTGATATATATACACAATGGAATATTATGCAGCCATCAAAAAACAAAATCTTGCCATTTGCAACAACGTGGATGGAACTAGAGGGTATTATGCTAGCGAAATAAGTCAATCAGAGAAAGACATGTATCATATGATCTTACTGATATGAGGAATTCTTAATCTCAGGAAACAAACTGAGGGTTGCTGGAGTGGTGGGGGGTGGGAGGGATGGGGTGGCTGGGTGATAGACATTGGGGAGGGTATGTGCTATGGTGAGCTCTGTGAATTGTGCAAGACTGATGAATCACAGACCTGTACCTCTGAAACAAATAATACATTATATGTTAAAAGAAAAAAAAGAAGAAGAAGAAGATAGTAGGGAGGGAAAAATGAAGGGGGGGAAATCGGAGGGGGAGACGAACCATGAGAGACTGTGGACTCTGAGAAACAAACTGAGGCTTCTAGAGGGGAGGGTGGTGGGGGGATGGGTTAGCCTGGTGATGGGTATTAAAGAGGGCATGTACTGAATGGAGCACTGGGTGTTATATGCAAACAATGAATCATGGAACACTACATCAAAAACTAATGATGTATGCATGGGGATTAACATGGCATAATAAAATAAAATTAAAAAAATAAAAATAAAAAATACATAACATCAACTTTATTGAAATATAACTTATATACAAGAAAATATTCAGATTTCAAATATACAACTCGATGAGTTTTGAGAAACCTCTGGTACATTGTAAAGAAGACCAGTGTAACTGCAATTGATCTAGAGGTAGATTCACAACCACGTCGTATCAGAATCCCTCTAGTACTTCCCTTTGAGGGCAAAGCCCTCCACAACCTTCTATTGCAGAGTCCTAGCTTCTGCTGTTCTCGAGCTCCTTATGAATGGAAGGATACAGAGGCACTCCTCAGTGTCTGGATTTATTCACTCAGCAGGAGGTTCTTTACAGGGATCCATGTTTGTGGCGGGCACCAGCAGTCTGTCCTCTAGAGTTGAGAAGTATTAAATCTCATGAATATAGCACAATTTTGTTTATCCATCTTCTTGCTGATGATCATTTGGGTAGTTTAAAGTTTTTGAATATTATGAGTAAAGCTGTTGTCAACAATCATACAAATCTCACAGAGGATATAAGTTTTTATTTCTATGCAGAAACTCTAGGATTGGAATTGCTGGTTCATAAATTAAGTATAATTTTAACTATATCAAATGCCCACCTGTTTTCCAAAATTGAATTATGAGCTATAACTCTGTTTTGTTATTCTGGTGGTTTCCTAGGAGTTATAGCATACGTCTTTACTCACAACACTAAACTTTGAAGTGATGTCATATCACTTCACACAAAGCCTGAGAACCTCACAGTAATATACTTCTATTTCTCACCTCGAGGATCTTGTGCTCTTCTTGTTAATACATTTTACATTCACATAAGCTGCAACATTATTTTTGGAACAGTAGATGATCTTCTTAAAGAGATTTAACTAATAAGAAAAAAACCTTATCTATTTATATATGCAGTTAGCATTTCCCAAACTCTTCATTCCATTGTGCAGATGCGTATTTCCGTCTGCTATCACTTTCTTCTTCCTGAGGACTCTCTAAAAATGTGATGTTTTGGGGCACCTGAGTGGCTCAGTCAGTTGGGCGTCCAACTCTTGATTTCAGCTCAGGTCATGATCTCAGGGTCGGGGTATCGAGCTCTGCATTGGGCTCCCTGCTCGGTGCTGAGTCTGCTGGAGATTCCCTCCCTCTGCCCCTCTCCCTCCCCCTGCTCTCTCTCTCTCTCTCCCTCTCTCTAATAAATAAATAATACATACATACCTACATACATAAATACATAAATCTTAAAAAAATGATATCTCGTAGTGTGGGTCTGTTGGTAATGAATTGTTTTAGCTTTTGTACACATGAAAAAAGTTTTACTTTGCCTTTTTTGGAAGATATTTTTTGCCGGGCGTAGAAATCGAGGGAGCCGGCTGCTTTTCTGCCAGGCAGTCCTTTACAGATGTTGCTCCCCTAACTTCTCATTTGCATTGCTGCCATCTGCAAAACCTGCTGTCCCCCTCATTTTTGTTCTTCTCTATATTAAGTCTTTTTCTCTCTGGTTGCTTTTAAGGGTTTCCCCTTTATCACCGTGGGCTTCGAGCAATCTGATTCTGATGTGCCATAGTGTAGTTTTCTTCATGTGTCTTGTACTTGGGGTTTGTTGAGATTCCGGCATCTGTGGGCTTAAAGCACTTGTCAATTGCACACAGTGTTTGACCCTTATGATTTTCAGTGTCGTTTTTTGTCCTTCCCACTTTCTCCTCGCCTTTGGGCACTCCCCAGTGACACACATATTAAGCCACCTGAAGCTGTCCCACAGCTCACAGATGCTCTGTTCATTTGCTTTGTTTTGCTTTGTTTTCTTTTTTTTTCTTCCGTTTGTTTTATATTGGAGAGTTTTTATTATGATGTTTTTAAGTGCACTAATTTTTTTCTTTTGCAAAGCCTAATCTTCCATTAATCCCGTCCATTGTAGCTTTCATTCACACATTGATGTTTCTATCTCCAGAAGTCCAATCTTGGTCTTTTCTCTATCATCCATGCAACTGCTTGATTTTTTTGAACATAAGGAATACAGCTGAAATAAGTGTTTTAATACTTTTTTCTGCTTATTCTAACATCCGTGTCAGTTCTGGGTTGGTTTTCTTTCATGGATTTTTCTCCTCATATAGGTCATAATTTTCTGCTTCTTTGCATGCCATGTAACTCTTTTGAGTACCAGATGTTGCAAATTTTACCTTTTGGGGTCTAGTATACAACACACACACACATAAGCACACACACACACATACACACACACACATCTATGCATACAATGCATAATTAGAAAAAATACAAATACATATACAATACATAATACACAAATATCTATATAGATATACATTTATATGTGTGGCATTAAATTTCATGGGAGAGAATGATTGTGAAAAAATGTCTAAAATGACTCATTTGGGGGTTGATAACCTTTAAAGTTTGAGAAATGCTGTTGTAATGACTGAGTGCTTCTCCTGCCTCAGGGAGCGTCCTCATTTGTGCTGAAGGGCACCGTGCTGAACATGATCCTCTGCAGGTCTCTGTTCTCTGTGTGGCTCTCTCCCCTCCACAAACTCTAGCCAGCTTGATCTCCTGGGTCTCTCAGCTCCACTTCCTGGACTTGGGGGCAAGGGGAGGGTGGCTTCTAGGCTCTGCCTCACTTCCTGTCCTGGCACAAGGCCTGCAAGCTCTCTCAAGGTAATCACAAGGCCCAGCTCCTCTGCTCCCTTTCTCTAAGGGATCACTGTCTTTCTATGCTTGAGGTCCAGTGTCTTGAAAACCATTGTTTTCTGGGTCTGTGTTGTTTTATGCAGGAAGGCAGATCTGTTTCCCATTCCTCTGTCTTGGCTGGCAGCGGAAGTTGGTTCCATTCACCTTGAACAGTACAGGTTTGGTGGCCTGGGAGCCCAGCTGTCTCCTTCTAGGAAGGTTGAGTCACACTATTTCATAACAAATTAATTCTTATGAAGTTATAATGTTATAAAGGCTGGTTATTTAATCTCAGAACCAATCTGAAAGAAAGCATGGGAAGGTTACGGTTCCAGGATAGAATATAATGCTATCCAGAGACCTTGCCAATGGGACAAGTAAGCGATGTGCTGGTTGGTAGCTCTGAGTGCAGGTGTCGTGGAGGGAAACCGGGGAGAACTCTAATATCCTGACCTACCACGGTGGTGGATCAAAGTATGATAGTCAGTCTCGATACTTTATACTATATCGAGAAACAGTATAAAGTATACTACTAAAAGCTCTCATGATAAACTAACAGCACTAAAACTAAAATGTTCCTACCAGGGCTTGGGAATGAAGGGAGGGCAAAGAGAAGCAGTGAAGTGAGCTGTATTTTTCATTTTCCTTCGTGTGAAGTCACAGATCTTTTAAAGTTGATAAAGCAGAAGCAGAGTGATGAGCATAATCTCTATAGTCACTCTGTCCATTATGGTAGCCGCAACGGAATGACTGAAATGTGGCTAGGGTGACTAAGGAACCAATTTTTTTTTTTATTTCATTGAGTTTTTATTAATTTAAATTTAAATTTATAGCCACATGTGGCTAGTGGCCATTGCATTAGATAGCACAGATATAGATGTTTCCATCATCATAGAAAGTTCTTTGGATGGCACTGGTCTAGAGTTTGGGAGACAATTACCAGAAGAATCAAAACCGGAAATGATTAAGCGTGACAAGTGCTTGGCACTGAGGCTAGGGGGACATGCAAGGAGGGTTTTACTCTTCGTATTATACTTATTGAATGCTTTGACTATTCATTATCTATATCATATTTTACTATGTGTCCAGAATGCTCATCTCAACCTATAATCAATCTCAATGGCCACAACAATCCATTCCCAAAGAATTTTTGTGATTTTTGGTTTAGAGTAAAAAAATCATTTTATTTTTTTAAAGATTTTATTTATTTGTCAGAAAGAGAGGAAGAGAGAGAGAGAGCACAAGCAGGGGAGAAACAGGCAGAGGGAGAAGCAGTCTCCCCACTGAGTAAGGAGCCTGATGCGGGACTCGATCGCAGGACCCTGGGATCATGACCTGAGCCGAAGGCAGACACTCAACTGACTGAGCCACCCAGGTGTCCCTAAAAAATCTTTTTAGAGGGAAGACATTTGTTCTTATAAATTTTAATAGTCATATTTCACATAAGTTGTTAATTTCTTTTCTACCTCATATTTGTGGCTTGGATAAAATGCAAAATTATTGTAGTTCATAAAATTGAATTGCTATTCATCACTCTCCAGGCCACAGTTTTACTTCTTAAATACTCGATTCTACAATTTCTGTGATCCTTAAAGTTTTATCTTTTCTTTATAGCAAAAGCGGGAACTTATGTTGTTGGTGACATCTGAACATCCCCATGTAAGGAGGAACTGGCCAAACCATTTCCCATGGGGAGCAGGAGATGGGCAGTGTGAGGAACATGGGCACTTTTAAGTTTACATTCTTTAGCATTTGACCTTTTGGTAACAAAGAGCATATATTTCTTTTGTAATTAAATAAAACCAATAAAAGGTGGATTAAATATAATAAAGCTAAATGTTTGGCACCAGCTTTTTAGGAAAACAAGACCAAAATCCCTGACAAGGCATCCAGAGCCCTTCATGATGGGCTCCATCCAGCACCCTCACCACTCATTCCCCACTCATTGTCTGCACCCTGGTCTCACTCTGCTTCTTTGGGCCCTCAAGCATGACACCCTCCCTCCTATCACTGGCTTTTGCAACATGCTGGGTTTCCTGTCCTAAATTGCCTGAAGTGCTTCACCCTCCCCTACCATTTTTGCCTTCGGGTCTCAGCTAAAGTACCACTTTCCCAGGGAATCTTCTGTGGTAGCTTGTGTCTTCCAAAGGTGGTCTTAATATGTCCTCTCCCATATCCTCTTCTGCAACGTGACCTTGCCACTACCCTCTCAAGACAGGGAGTTGATTTCTCTACCCCCTTGAACCTGGGCAGACTTAGTGACATACTTGAACAATAGAATATAGCAGAATGCTGTAGCCTCAGAAGGATAGGCTCCAGAAGTCTCAAGAAGACCTGCAGCTTCCATGCGGGTTTTCTGGAATGCTCACTCTTGGAACCCAGTACCCTGCTATAGGAAGTCCAAGGCACATGGAGAGACTACATGCAGACGCCCTCGTTGACAGCCCAGGCCAGTGCCCTGCCAAGACCCTGTGAGGCAGCCATCTTGCATGGGTAGCCATTCGGGTGACTGCGGCCCCAGCTGACATCTGCTAGCAACTGCATGATAGACCCCAAGCAAGAACCACTGAAGTGAGCCCAGCCAACCCACAGAACCACAAAAGATATAATGACTGTTTTAAGTTCTGAGGGTTGTGTTTCAGAGCAGTAGATATTCAGTCCATCTTCTCAAGAGGGTGAGGCCCCTGTTTATACTCTCATGGCCCCGCCTTCCAAGAATAACTAATGGCAATAATGCAAGTCCACTGCAAGCCAGGCACCTTATAAACACCATCTTATTCAGTCCTCACAAGAATCCTATGCAGGAAAGCAGAATGTTTTTTCAGTCCTTGAGTTACAGAAGCAAGGAAGGTTGAGAACACTTCCCCTTAGTACCCAGGTAGGATGTAAGCCCAGGGTGCCCCTTCATTGCCCTCAAAAGGGTTCTAATTATATCTTTGTACTTATTTGGATTAATGTCTCCTGCTCCTCAAAACCAAATTGTGAGCTCCACAGGGGTTGGAACCATGGCCGCTTTTGTTCATGGTGATCCCTAGTGTCTAAAATGTGCTCAATAAAATCAGACTGAGTAAATCTCAGTGGCTTCTCAGGAGCTCATGTTCAGTGTGAAAGAGGAATAAAATGCCAATTACCTCATTATTCTTTATGACATAGTACCCACCTTGTAGTTTAGAGGAGAAATATATATTTGGAATTCAGAAGAGTATAGATATAATGCTTGGGGACACAGGCTTCAGAGCAGGCAGATCTGGGTTCAAATCCTGACTTGTGCAGTCTGTGACCTTGACTAAAGTCATCATTTCTTCACCTATAATATTGGATAAATACCTTGCAGTTGTTGAGAGGATGAAATGACATATGCAAGGTCCCCAATACAGCCATTGGCACACCACCCCAACAAAGGGTCCCACTGTCAAACATAACAAACAGAAAACTCTTCCAACTCGTGGTAGATGTTAGGTCTGCTCAGATCAAACCCTAGCTCAGGCATGAGCACCTACTGAAAATGGTAGAGAGAAATTAAGCCTGGGTTTTCTCACTCAGTGGGTGATGCTCAGGGGAGCAATGCTGTTGACTAGGTTCAAATTTCCATTCTTTGTTTCAACCCCTGATTAAAAATTCAATGCAAAGTATTCAATATATCAAATGAGGCCACATGATAAAGACTGCAAGCCGGACGACCCTCCCCAGCCAGGGATCAATGGCCCCACCTCCACGCAGGTGGAGAGCATCCTCCCTAGGATGCAGGCCACCCAGCTGGGGAGGGACTCTACCCGGGCCCAGACTCTCAGGCCACGTGCACCCTGAGATGGAGGGGGTGAGCATTTGGGGCTTAGAGGCTTTCTTTCCCACTGTTCAGAAGCTGTAGCTGCCAAAAGCAGAGAAGAGACCAACATTTGCAACAGCTCAAGTAACAGAGGATCCATTGGACAAGCAGATGCCTTGGGATCTACTCTGTGGACAGGTGCTCCACACAGCTGCTGGGAACCTGGCACTCCACTCTGCTTACCTGTTGCCTGTGGGATGTCTCATTTCCCACTGAACTGACCAGGCATTTGCCGGAGTCTGTGCATCAGGGGATGACACACAGCCTGTGTGGACAGTGTGAGTAATGTAGGCATTAGTCAAACTAAAGGGCATTATTTGTATTTACAATAAGAGACTTATGGGGAGATCACCTCATTTAAGGAATGTAGATGACGGAGGGGAGCCAGCATGTCACCCCAATGTCGCCACAATTTATGAACTCAGGAGCATAACTCACTTTTGTTTGACCAGTGGGGTTAGAATAAGGCCCCCACAAGTTCAATTCAGAGCAGGCCAGTTAGTCCTTTATAAAACTGCTTACAAAGATCATAAATCATAATCTTGGCCCTTGGCCATTATGAACGTGGAACGGAAGACCGTAAGTAGCTCAGTTAGCCACGAACGCGTGCTCCCAATTGGAGCTGCCATCTTGACCGAAGTGGGAGGGCCTCGTTGGCAGGGGCTAGCAGACAGGAGGAACGGGGCAGCTTTGGGAGCAACTCCTAAACAAGTGTGCAACCTTTCTCCCATCACGTGGCTACTTCCTTTGAAAAGATGGATCAAAAGAAGGCTGACCTTTTTTCTAGTCGAGGGAAGGTGGGGTAAATCTGGGGCTAGGTGAAGCGCCAACACTACCCCATCAGACTTTGTGACACGGGGCAGTGCATTATATCATTCTTGTCTGCAACTCCCGCATCTGGGAAACAGCGTCAGATGCAATCATCTCGGACTTCTTCGGTCCTAAAGTTGCTCACTCTGCACCTGGAAGAACTACAGCGAATCACAGGTGCCTTGCTCTCATTCATTCAAGTCACATCTTCGATTAACGTCCGCCATGGCTATAAATGTAGCATTTATTCCAATTTCGTTATATTTTAAGAGTATTTTTTTGTTACTTCTGGATTTCACTTTAAGTGCAATATTGCTATTTACTTGCCCGCTAAGTTCAAGGATTGCTAACATTAGTCTAAATTATACATTGTTTTATTTCTCAATCTATGAAACTACTTTTAATTCTTCTCTCTTTTCCCTTTCCTTTCTTCTGGGTAGAGTTCCTCTCTGAGCTAAGAGCCAAAGCTACCGGGGGCTATCTGCTGGGGTGTGCAGGGAACCGTGCTATTATTCAAGTAACAGACAGGTTTAATTTTCTAACTGGAATGACATCCAGCCGAGAGCCAGTGGAGATGCGTACCTTAACTTAGGCACACTATTAGAATGCAAATGACAAGAACAGAGCAGAGAAAGTGTTTTTAAAGAGGATATTTAGGAGTCTGGGCAGAAATAAATTAAACGTATCAGCCTGAGCATCTTCCTAACGGTGAGGATGTAGCAGATTCCTCATACTTAATCTGGCTCCCAGACCTGAACCACCGAAAAGAAAATGCGCAAATCAAGAAGGGTTGCTGAAGATTTAGGTAGCTTTTACTCTTCCAAAATCTGAAAGCAAGTTGGGTTTGCGAGCAGCGGTAATTAGGCTGCAGTGTCCGGTTATCTTTTCAAAAATAGCACAGAGTGTCACTCAGAAAATAAAGGCTTGGCTTAAAATCCCACCTGGCCCAGGGCAGCTCCGAGTGCCCCCGCCCCTCTCACTGCCTCTGGGGTCCTCTCCACACGGTTGCGGGCACTGTTTCCAGGACAGTGCGAACCACCAAAGCAGAGAGAGGGGGCCAGGTTCGCGGTACCAGCAGTCAGCTGCCATGGGGCAGAGTCGTGAACACCTTCCTCGAGGTAAATCTGTTAACACCACACAAGCAACTCACTTGTGACAAAGCTGTTCAACAACTGGCTACTCTGGAGTGTAGAATATTTTTAACTAGAAATTTTGAAAGTTAAACTTGCATGAAATGTAGGTACTGCTATTGGAGAAATATCATAAAACATCTCTTTAATGTGAACACTACTTCATACAATGAAAAACTATTTACAGTGTGTTGCTTCCAGACAGGTTGCCATTCCATCGCATGGCTACCCAGCGTGCATCTTCAGCCGGGGAGCTTCAGTCCTGTATGTTCTCCTTGTACTCGATGGCTCTCCAGGGCCCCTGGGGACTCGGGGCATCTGTCCACTTACATTCTCCCTAGTAATTATGGCTCAGCAGGCATGCCACCAAAATCATCTATAACCCAGAGACTCTGGCAATTATCTATAAACAAAATGCGTAGATTAGGTTTCTCTCCAATAAATACTACTTTTGACAATACAATCAATCCATTTCTGTCTCAAGAAATTGTTTTCAGCCAGGGAAAAAAATTTTTTTTTTCCCTCATGGAACTAGAGCGAATAGTCTTGCTGTTCACACTGGAACTCTTAGGATGTCTTTGTATACAAATATAGCATATTTTGGCCAGGAATATAATTTCTTGTTAAAGAGTTTATTTGCCTTCACACGCAGAATTGCTACATACATTCACAGTTTTAATAGACTGTAATTAGCTATTCCAGTTGTGCTTTAAAATCCCAAGTATTATTTTCATTAGTGAGTGCAAAGCAAATGTCCCATTTGACTACAATTGGTCCTAGAGTTATAAACTCCATAATGGTTTCTAGAAAATTCCTTCAATCTCCAGTTTCATCATTTGCTTTTTCAGGTATGACTTCCAGGCTCCGGCGCGGCTTCTGAACGTCGGCATTTTCTGTGCCTGGTTTATTCAGCCCACATGAAAGAGCAGCATAATGGATTTGTTTCAGGTTCTCCAAAGTCTCGTTCTTAGCGTATTTCAAAAGATCCGCTTGTCCCTGTAACAAGACACGCAATTAAATGTTAGGTGTGACAGGACTTCTTGCTGCAGTCTGACATTATAGGTCTTCCACTGAAACAGAAATATTTTGATGCTGCAAGAGGACATATATATTATTTGATTCTGGCTCTGCATCCGAATAGGTCAATTTTAATAAAAAAAAAAAGTTTGTTTTCCCAGTTTTCCACACCAAACTCCAAGAGTGTGCTGCCTCTTCAGTCCTTTCTATTTAACAATCTGAACAGAATTCTGTGCGTGTGGTCCACTGCTGTCTACCCTGGTTAGAATTATATCTTTTGCTAAATTGTTTGGCCCATCTTGGTTTTTCCCTTTTAAGGTTTGCTTTATTTTTGGCTTTTCATTCTGAAATAAGTATAAATTCACAGAAGGACACAAATATAGCACAGAGAGGTCTTATATACTTTTTCCCAAATTTCTCCCAATGGTTCCATCTTACCTAATACCCAAACCAGGCAGCTGACACAGGTGCAAGGCATGTGTATAGCTCTGTGTCACTTCCTCCCATGGGGGAGTCACATAACCACCACCGCAACCAACACATAGAGCTAATCTGCCGCCACAAAGATGTCCCCGGTACCATGACGCCATAGTCACACCCATCTCCATCCCCCCCACCATCCCTAGCCCCGTGAGCACCCTGAGTCTGTTCTCCATTTATAAATATGTGCTTTGGAGGCAAGCTTTGGCAGATAGGCCCACAGCAGGTTTTCACTATTTGCTAGAGAAGGAAGGAAGGACGGGATTCTTTACTTTGGATAAACTTTCTTAGCCAAATTTTAATTTCTTTTATAGGGTGTGGCCATCAATTTGACATATATGCAGTCTAAGCACATACAGGTCAAAACACAATGCAATAGACTGAAGCGCAGTCACCGGGAGTCTGTCAGCCTCATCACTCTTTGACATTTTGACCAGAGCATTCTTTTGCTGGGTGGGTGGGTGGGGGCAGCTCTCTTGTGCATCTTAGGCTGGTTAGCAGCGTCCCTGGTTTTTATCCACTAGAGACGAGTAGCACACCCTCAGCTGTGACAACCCAAATGTCTGCAGATGTTGTCAAATATCCCTGGGGGTTGAAACTGCCCATATATCAGCCAATCATTAAGATTACTGGTTAGGAGAAATGATGTGGTGCTCCACTGGAAATTCCAACTTTCCTACTTTGGTTTTTTGTTCTGTTTTTCCTTCCTACCTTTAATCGCCATAGTCTTTCTACTTATTCTATTAACTTCTCTTCTTATTTTTCTTGTTTGCTATTTTTTTCCCTCCCCTCAGGCTCTAAATTTACTCTATTATTCTCTTTATCATCCCTCCATAGTTTGGCTTTTTCTTTGTCATACTTATATTCTTGGTACGATCCCTTCTTCCTCCCCTTCTGGGTTTTATTTTGTTTTGTTTTGTTTTTTAACTGCCTCCCAATGTGCATCTCCATTAAAGTACTCCCGTACAACAAAAGCTGGGGGCCAGCTGCCAAGGGTAGCAGGTAAGGACTTAGCTTGGCAGCAACTGGACTATAATCAAATCTCAGTCTCTGGTGAGACCAAATTACAATGTAATTTTAAGCTACTTGGAGGCCAGAATCCATAGAATGGTTTGCTGTTTACCACTTACTGTTCATGATTTTCCTGCTTTACAAAGACCTTTAATTAGTAACTATAAATAGATGTTCCACTGCTTAGTTTAATTGAAGGAACTTCATTTTTTATTCATTCTTACTAGTCACTGGATTCATATACTGAGATATTACAAGCAGTAAGGTCTTTGCATATAATATAGCATATTGTGCCCAAAATATAATTTCTTGTTAAAGAGTTTATTTGCCCTCACATGTGGGATTGCTACATATATTTATGGATAATAGATTGTAACTAGATATTCCATTTGTGCTTTGACGTTCCAAACATTGCTTTTTAAAATTAATAACTTTATTATTTAGAGCAGTTCTAGGTTCACAGCAGAAGCGTGCAGTAAGTGGAGAGGTAGCCCATATGCCCCTACCCCCACAACAGGCACAACCGCCTCCAGGACGGACACCCTGCCCCACCGTGGTATGCCCATTCGTTGTAACCCATGAGCCTACACCGCACACTGTCATCACTCAAAGTCCACAGTTGACGTTACGGCTCACTCTTGGTGGTGTACATTCTACAGGTTTGGACAAACATCTAATGACCTGTATGCACCATTACATTATCACACAGAGTAGGTTTCACTGCCCTCAAAATCCTCTGTGCTCCACCTACTCATCCCTCCCTTCCCCCGAATCCCTGGCAACCACTGATCATTTTACTAACTCAATAGTTTTGCCTTTTCCATAATGTCCTATAGCACGTAGCCTTTTCAGATGGGCTTTTCTTTCCCTTAGTATTATTATGCATTTAACTTTCCTCCATGTCTTTTATGCCTTGATAGCTCATTTGTTTTTAATGCTGGATATACCACAGGTTATTTATCCATTCACCTACTGAAGGATGTCTCAGTTATGACCAAGTTTTGGCAATTATGAATACAGCTGCTATAAGCATCCATGTGCAGAATTTTGTGTGGCGTAAGTCTTCGATTCATTTTGGTAGATACCGAAAGGAGTGTGATTGATGTATCATACAGTATGTTTAGTTTTGTAAGACACTGCCATACTGTCTTCCACAAGGGCTGGGCCATTTTGCATCCCACCAGCAATGAATGAGGGTTCCTACTGCTCCACATCCTCACCAGCGTTTGGTAATGTTAGTGTTTTAGATTTTGGTCATTCTAATAGGCAAACCTTGATGTCTCATTTTTGTTTTAATTCACAATTTTCTAACATTTAACATTGAACAACTTTTCACATACCTACTTGCCATCTGCATATCTGCTTTGGTAAAGCGTCTGCTCAGGTCTTTTGTCCATTTTTAAATCAGATTGTTCATTTTCTTATTGTTGAATTTTAAGAGTTCTTTGTATATTCTGGGCAACAGCTGTTCATCAGATGTGTCTTTTACAAGTATTTTCTCCTGGTCTGTGCCTTGTCTTCTTGTTCTCTTATCTTTTGCAGAGCAGAGATTTTTAATTTTAATGAAGTCTGGTCTTATGAATTCTTTCATTTATGGATTGTGCTGTTGGTGTTAGATCTAAAAAGTCATCACTGTACCCAAGGTCATCTAAGTTTTCTCCTATGTTATCTTCCAGGAGCCTTATAATAAGTTTCCATTTTACATTTATATCTATAATCTGTTTTAACTTAATTTTTGCGCAGGGTGTAAGTCTGTGTGTGTGTGTGTGTGTGTTTGCATGTGGATGTTCAGTGGTTTCAGCACCACTGTTTAAAAGAATATCTTTGTTCCATTGTATTGCCTTTGCCCCTCAGTCAAAAATCAGTTGACTGTATTTATGTGGGTCTATTTCTGAGCTCTCTATTCTGCTCCACTGATCTAATTGTCTATTCTTTCACCAATATCACACTGTCTTGATTTCTGGAGCCTTATAGTAAATCTCAAAGTAGTGTCAGTCCTCTGACTTTGTTCTTCTCCTTTAATACTATGTTGGTTATTCTGGGTCTTTTGCATCTCCATATAAACTTCAGAATCAACCTGTCAACATCCACAAAATAACCTGATGGAATTTTGATTGGGATTGTGTTGAAATCTATAGCTCAAGTTGGAAAGAAATGACATCTTGAAAATATTGAGTCTTCTTAACCATGAATAGGAGATGTCTCTCCATTTTTTCATTTCTTCTTTGATATATTTCCTCAGAGTTTTATAGTTTTCCTCATATAGACCTTGTACATATTTTGCTAGATTTTATACCTAAGTATTTCATTTTTGGAGGTTCTAATATAACTGGCATTATGCTTTTAATGTCAAATCACTCTTGTTCATTTTTATTATCTAGGAAAGTGATGGACTTCTATACACTAACCTTGTATCTTGCAACCTTGCTATAATTGTTTATTAGTTCCAAGAGTTTTTTGTCAATTCTTTTGGAATTTCTACAGAGACAATCATGTCATCTGTGAACAAAGACAGTTTTACTTCTTCCTTCTCAATGTACACCTTTTCTTTCTCTTTCTTGTCTTATTGCATTTGCTAGGACTTCTAGCACACTGTTGAAAAACAGTGGAGTCAGGGAATATTCTTGCCTTGTTCCAGATCTTAGTGGGAAAGGTTTGAGGTCTCACAAGTATGATAATAGTTAAAGGTGTTTTTTAGATGTTCTTTATCAAGTTGAGGAAGTTCTTCTCTATTTCTAGTTTGCTGAGAGGTTTTTGTTTTGTTTTGTTTTTTTAAAATCATGAATGGGCATTGAATTTTGTCAAATGCTTTTTTTCCATCTATTGAGATGATCATGTAATTTTTCTTCTTTAGCCTGTTGATGTGATGGATTACCTTAATTGATTTTCAATTATTATGCCAACCCTTCATACCTGGTATAAATCTCACTGGACATAGTGTATAATTCTTTTTATACATTGCTGGATTCAACTTTTTAATATTTTCTTGAGAATTTCTGCATCTATGTTCATAAGAGATACTGATCTGTAGTTTTCTTGTAATGTCTTTGTCTGGTTTTGGTATTAGGATAATGCTGGCCACGTAGAAGGTCTGAGAAAGTATTCCCTCTGCCTCTATTTTCTGTAAGAGATTGTAAAAAAAAACTGGTATGATTTCATCCTTAAATGTTTGCTAGAATTCACCAGTCAACCCATGTGAACTGGTGCTTTCTGTTTTAAAAGGTTATAATTAGGCGTGCCTGGGTGGCTCAGTCAGTTGGGCATCTGCCTTCGGCTCGGGTCTTGATCCCAGGGTCCTGGGATCGAGTCCTGCGTCGGGCTCCTTGCTCAGTGGGGAGTCTGCTTCTCCTTCTCCCTCTGCCTGCCGCTCTCCCTGCTTGTGCTCTCCCTCTCTCTCTCTGTCAAATAAATAAATAAAATCTTTTAAAAAAAGGTTATAATTGTTCATTCAACTTCTTTAATAGAAATAGGTCTATTCAAATTGTCTATTTCTTCTTGTGTGAGTTTTGGTAGATTGTGCCTTTCAAGAAATTGGTCCATTTCATCTAAGCTATCAAATTTGTGGGAAGAGAATTTTCATATTATTTTATTGTCCTTTTAATACCCATGGGATCTGTAGTGACGTCCCTTCTTTCATTTCTGATATTATTCATTTGTGTCCTCTTTTTGTTTTTCCTTCCTAGTTAGCTTGGCTAGAGACTCACTGATTTTAATGATATTTTCAAAGAGCCAGCTATCAGTCCTGTTGATTTTCTCTGTCAATTTCCTGAGTTAAATTTCATTGATTTCTGCTCTCATATTTTTAATAAAAATTAGTGGGTCTACATTCAAAATGCTTACTTGGCATGTCCTCTTGGACTTCACATTTCCAAAACTGAGTTCCTGATATCCTACCAGTTTCTCTAACCAGCTCCTCTTAGGTTAAGACAACTCAGTTCTTGCAGTGACTTAGACCAAAGGCCCCGGTACCAGCTTTGAGTCCTCTCCTTTTCCTGCATCTCTCACCCCACTTGTCAGCAGCCTCCTTTGCCTCTATCATTAATACATGTAGACACATATACAGGTTCTCGGGACTTCTTCGCACCCTCATTGCCACCACTGCAGCCTGAACCACCATCACCTTTCTCTGAGTTTACGACAATGCCCTTCCAACTGGCTACCCTGCTTCTCTTTTCTCAACCAGAGAGATGCAATTACATGTAGTCAGAACACATCTCCCCCACCCTTCTGTGACTCCTCACATAACTCAGTGAGAGAGTCCTTTACCACAGCCCTATATGTCCTGCCCCTCAGCTGTCTTCACCCCCTTGATCGCCCCACCTTGTTTGCTTAGCCACTGAGACGCTGGGCCCCGAAGTGCTCCTCAGACACAGAAGATTCTCTCTGGCCCAGCCTCAAGGTGGTTCACTCAGCATTCCCTGTGCAGGGCAGGCCCTTGCCCAGAAAGGCACACAGTTTGCTCTCTCACCTCCTTCAGGCCTTGACTCCCTGATCACCTTTCCAAAATGAAGACCACTACTTGCTGCTCACAGCCCTCCTTGTCCCTTCCTGGCCTTGCTTTCTCCAAATGCATACCACCGTGTAACGTTCTCTGTTGCTGTTCACTGTCTGTCTCTCCCATTAAATGTGAGCTCCATGAGAACAGGGGTTTTTATGTCTTCAGATCACTGTTGAGCCCTCCCCGCTTCAGGCCTAGAACCGCACCGGGCATAGGACATGGGCTCAAGAAACAGCCTGAGTGAATATAATGAGAGTAAAATGTGAAAGTCACCTCTTTCACCTTCACAGCTGCCTCCCAAAGACATGCTGCACATTTTCCTCTGCATTTATATATATTATGAATAGGTATTTTATTTTAGTTTTACAGAAAGGGAATCAAGCAACTATCAGATTCTTCAGTTTCCTTTTTGTTCACCAAAAATCAAGCCTTGGCAATCCTTCCATGTCAGCCTAATACAGATCTGCCACAGGAGGATGGGGCCTTTAAATACAAAAATCCCCAGATGGTACAGGATAATCAATGTGGTAATAACAGAATTCTTTATCTGGTTGAATCTTCTGTTTCCCAAGTTCAGACAGGTCATTACCGTATCTTGGACAGACAAGGTATTCAGCCGCTAGCCCAGGGAGACACAAAGGACCCCCTACAGGCCATAAACCCGGGCTGGGGAGCTGCTGAGCTTTATCCACATTACTTATATTTTGTTCTGTGCATCTAAAACTGCATGTCTGACATGTCTCGGGATTGCGGCATCCAGCAGGAGTAAAGAACAATTCTGAAAGAGATGATGATGGTGTTTGCTGTAGCAGTGTTCACATCTCATTGCTTCAGAAGACTTCGAAAGAGCAAAGGCTATTTAAAACACTGCCGCCCACTGACACAGGGTATCTGAAGACTCCTACGAAACTGGCTTCGCAATGTTTCCAGTTGAGAAACTCAAACCCTATTTGGTTTCACACATTCTGTTTTGAATTTCATAACTTATTTTATTTGGTTTTCATCATGAAAGAGTTATAACAACCTTAGGTCAAAATATTTAAGGTTCCTACTTAGACTCAGAACATAATCTTTAAAAGACAGAGCTAAGGGCAGGGCTGGATCCCAGCAGCTCTTGCTGAGAGTCTGCCCCGTGTTCCTTCTGGCCCTGCCAGTGGCTGCCTGAGATCGGGTCAGAGGCTGGAGCAGCTGGGAAAGGAATGATGACGGCAGATACCAGACACCAGAGCCAGCGTCCCAGCCATACTCAACACTCGGCCAACCAGCAAACTTTCTGACCACAAAACATGTCCTAGCTTTGAATATATGTTAAAAATACTTCCAGGCACATCTGTTAGTGCTGCATAGTTTTTGAATCTAAAATTAACAATCCCAATTCACTGCTTTTATTTAGACCTAGAGCTAAAACAATAGGAATTCTATAGTTCAGTTATTTTTTTTTTCCAAAGCTTTTTCTATCCAGCTATCTATTAGAGAAGACCAGAGTTGCCTTCCTACTGAGGTGAGTGAACCAGAATGGCCACAAAGACTCCCCCCGACCTCTGCTACCAAACCATGCAGTGGCCACGTGGCTGAGAGCTGGAGTGGGCAAAGACGGCCACCTGCCGCTCCTGGGAGTTAGCAGACACGCTTCTTCCAAATTACAAGCAGTGGGAAGGAAGAGGAAAAAAGAGGACCCTCGTACCGTTCCGGGAGTCTGAAGGAGGCATGAAGGCAGTCAAATACTTTTTAATTTAATGCAAATAAGAACGTAGTTATCAGTATCTGGTTTGACCTCTGCATGTCCGGGGCCCATACTGACTTTTGGGTTGTTCTGGGGCTAACCTCCCCAACCTGAGACGGTTCCCTTGGATAGTAATGGACCAGGCTGCCTCCTTCCTGCTTCCTTATCCACTCAGGAACACAGAGGGGAACACAGCAGCTTCTTGGTACCCTCACTGATACCTTCTGCTCCCTCAAGAGATGAAGCTAACTCTGGGACAAAGAGATGGGGGGCAGACACCTAGAGACCACCAAGGCCCAGCAGGAAGATAGACTGCCACCCCGCATGAGCCTAGCACCAACCCGCAAGCTGGGCCCTTCCTCAGCAATTTGCAATGCATGTGTCCTTATTTTTCCTGTCACCCTGCAAGTCTTCAAGAGGCCTCCCATCCCCTCCCTCATCATCACTCTGAGAAGACAGCATGGGGGTCTAGGGTTCTGCTGCCGCCTCTCACCAGAGCATCTTCTGCAATCCAAACCAGGGAATCGAAACTGCAAAACCCTAACACAATCTCATGACCAGGAAACATGACTGCTGTGTACCAGGCACGGTATTAAGCCATTCACAAAAACTATCTCATGAGAGTCTCTCAAGTGTGCCAGACGTACTCTTCCTATCCCCTTTTATAGATGAGGAAACAGAGCTTAGATTAAGGGCTTTGCACAAGGCAGAGTCTACACAGCAAATTACACTTAAACACACACAACTTCTTCTCTGTGTGTTCTGTTTTCTTTTTGGATTATCCCAACCACTGGGCCCAAATGATAGAGCTGAGCCCCACATGTGACATGTGACACTTTCAAGCAAGCCAAGTGGAACATCCACCATCCTCTCTAATGTCCTCAGTGTATCACCAATGGTGCAAACAATCCACTCTTCCTGGGCTTAAACACGAGCACAGAAATACACATTTCCCTCCATATTTGTTGAATGAGGAGGGAGTGAACACCACAATGGTGGGGCTGTGGGGATCTTGGCTCCTGGTTCTAAGCTGCCTCACTTCACTCTGACAGCTCCCCGAGAGGCCTGTGTGGCTGGCGAAGGCTGCGGCACGTTCATCCACGTTACAGAAGGACTTCTTCCCACTGAAGTCTCAGTAAGCCTTACACTTGAAAAAAGACCCCCTGATCATCAGTCCCCTAAAGTTAAAGCAACAGAGTGGCACGTGCTTCTCTATAGGACACTGAATTCATTTTAAATATTTCATGATTTTTTCTGTCCTTCTAGCTTCCATGACATTCATTCGCATGTTGGAAGGGAGGGGAATGTGAACTGTCTATAACCTCATCTCTCTGCAGAGGAAGACTCTGCTGCGGACCCCCCAAAGGGCTCCCGGGTGCTGGCCAGGTGGATGAGGGGTTCCAAGAGTGTGAGAATAGCTCTGGAAACACGGCTCCTAACCCTTGCTTTCTCCCTTAATCCAAAGAGACGTGCCAGTTTTATGATGCAGTGTCTGGATCACGCAGGCATGGTGGGTGGGCGCCGAGACCTTGCACCTCGATCCCCTCGCCCCTGCCAATATTTTGGCTATTTCATCACCCTGATAGCTGTTCCTCAATTTCACAATGGTGGTGCTCAAAGGTTTATACAAAGTTTAATTTAAATTTCTAAATATAGGATGCGATTTAAATTCAGAATGGATGTCTCTCACCTCAGAAACAAGTTTACATTTCACTCAACAAAGATGGAGGGTGGCGGGCTCCCAGGAGCTCCCAGGCAGCACCGTGGAGGAGGTGTGGTGTCTGAGTTGGGCTCCGACAGACGGGCAGGAAAGGATTTCAGCAGGCCCAGGGTGCTATGGAGGATGCTGCCTTCCACACGTGACTCCATGACTCCAACAAATGATGCCTTTGGGGCTTAGCCATGGCTTAGTAGCATGATTTCTATACTAGAAAGCTTTCTGAGCTCCAACTAGGCTGACATCTCCCTCTGATAATGGGAATGGCCACGGGGAGGGCTAAATTTCACACTGGTGGTGAGCGCCAGCCCCCTGCCCTGGGAGAGGACCTCGCCTGACACAGAGCCGGTGGCCGGTGGCTCCGGTGGCAGAGCTGGGGTGAAGGTACTGGAGGCTCCAGACAGTGGAAGTGAGTCAGGACTGAAGCGCAGAGACAGGAGGTCAAGAGAGGGTTCCAGGCAGTGGACCAGGACCAGAGGAGAGGGTGGTGTGCCTGATGGGTAGAGAGAGCGAGGGGATGTTGAGGGATGAGCAGGGCCAGATCATGTGTGTGGAAGCTCCTGAAAACACTAGTAAAAACAGCATGCACAAGTACTTCCTTCGCACCGTTAATCTTTTAAGCACAACTTTTGCATAATTAAACTTTAGCTGAGAGATCACAAATTCCACATTAGTGGAATCCAATGTCTGAGGTTTTATTGTGTTTTAAATGTTTTAAACAGCCCGCCTAATGACAAACACTACTGGAGTCTGGTTTTCTGAGCTGTGCTGGAGTCTTCACAGGCTAAATAGAGGAATGGCTTTCAGCCAATTATAGATTTTTCAGGAAAACAGGCAACATAATACATCTCCTATGATATGTAACATAACTAAAGGACATTACCATCAATAAAGAAAAAGAGTTGCACAAAGACCATCACAGTAATTTTCGGAAAAGAAACAAATGTTAGTCTTCAGGTCTTCAAGGTAAGTACTGCACCTCAGGTAAAAACACAATCAAGACTAATGTCTTACCAGGTGCGAAGACTGTCTGGTTTAATTATTAATTTTTGGCAGAAGTCTTATGTTCCTAAAGAGAACAAATCTCTAATTGCTTTCAGGGTTTAGTTTTTAGTCTTGCTCCTGAGGGTGGGGCAGCAGAGAGCAGGGAGAGCCGGCTTGGCAGCAATTCGTGTGGAAAACATCTTGGATTGTAATAAGCTTCATTTGAGTTTAGGATATGACACAGGTGCTAGAAAATCCAGCATAATTTTGGCCTGTATTAACAATAAAATAATTTTCAGACTATGAACAAACTCACACTGACGAGTCCTACCCTGGGGTGGTTAGTGCACTGTGCATCCAAAGTATGAGCATAATTCTGGCCACCCCATCTTATGAAGGACACTGACAAACTAGAGCCATCAGAAGACCAAGGGACCCACCGGGGAGGGGACCAGATGCCATCGCACCCTGGAATCTGCATAGCTGAGCATGTCTGACCTGGACTGGGGAGGTCGAAGAGAAGATAATGATAGTTCTCAAAGATATAAAGGGATATTGAGGAAGAGGGAATAGAATAATTCTGGGCTGCTTTGAGGGTATTACTGTAACCAGTGGGAAGAAGTGAAGTTACAGAGAGATCAATTCTATCTACTGTACAGCAGAACATAACAAAAACTGCATGACGGTGGGAGGCTGGCAATCTAGTGGAAGCAGCAGGAAGGTGGATGTGATGACCCCACGGTGTTGTGTGGCCAAGCCTCCACCCCTCCAAGGCAAAATGCTTCATTCACAGGTTCTGCCACTGCAGGACGCTACCTGCAAGGACAGCTGCCCATAACTGCTTCCATCCCCGCCCAGGCGTGCTGCCCCACCCACTAACAGGTGGAGTCCAGTTCCCCTCCCTTGACTCAGAGGGCGGCCTTGATTGGCTTTGGTCAGTTAAACATGGAGAAAGTGGCCTGACGAAGCCGGGCAGCTTGGAATCTCACAGCCATATAAGGAAGCTGGGGCTGGACTACTGAATGATGACGGACCACGTGGAGAGGAGAGAGAGAGAGGAGAGAGAGACCTGGACATTCCAGCCATCCCTGGTGAGAGGCCAGCCATGGGAGTAGAGCCTTCTTGGATATTCCAGGCCCAGCTGACCCCCCAGCTGAACCAAGCCTCACAGGTGATCCTGGTCAACTCCAGAGGGAGCAGAAAAACCACCCACCTGAGCTCAGCTAGCCCACAGAATCACTAGTTTTGGCATGGTTTGTTACACAGCAACAGAGAAATGAGATAGCCAGTCAAGATGGCTGTATTTTGTGTTTTGTGACAGGGCCTTTCTGGGCACAGTGGATTGAAGCAGGTAGAGAACCTGATCCAAGGAGAACTTAATACAAGAGGAGGTTTTATAACTTTAGGATTGCTGGTCTGGATGTGAAATGAAAGGATAGGCTGGGCCGATCAGATTTCCTCTCTTTGGAACTTGAACTAGGAAATACAAGTAGATTGAGGACTTGGAATAGAAACTTCTAAGGTATAGTCAGGGCCAAAGCAAGACAAGACCAAGTCACAGAGTGGCAGAAACTACGAGTGAGCAGGAGGAGCTGTTAGCAGAAGGAGGACAGAGAGATGACCATGGGCCCCCAGACAAGGGCTGCCCCAGGTGCTGCTGGGCTTCCTGACTGCTCTTCACTCCCGTGAGGCCGGACCACAGCTTCTGGTTTCAGGGCTCCCTGTCCTCTCGTGATCCCTTCCATGAGACAGCATCGCTCGTCTCTCCTCTGCAAGCTAGCCTACAGGGGTTCAGCTTCTTATGACCAAAAGGGACTGATTAAAACAGGGCTCTTCTACCATGAGATTCTACCATTTTGGAAGAAATAGAAACAATGAAAATGATCACCAGTTTAGTGAATATTTTAGCAAATGGAAAATGAAGAGGAACATCTTGATTAAGCTGGTGGGTGGAAGATGTATTAACAGAATTTCCTTCCCACATTCCCAATGAAATGAGCAAAAAGTAAAACTAGCAAGCACACACACACACACACACAAGCAGCAGACAAACAAAAGGGTATGACACAATTTAATAAACTTCTAAAACTCACAGAATTCACAGTGGCAATTCATAAAAATCCTGAGAATTCTAAGAGCCAGTCAAATTGGAAAGATACAAACTGAGTGTCCTCTTTTACTTCTGTTTGATGGAGCAGAACAGATGATGGAACAGAGGGTGGGATGAAAAAGTGAAACAAGACAAGTGAGGAACAGGGCTGACACACAAGGAGAAGACTGGACATGGTATATTAAACAATGATGCTCAGACAGTGCAACCACACAGCGAGCCCTGACGGAAGAGATGCAAACGGGGGTCTGGCTGCGGTGTGAGAAGGCAGAGCCCAAGCAGAGCCCAGCGGCCCCACTGAGCCGAGGAGACAGAGTTCGGAGTTCAGGGAGGCAAGGTGGCTAGGATGTGTGGGGCAGAGTGATGGGCCTCTTAAACACTGTAAATATCTACGTTCAAGAAGATAAAGGATATGGTGAGCACGAAGACAAGAGAAATGGGAAGCTGGGCAGGATTAATGGCAGAGTAGGCACTTCAGGAGATACAGCAATATTGCTTGAAGACGCAGAACTAACAGAAACTATTAAAAAAGAAAGAAAGAAAGACCTAAAAAGAAATGAATAGTGGATCTGTCACTTCTGGGAAGATATCAAGCAGTATATATGTATAAATGGAGTTATAGAAGAAGGAGAGAAACAGTAAGACAGGAAAAAAGATTTAAAGAAAAACTGGCTAAAAATTTTCCAAATTTGATGGAAATTATAAATCCACATGTAAAAGAATCTCAACAAACCCTAAGCAGAAAAAACATGAAGAAAACCAGACTAAGGCCCATCATAATTCGTTTAAAATGCTAAAAAAAAAAAAAAAATCCAAACAAAAAGATGTTCTACCTCTATACCTTTCCTAGACTGGCTAAACTGACAATAGCAAATGTTGTCATGGATGTGGAATAATCAGAACTTTCCTAACACTGCTGGGGGGAATACTACACGGGCCAGTTTGGAAAGTGGTTTGGCAACTTCTTATAAAGTCTGACATACACTTAACCATATGACCCAGCAACTGCACGCATAGGTATTTATCCAAGAAAATAAGCACATGTCTACACAAAGACCTGCATGTGTACACAGAGACCTGCTCACTACAGCTTTATTCACAATAGCTAGAAACTGGAAACAACCCAAACACCCAGCAACTCGTGAGTGTATGAACAAAGAGTCACACAGCCAGCAAACAGAATACTGTTCATCAATAAAAAGGAATGGATTGCTGAAACACACCTCAACCTGGATGAATATCCAAAGCATTATGCTAAATGAAAGAAGCTAAATGAATTGCTCAACAATCTTTACAGTGAGAGATCTTTATTTCCTGTAAAGAGATTCTTTCAGCTTCTTTATGGTTTACTTTTCTTCTGTTAAATTAAGGAAAACTTAGTACATTTTTTTTAATAAAGATTTTATTTATTTATTTATTTGACAGAGAGAGACACAGCGAGAGAGGGAACACAAGCAGGGGGAGGGGGAGAGGGAGAAGCAGGCTTCCCGCTGAGCAGGGAGCCCGATGCAGGGCTCCATCCCAGGATCCTGGGATCATGACCTGAGCTGAAGGCAGTCGCTTAACCTACTAAGCCACCCGGGCGCCCCAACTTAGTACTTTTTTAAAAAATTAAGAGCAATTCTAGTAGGATTCTGTCTACTAGCATACCTTATTTCATAATATCTGAGACACTAGTTCTTGTCAGAGGTACCATTAAGAAAGAAAATCACTGCCAACTGAACTACGGTATAGTGCACAGATGCCATGGACTATAAGACACATGCCAATTTCAAAGATGTCAAAAACAGAAAAAAGAAGTATGATTCAGAATCAATAAAATTTATCTCCATCCATCCATCCATCCGTCCATCTACCCAACCATCCATCCATCCATCCATATACATCTAAAATGGTTCCTAAAATAAGGTCACCTACATTTAATAATAGCTTTTTCTCAGAGGGTTTGAAGTCATTTTAAAACTTTTAAATCTTTTCTACATTAAAAAAGTCTCCTTATAATGAAGATGCATTTACAAAAACAAATGAATGATTTTTATTCAAAATAAAAAAATGTCTGGAAGTAAATATGCCAACGTGTCAATAGTAGATAATTCTGGATGTGGTATTCACGGCTGACATTTCTTCTTTGTTCATTTCTGTATTTTAAAGCAATTCTTAAAATTGCAAAACTAAACAAAGCAAGCAAAAATTCATAAAAACTGGGAAGCATGTCCGTAGATGAAAGGAATTTATGGCAGGAGGCCTCTACGCCAGGTGACCAATCATCTCCCAGTTTGCCCAGGACTGTCCTGACTTTCACATGGGAAGCCCTATGTTCCGGGATGACTGGTCACCCTGCCTCCTTTACTGTTCAAATGAGTGGAGGAAGATACTTTTGATTTCATTCTAGGGCAGAGGTACTCCATTTTTTAGGGTACCTCAGAATCCCCCAAGGAACTTGTTAAACAAGCAGATTCCTACATTCTACCCCTAGAGATTCTGATCCAGATTCTAAGGTGGGGCTCAGGAAACTGCATTTCTATGCACTGCAGGAAATTCCTGTCTGGCCTCACATTTCCAGGGCTCCTTGGACACGTCTCCCTGTCCTCCTTCCGCTTTTCTCTCCATACCCAGTGTCATCTGAAACTTTGCCCTAGCCTCTGTCTACCATGAGGGCGTGGCTGCCTATGGCCCACCATGCGCTCTCCAAGCTAACCACAAAGAACAAGTAGTCAGAGGAATCCAAATGATCCGATTCCCTCCTGCCAGGAAAAGACTAGTAGCTCAACTCAGACCCAAATTCATGTCCAAGGGATCACTGATTCTCCTAAACAAGGTCAAAATTTGTGAAACACCCAGGAGTGGAAAAAGCCCTTCCATTATATGGAAGTGACACACAGATCTTTCCGGTTCTTTCCCATTCCTTGCTCAGCTTCTACCATACTCAAACACTATGTAGAGCAAATATGCTAGAAATTGTAAAAAGATCCTTTACCCTGTCCTATACATCAGTTTCCATATGAATATAAGTCTGAGGTGTTAATTCTCTCTCCTGGACATAATTCAAAAGAAAATAGTTTTCTCAGGGTGGCTATTTGGTTCAATTACTTATTTCTAAAATCTGGTATATTACTTTATGTCAGCTGTTTTTCATTAATGTGTGCTCCAGGCTCCCATTTTCGGTGGCTCTTAGCCAAGTGTGTCTCAGACTTTAATGTGCATGAGAATCCCCTGGGACCTTGTAAAAATGCAGATTCTGATTCAGTAGATCTGGGGTGGGGCTTGGGAGTCTGCATTTTGAACAAGCTCCCAGGTGATGCCCAGGCTTCTGGTTCCTAGACCACAAAGGAGTAGCAAGGATAGTTGACAAATAAAAGTTTGGTCCGTAAGTGTGGTTTTGCCTATAATAAAATAAAAGCAAAATGAGCATTTGTTCTATCACAGGGCTTAAACTACTGTGCTACTTTTGCCCTGAGATTTGCAGGAAATTTGTTGTGTACCCCCACATCGGGGTGGGAGTGAGTCAGCAAGTTATAAAGCCAAATTCCTTTTCCTTGTAAATTCTTCTATCTGCTGTTTACTGAATTGTAAACTATCAAAGTTAACTTCTAAGCAGAAGATTGAAAGATTACAAAAGAAAGCACATGTGAAGGAAGGGAAGTGTTTTAAGAAGTCAAGAAAATTATTTTAATTATAAAAACGAGTAGAGGTTTAACGTGAGAAAATGCAAGTCAGCTCGCTTTGGAAGGGTGACTTTTTATTAAATCAAATCAGAAACCTGTTGTCTGCTGCAGGGATGGATCTTTTAACTTGAGGAGGAACAAGGAAATTAAAAGAGGAAGCTGTGATAACGTCTTTACAGTTTTGACTTCAAGGGAGCAGAAAGTTTGGAGGGTGAATACCACAGAGTAATTTTAAGATATAGCTGTCCAAGATCCAGAGTGAAATAATGTTTCTGTGTTATGATTATTCAAGTTCCCAAACATGGAGAAGAAGAAAAGTAAAGACCACTGAGACAAAACTTAACAAAGGTTTCAAGGTACATACATAGCATTATTTTAAAAATCATGTCACATGATACACAGCACAGAGAAAAAGGCAGGGAGAATGTATGGCCAAAGGCCGGTGGTAATTGCCTCTGAACGGTGGGACCATGTTCATCTTTGCTTATTTCTATTTTGACAGTTTCAATAAGAATGTATTACTTTTATAATAAAAAATAATAAACATTTAAAAAATGGCCATGCTGAGGACGGAAGGAAGAAAGAAAGGAAGAGGGAGGGAGAGAGGAAGGAAGACAAACAGATGGCTTCTTCCTTGAAGGAAAATTTCTTTTCAATGGCAATTCCTTTACATATTGGTTTTAATTATGTCCCACACAATTCTTTCCTATTTTTGTCCTGGGATCATATTAATACTAAGGCTGTGATTATACTTGAAAGTGTTAAATGACATTTGAGTAATTAGAATCTAAATTCCTAATCATCCCTCTATAATCACACTGCCTATTTCACAGACAGCAACTGGCATTTATAAACTCGACAATGCCTCAAGGAGAGAAGCCAAGGTCCTCTCCCTTCTGTCAGAATCCACAGTGTGCCAACCACGGGAGTCCCCTGTGCTCTCTCCAAGCCACGCGGCCCAGCGACCGTGCCTGCGGGCCGGCCTGAGGGCCGAGTTCTCCTGGGTCGGCTGTGACCGCGCTGTCCTGACAACGCACAAGGCAAGACCTGTTCTACTACATGGGGTGAGAAACGTGCTGTGAGAGGCTGATGCAGCACCACCGGCATCAGAATCAGCTTGGTCACGTACCTTTAAGATGGTGATATTCCAGGTAAAGCTCTCCACTGCTTTTTGTAGCTTTCGTTCCTTCAAACCTTCCTTGGTGCCGATGCTGTGTAAGTGCTCATGGAATTCCATGGCTGCAAGAAACAAAGCATTTTACTTCCACGTCCAACCTGGGCTAATGACCTGGCAACACTTCTGTTTCTAGGTATAACTCAAAGAATTCCAGTCTCCAGGGGAATTCAGAAATGTGCCCCTTTAAGAATATAATAACTGAGAGGGAACCCTGACAATTCATGGTCCCAGCAAGGTGGAAGGCATCTTAGAGGTCAGCCATCATTCCTCATGGTCTTTGAAGGGCAAACAGGGCACATATAATCATTCCCATTCTTATTCTAGAGAGGAGGAATCTGAGGCTTGGCAAGCGTGAGAGATGGACGGCTGTGGAGGAAGCAAAAGGAAGAGCTGGGATTAGAACCCAGGTCTTTGGAACCTCAGAAGGCAGATTTCAGCGCTGCTATACTTCCCGTCACACAGAGAGTCAGTCTGAGGTCAGACACCAAGCCTATGGCGAAGGGGAGCGGACTGGGACAGAGACCCCGAACTCTAACTCTGCATTTCCATTATGACTCTTGAACATAATTTACATAATCAAATGTATATTCCCTATTGCCATTCAAAATAGTCTCAAAGAAGCACCCTATGCAACAACAATGCAATAATGCAGGAGCAGTATGATGGTTCTTTTGTTGTTTTATTTTTATTTACTTTTTTAATTATGCTAATCACCATACATCATTTATTTATTTTTTAAAGATTTTATTTATTTATTTGACAGAGAGAGACACAGCAAGAGAGGGAACACAAGCATGGGGAGTGGGAGAGGGAGAAGCAGGCTTCCCGCCAAGCAGGGAGCCCGATGCGGGGCTCGATCCCACGACCCTGGGACCATGACCTGAGCCGAAAGCAGACACTTAATGACTGAGCTACTCAGGTGCCCCTCTTTTGCTGTTTTAATATCATGACAACTCATGGAATTTTAGATATTAAACTGTAGTCAATGATCCCACCTCTGGCCAATGGGAACCCTTCAGATTGGTTCCTATGTCCCTTTGAGATGACTAATCAGCCTTTTGGCACAAGGTGTTCTAGACTTACCAAGTACATTTTCCACCTCGGCCCTGTAGCCAGGCATTTCTCCAAGGACCTCTGGGTTTTTTTGTGGAGAATGATAATTTAAAGACCACAATCTGGGTGTTAGCAGTGCCCATTTTTACTGAGTTTTCATTGTTTTTTAGGCCTTTTCATTGGACAGATATCAGACACTTTTTTTTTAAAGAGAATAAGATCTTGCTAATACTTCTATTTTTTTTTAAAGATTTATTTATTTATTTGAGAGAGAGGGAGAGTGCACGTGCTTGAGCACGAGTGCAGGCGGGAGGAACAAAGGGAGGGAGAGAGAATCTATTAAGCAGAATCCCCACTGAGTGTGGAGCCCAACACAGGACTCGATCCCAGGACCCTGAGATCATGACCTGAGCTAAAACCAACAGTCCACTGTGCCACCCCAGGTGCCCTGCTAATACTTCTAATTCAAATTTAAGTGTACGAGGTTTTTACATATTTAAAATTTTATGCTTATTTTGTATCTCTTAGGTGGAAAATCTTAATTCCTAACCACATCAACCTAGCTATTAATAGTAAGACTGCTGAATCTAATTTAAAATCTGCATTTGGGGGGGTCCTCAGAGAGCATCTTATTAAGAATGTACAGTAAGAATATTGTCTTCTAAGGTCAGTGGAGAAAAGAATTATTGTGACTGACCTTAGAAGACAATATTGATATGATTAGGAATTAAGATTTTCCATGACTTGCACTTTTTTGGATGTAATCTCTTTTATGATTATGTCAAAGCTTTACATGATTCCAAAGCCAAACCTCATCTCAAAGTGTGCTTAGGTAGGTCTTGCTTCCTCCTCATATCTTGTACCCTGATCCCTCCTTCCCCCATACATTTTTTGTAGTTTTTAATTAACTTTCTCCTGTATTGTTTCTCTTTGAAAAATCTAAGCAACTGTGGGGAATGCCTGGGTGGCTTAGTCGGTTAAGGGTCGCCTTCGCCTCAGGTCATGATCGCGGGGTCCCTGGGATCAAGTCCCGCATCAGGCTCCCTGCTCCGCGGGGAGCCTGCTTCTCCCTCTGCCTGCTGTTCTCCCTGCTTGTGCTCTCTCTCTCTGACAAATAAATAAATAAAATCTTTAAAAAATATATAAGCAACTGTGTACATATATCCATGATCTTCCCTTTCTTGCACAAGAAATTTCTGTACTTGGATTTTTGTTTTCTGTACACTGTTCAGATGTGTGTTCTGTACCTTGGTACACAGTGGATGGAGATCACTCCATGTCAGCGTGGAGCTCATCCTCACTCTTTTTTTTTTTTTTTTAACAGCTTACATGGACTCCTCGAGTAGATGAACCAGCATTTATTTAACCAGTCCCCGCTGATGGACACTGGGTTGTTTCAAAAGCATTTGCTGCTACAAATAATGTGGAGCAGTCATAATCTTTATAAGACATTTCCTGTGTTCCTCTGTGCACACGTACTGTTCAGTTGGGCATTCCAATTTCTAACTCCCTTTCTATGCAATACCATTTCAAAGCAACTCTTCATACTGTGATTGACAGCAACTTTATTTCTTAGTGTCTCTAAACAGTAAACAAAAGCTGACACATATGATAAATACAGTAAAAGCTGCCAATTTAGTCTTTTTTCTCCTTTTTTTTCTCCCCTCACTGAACAGGAAAGATGGTTCTAATTCCTGTCTTGCTAAAGGCTTAACAACATAACTGGTTTCAAGAAAAAACGGTAAAATTCATTACATCACTTAGAAAACTACCACATTAACCATTCCCCTTTTCTCCAACTTCTCTTTCGCCAGTGATGGTATTTGAGAACATCCCAACTTGATTAACTAAACCCCCTCCAGCACAATGCTGGCGACCTGGCTCAGACAGCGGGCTGCATCCCCTGTATCTAGTTCTGACTTCTACTGAAATGTGCTTGGCTTAGCATACTGCAAAAAACAAACAAAACAAAAAGACAAGCAAAATACCCCTAAAAATAAACAAAAAAAAATAACCATGAGTAGGTAGCAATCTTGTTCTAAAACCCAGGTTTTTTGCAAAAGCATTTAATTGCATGCATGGGCACACACACACACACACACACACACACACACACTTTTTCCCTGGCCACAACTGGGAGACCCCCCCTGGAGAGCGCTGTGATGACTCAGACCCACTTCTTAGAACATGGCCAGCTGAAGCCTGAGTGGTGAGACCTTGATGTGCTAGCTTTTCTGTTAAGATTTAATACTGGACTTTGGCAAGATCTGGAGTTCAGGATGGGTCATGAACACTCATAATGTTTCTATTTGGTTCATCAGGAGGTATTCTAGCCTTGTAAGCATCACTGAGGTATGGCAGATGGAGTTCATGAGTGGAATTCAGGAGAGAGAAGACACACAAGAGAAGTGCTGGGGGAGAAGTTCTCTGTAAACAAAAAGATAAACAACTGTGCGGTCGGTCTCTGAGGGAGTGCTGAGCCTAGACAAACAGCTACCCTAAATTTTAAGCAGCTTTCTGCAGGAAAGATGAACCCAGGGCCAGAGGCAGTAAAAGGATAGGCTGCCCTGAGAAGGACTGAGGACTCAAGGAAGAAAAAACACAGTTAAAATGATTTAAAAAAAAAAAATGATACTGACAAGGAAGAAACAGGGAAACATCTAAAGAAATGAGGGTAGCTGAATACATGGCTGTGTCTAAAAAGCTCATATTTTACACGTTTACTAAAAAGTGAGATGACACGACTCCCTCTCCTCTCTCCCCTCTTGAAATACCAGTAGTCCAATAAAAGTCCATAGGGAAGTACAAAATGTATTATTAATGAAATTCTTTAAAAAATGCATGCAAAAAAGGTGAGAAGTTGAAAACCGGAAAAATTATGTTGAAAATACAAAACCCAACAAAAAAAAAATATATATATATATATATAACCCGAAACTTTAAAAAAGCAACCAAGACTATCAGTCCCACTGTTATATATTTCATTTGGCTTGCTGCATAACATAATGGTTTCTTTAAAAAGTTTTTTATATAGACGTCTATATAAAAAAATTTTATAGACAGATCTTTGAAAACACCTGCTAGTCCACTGATTTAAAGCATATGTTGATTTTATTTAAGGAAATCAAAGGATTCTGACCTTGACCATAGAACACAACTGTACCTTTCACTGCTCCCCTGTGATGTGCAAAGCCCAGGGCAAGGGCTAAGGGCACACAACTGAGGGAAGCAAAAGGCAGCTGGCCAGGTGCTTTACACATATTAGACAGGAAAGTCGGAGAAAGGCTAAGGCACTTTCCCAAGGAATCGGAAAGAAGGATCTGAATACCGGTTTGTCTGAGCCCAGTGCCCCACAGTTTTCCAACTACCATGCCTTATTTCTAATCAAGAGTCCCAACCCTCAATATAAGCTCATGCTATGGTTATGCATATCCAATAATTATGCCATGAGGTGGAGCACTGTAAGGGCTAAGGCACAGGCACTGACCCGGTTCTAAAGGAATACGGAGGGACAGCAAATGAGATTATGCACTTGAACTGGGTCAGCCCGTACAGAACAAGGAAATCTAACTATATTAGATGCAAATTGCATTATTCCCTGGATATTAAATTATCAGAAAATCTATTCTAACATGTCACAGGAGGTCTTTTTGTTTCTTTTTATCAACACTGAGTATAAACAACTTGTCTGGGTTAGATGTTAAGTAACTTTCTCCCTATTTTCCAAATTATTTTCAGCAAAGAAACATGAGCCCAGTGACAAAGTCTTTCACTTATTAAGATACCTCTTCTCCTACCATAAGTTATACCATTCTGTCTAAGGACCAGAGTGAGATTTAAAGTAGCTGGTGAAAATCTAATGAGCCAAACTTTTGATACTAAGTTAGCACCTCTCTCACCCACACCCCAACCCTCACAAGGAAGCCAGGTTGTTTTTGTTTTTAAAACGCCTTTTCTTCGATTAGAGTTTGAGGGGGTGGAGACGGGGTGTTAACCAGCACTGGGAAGAGCCCTGGGTGGGCAATCGGTCAGAGAATAACATTTATTGATTACCCACCATGTGTAGGTCATTTGATCATATGCAATGTTGAGCTCTACTAAAACCCATTGCTTAAATCTGTAAGCCCATTTTACTGATCGTTCTGTAAAAAACTAGATTTCTAGAAGTATGGGGAACAAAGAGAGGGAAGGGAACTAGTGCCTATATTACCAGCTGACAACTCTTTCCTAAAGAAATATTTATAGTTTTGTTCTGGAATACAATGGCTGACTTTAGAGGCATCAGTACAGCAAATAGGGCAACAGCATTAAAATGATGATGTGAGAATATGTAACAACTGCTGCTTGTTAAATCAAGGCCAAAATAAACTCTGTAGGATCACTCTCCAAGTAGGATTTTTGTACTAGGAAACAGAACCTATGCATGGGAGATTCAGGAGGCGTATAAGGTCTATGTATTATAATGCCAAATTTTACAGACTAAATTACAACCAACTGATAATTTAAGACTGGATTGTTTCATTTTTTTTTTTAAGATTTTATTTATTTATTTGACAGAGAGAGACACAGCAAGAGAGGGAACACAAGCAGGGGGAGTGGGAGAGGGAGAAGCAGGCTTCCCGCCGAGCAGGGAGCCCGATGCAGGGCTCGGTCCCAGGACCCTGGGATCATGACCTGAGCAGAAGGCAGACGCTTAATGACTGAGCCACCCAGGCGCCCTGGATTGTTTCATCTTACAAAGTAATCGAAAAATTAAAAAATCAGACAAATTTAAATTTCCGAAAACCTGAGTAAGTCCATTCTGTGTTTTCACTTAAGTGACTGCATAGAAAATGAGCAGGTAATAAATGCGTGCTACGGTAGCGTTGATTACCCTTGAACCTACTGTACAACTGTAAGCAATTCTATAGGAAAGCTACATAACCAGGTGGACAGGGAGCCCTTGAACATTTCCTGCTCTTGATCCCGGCTAGCCTTCGTGTTCTAAATGAAGCAGGAAGAACCCTGGACTCGGATTCAGGAGAGGTTATCTACTTAACTCCTCTGCCCAGCAGGCATTGTAGCAGACGGAGCCGGGGACGCAGGGCGCGCCAGCAGCCGGCACGCAGTTCAACCGCACCCCGGCACGTGCAGGCGGGGCCTCAGGATGCCTGTGCCTCCTATGCCTTTGCTTAGAAACCGGACCTAGCCACTTCTGCTAGCTATTCTTTGTTAGCCTACATAGCTTAGCTCTACATCCTGCCTTCTTATTAACTACACTATTAACCAAACTGACAGACGATTACACAAAGTAAATACCCGATATATTTGCAGGTTCCTCCTTTACCAATTAGCAGTGTGGCTTTTATCTGCCCGTCTACATTACCGGTATTTTAGAGTGAAAGCCCCTCGGCTCTGGGAAGGGGACTGTTCATTCATATAGGCGCAGAGTTTAGAAGAAGCCCTCACACTGGGCTTTTAGCTGAAGTAAAGCCTTTAGGATTCTTAAAAGGGTAAGAAGATGCAGAACCACCCAAACCAGCTTCTCCTGAGAAAGTAGAAAGAACAGAGCACTGTGGCTGTCCTTCCCTCAGCAGACACCACGGAGGGCTGTCCTCACGCACAGCCCTGCCAGCACCGTGGGAAGATGCAGACCAAGACGGCTTTCTGTGTAAATTCTTTATTCACCTGGGGCATTAGGGGCTGAAAGAGAGGGCTTTTTAGCTCTAAAACACAAGTACCTCTCATTGATGAAGTATAGGTAAAAAAAAAAAAAAAAAAAAAAATAAATATATATATATATATATATATATATATATGCTTCTGAAAATAATTAGAATTTTGTTGATCCTGAGAAAAGTTCTTTTGTGACCATCTGCAAAATCATTATTTGGAGGTTTCGAAATTGCAGATTTAAGACAAAAGAGTTCTAATGTGCTTACAAAACATGGCTCTTAGCTTCTGTGGCCTGAGCATCAAGGGTGGACTTAGAGAGAGCTCCCAGACAGGCACTGGAAAGAAGTGAGGGGTTGCAGGCTCTTGCATGAATCACTATCGCTGCTTAGTGACAAGAATTCCTACTGTGAAAACAATCTTCAAGTTCAAAAATAGAAGCCAGGCCGATAATAACAAGGAAAAAAAAAGTGGGATCGTTTTTTCTTCCTTCAGGAACAAGTTGTATTTCCCTGTAGGTTTCTAGTACCTTCCAAATACTCTACCAACACAAATGTGTTCATTTCACATACCAAATGAACACATTTATTCATAAATCTGTATATTTTAGAGCCATGTGTAGCTGTTCACAGTATCTTGTATTTTTCCTCTAAGTAATGTCCCATTTCCTTGTCTGATTTACACTAAATGTCATTCTAAGAGCCTCAAAGAAAGCGTGGCCTGGCTAACATTTATAACAATTGGGGGCAACTATGAAGGTAGGGGAAGGAAACAGGATTCCTTGATTCTACCAGGATGTTGCCACCCAAGTAAGACAAGAGGTAACAGTTAATTCTGGCCAAAGGAATGGAAATCTTTGTAAGTTTTAGGAAACTTCACTTGAAAACCAATACTAACTAGGTAAACTGTCCTTTGAAAAGGGTGACACGCTATACAATTGCAATGGGCTATTTTATTTAAGTCAAAATACATGGTGTGTATAAAGGCATTAAAGATTGAAGGCTGTGGGCATATATTACGCAAACCCAATGAAGTGCACAGGAACATGGACCAAAGCCTGGGGTAAATGAGCCAGAAAGCAGTGAATGGTCATGTCTCATGCACAGACCTGGTGGGGCCCGCTGTGACCGCTCTTTTGCCAAAAGGACTTCTTTGAGCCCTGGCTACTCTGTGCCAAAGAACCTACAAATAGGTTGCCCTGACTCCGTGACCCCAAGTTTCTGTTTCCAGGGAAAAGATGTGAATTATTTTTCTTCAGGAATGTTAAACAAGAAGAAAATGTGCTCGAAATCCTTGGTGGTAATGAACTTGAGAATTAAAGAGATGACTAGCTGGTGGTGCAGCAGCAGAGAAAGGACAAATGGAAAATCCATACTCAGGTGATTTCTTTGAGAGTTTAGTTCCATCCTTGTCTAAGGGTATGGAAGACAGGCCATGTGAACAAAGAACGGGGCCATGCATCCATGGTGGGGACTGCATAAATCATTTAATCTTTCCATTTATAGCTGTAATATTAAATTTTAAAAATTGGCCTGGCCGCCCAAAAGTATATGATTTTTTTTTATGTTAAGAACTACATTTTGGAAATTTGTCGTTTCTTTTCCATGTCATCTCTTGAAAATCTAAGCAGCTAAGTTTTTTTATACTGGTAGATACTGGTTTCACATAAGTTTCCAATTATTATTTCAAAATACTTTATAGCCTAAATATTTTAAAGAGTTTCTTTTTGGAGGGGCTTAAAGCTTAATGACCAAAAATAAAATGTAAAGCTGACAGATTAAGTATCATGTTTTGTAAAAATTAATAACTGTCAATTTTCCAGGATGATATAATTAAAGTAATTAAGCATTTTACTACAACTGCAAAGAATGGGATGTAGTGGAGCTTCCATTAAGTTTCCTGCTTCCTATCACAAATAAACTTAAATGAAAATCAAACAGCCATAAAAATAAAATAACAATTTAAAAATACATGATACACACCCAGAGAACAAATAATCCGATCAAGAAATGGGCAGAAGACTTGAATAGACATTTCTGCAAAGAAGACATCTAAATGGTCAACAGACACATGAAAAAGTGCTCAGCATCACTCAGCATCAGGGAAATCCAAATCAAAACCTCAATGAGATACCACCTCACACCAGTCAGAATGGCTAAAATTAACAAGTCAGGAAACGACAGATGTTGGCGGGGATGTGGAGAAAGGGGAACCCTCCTACACTGTTGGTGGGAATGCAAGCTGGTGCAGCCCCTCTGGAAAACAGTATGGAGGTTCCTCAAACAGTTGAAAATAGAGCTACCCTATGACCCAGCAATTGGCACTACTGGGTATTTACCCCAAAGATACAAATGTAGGGATCCAAAGGGGTAAGTGTACCCCGATGTTTATAGCAGCAATGTGTACAATAGCCAAACTATGGAATGAGCCCAGATGTTCATCGACAGATGAATGGATAAAGAAGAGGTGGTATATATACACAGTGGAATATTATGCAGCCATAAAAAGGAATGAGATCTTGCCATTTGCAACGACGTAGATGGAACTGGAGGGTGTTATGCTAAGCGAAATAAGTCAATCAGAGAAAGACAAGTATCATATGATGTCACTGATATGAGGAATTTGAGCAACAAGACAGAGGATCATAGGGGAAGGGAGGGAAAAATGAAACAAGACGAAACCAGAGAGGGAGACAAACCATAAGAGACTCTTAATCTCAGGAAACAAACTGAGGGTTGCTGGAGGGGAGGGGGGTGGGAGGGATGGGGTGGCTGGGTGATAGACATTGGGGAGAGTATGTGCTATGGTGAGCGCTGTGAATTGTGTAAGACTGACGAATCAGACCTGTACCCCTGAAACAAATAATACATTATATGTTAATAAAAAAATAAAAATACATGATACATACAATAAATAACTACTAAGATATGAAAAAGAGGCTTTTGCTTGGAAGGGAAGGGAGACTCAGTCAGAAACAAGGTATCATTTCCTCCTCGAGTGAGACGAATGCCATTTCTTCTTGCCAAACATAAAGCAGATGACCTTTCAAACATGCTGGTTGGGATTTTCTCTACCAATCTAAGTGATATGAATCTAAAATACACCACGTAGCACAAGGCTAAATATTTTTAGAAACAAATATAATTTTCAAAAGTACTCATAAGAGAGACATATTGATCTTAAACTTATATACTTAGTTTTTCAACTGAAAATTTACTTTCCTGCCCTAAAAAGCTCTTGTCTCACAAACATATCCAGTGCAAAAATATTTTTTTTAATGTGTTGAAAATAGAAACCATAAGCAAAGTGCAAAATCTTTCAAATAGTGACCAAAGAAATATATATTTATATTTTATTTCAAATTCCCAAATTAGGTGTAGTGAGCTATTTCCTGGAAGGTGGAATTCCATATAACACAAGGTCTATTTGGGACCTAATTCAAGAGAATGAGTTATCAACAGTATTAAAAGTACCTTAATAAGCACGGTCTGCAAGTGTCTTGTGGCACATCAAAGTATCTTGAAAACAAAATGCGGTTACCCGATTACTTTTCCAACTAATTTAATTATAGCACCTGTTAAAATATATAGCCTTTGTAAACTGTACGCTCTGCCCCAAAACTCCAGGGGTCTGAAGTTGTGTGTGTGCTGCTGACACATGGGCATTTACACCATCACCCCCACGGAGACGTGGAAATGCCTATTTTTTTTTAAAGATTCTATCTATTTATTTGAGAGAGAGAGAGAATGAGAGAGAGCACGAGAGGGAAGAGGGTTAGAGGGAGAAGTAGACTCCCTGCTGAGCAGGGAGCCCGATGTGGGACTCGATCCCGGGACTCCAGGATCACGACCTGAGCCAAAGGCAGTCGCTTAACCAACTGAGCCACCCAGGCGCCCCCTAATTATTTTTCATACAGTTCCAGTTGGTTGTCTCTTTCTTGGCCTTCTTTCCAATCTTGGCATTAACAAAAGCCAAATTATTTTAAGATGGATTTCTGAGCTGCTAAATCCCGTTGCACATGAGGTGGAAGAGATAAACCAGGTCTCTTAAATATATCCCTGAAACACAGATGGGTGACAAGATCCCCAGAATGCCACATCCACAGCAGTACACTTTGTGAATGAACTGCACGAGGGAGGTTTTCCTTCCTCCGCCAGCCTGCTCCATCTGGGTAAATTGAGGTGGGAGGAAGTTGTATAACTTTCAGGCCTTTGTGGAATCCAAGTGCCAGGCAACCATCCTCAACACGCGGCCACGTGAGGCACACGGGGTGGGGTCATGGGAGCCATGATGCCGTTAGCAGGACCCTCCCCATTTCAACCCCAATTATACTCAAAGATTAGTTTTTTTTTAAACCTAGGAAACCTTTGTTTGGATTGCCACTCTTAAATTGGATCCTTCCTCTCTACCACAGTTCGGCACTATCACCATGACATACCGGGCCTCGTCACCTTACCCTGTCCGTGCTTCCCTTGCCTTTTGTACCTCTTCTTAAATTCTGAACAGATATTATTGTGATATGGCTCAGCAATTTACAAAGTCTAAACTGGTATACAGAGAGTTATCTTTCCTTGCTCCATCCCCCAGTCTTCTTGCTCCCTTCCCATCGGGCAACTGCTGTTTATCCTCCCAGAGAGGCTCACGCCCTCACAAGCATGCAGGGCCCTATTCTCCTACCCCATCTTTTAAAACAAATATTAGCAAATAACACACTGACTTTGAAAACTATATATATATTATATATAAATACATATATATTTAACCTCTATGTATATATGTAAGATCTTCCTTGTATATGTGTAATATATAGCATGTGTGGGTACAGTGAATGTAGATATACAGGTTTATATTTTATTCTTTTTTTATGATAGCGTAATGTTCTATTATGTGGATCTATCAGCCATGCATTTAACGAGGGCCTGCCTATTGAATATTTAGGGTGTAACATTTAGCTTGTTCTCAGTATTGCAAAAAAATTTCTGTACATATTGTCCTTCCCCAAGTATGTGATTGTATTTGTAGAACAAACTCTGAAAGAATGGAATTGTTGGTTCAAGGTGTACATAACTTGTAAATCTGACATTTACTGCCATATGGCCCTCCTCAGGTGTGGACCCCCCAACAATGTGACAGGTATCAGTTTCCCCTCTATCTTCACCAATCTATCATGACCCCTGTGTGATGTAACTTTGCGGTCTTGGATATAAACATTTGGATCTGATGCATGCAAACTGGCATCTCCTTGAAATACCTCATTTACTCAACTTCTCCAAGATCATGGTGTTCTCCTCCTGCCTGCCTGGCTATAGCCTAACCTCCTGTGCTTGGTCTTCCACATGTTCTCCTGACACCTAAATGTTGGAGGGCCAGGGCTCTGTCTCTTCCATCCAGTCACTTCTCAGATGATGTCAGTCTCCAGGCTTAAAAGACCACCTTTGTGCTTATGGATTCCAAACCCATTACCTTTAGTCTGGACCCCTTACCCGAACTTTAGACGTGGACTTCAACTAGGCATAACTTAACCTGTCTACACCAAATCCCTGCGCTTTCCTCTTGAGCCTCTCCTCCTCAGTCCCCCCACCTCAGTGAATAGCAGTGTCCCCTTTCCAGCCCCAAATCCTGCAGTCATACGGACTTCCCTCTTTCTTTCCTCCTACTCCACATCCAATCTACATATCCAGAATATAGCTGAAAATCCAGCATGCAACCATTTCACCTCATTCCACCCCAACTACTATAACCATAACCATAGACCATAACCATAACCACAGACTGGGCTGGATTGTTGCAAGAGCTTCCTGAATGGTCTTCCGGCCGCTGCTCTCGCCACGATGCCCCAGACAAATCATTTGCGGGACTCAGCTCCTGTTCTGAGATCTGGTTCCCCCATCACCCCCAAGAGAGTTGATCACAGGGCGTGCTGTGGAGCTGCAGAGCAGCGCCCTCTTACTACTGCATGAAGTATGCTGTGCGGTGGGGCTCTCTTCACAGGCCTGTCTCTGGGAACTCCACCTGGAGCCCCCTGGGGACAGGGAGCGAAATCCCCAGCTTCTGTCACACTGGGAGTAAGGACCTCGTCAGTGCCTGGTGAATAAAAGAATGAACTAATAAATGCAGCATTCAACGTTCAGTTCAACTCAACATATATTTGCTGAATGCCAGGCCCTGTTGGGAGTTTGGGATATGTGATGAATAAACGCCTGCCACAAAGGAGTTTATATTCCAGTTGCAAGAAAACACAGTAAGCCAACTGTATGGTTATCAGGTGTGCTGGGAATGCTTTTATGACTTGAGGTTAAAGTAAAACAACCAGTTCTGAATTACAGATTCATAATCATCTCCCTGGATTTTCAGTATTTCCTCCCAACCCTTTCTTCCTTAGAGAACTTATCCAAGCAAGGAACTCTTCCATTTGGATGACACCAATTCTACCTGTAAGCCTGACTCCATCCCAAGCTTCATTATAGTTGCTTCAACAACTTACTAGCTTTTTCCATTGGACCACCTGCTAAGGTCTGAATGTTTGCACCCCCCTCCAAATTTGTATTTTGTAAATCTAATGCCTAATGTGATGGTATTAGGAAGTAGGGCTTTGGGAAGGTGCTTAGGTCATGAGAGTGGAGCCTTCACGAATGGGATTAGTGTCCTTATAAAAGGGTTCCCAGAGCGTTCCCTAGACCCTCCCACCACATGAGGACACAGCAAGAAGGTGCTATCTATGAACCAGGAAGTAGACCATCACCCGCCACCATATCAAATCTGCTGGCACCATAATCTTGAACTTCCCAGCCTCCTAGAGGCTGGGAGAACTTCCCTGGGAGAAATAAGTTTCTGTTGTTTATAAACTGTCCAGTCTGTGGTATTTGTTATAGCAGTGCCATCCTACTGTGATCATGCTTACCAAACCTGAAACAGACCTTCACAATCAACTCCTTCCTATTCTGACATTGCAAGCATCTACATTCCATTGCTGGGAGGAGCATCTGAACATGGAGGGCAAAGGGCAGAGATGAGTTTATCAATGAGTTCCCAAGCCTGTCGCAAACTATTTCGCACTCCCACCACCTACAGTAGTTTCCTAAAGTATTCAAGACAGGGCGCCTGGGTGGCTCAGTTGGTTAAGCGACTGCCTTCGGCTCAGGTCATGATCCTGGAGTCCCGGGATTGAGTCCCGCATCGGGCTCCCTGCTCAGCAGGGGGTCTGCTTCTCCCTCTGACCCTCTTCCCTCTCGTGCTCTCTGTCTCTCATTCTCTCTCTCTCAAATAAATAAAATCTTTAAAAAAAAAAAAGACATTGACAGAACTTGAAACAAGGAATTTATAAGAATGTAAGTTCAGGACATGCTGAGTTAAACTGGATGATACTTAGCATGCCAATGTATACTGATAATCTCCAAACAGGAGTAAGTTTTGTTATGAAAATTTGATGATGAGATCCCTTGCCAAGGAGTATGACTAGTGTTCCTTGAATAAAGCTTTGAGAAACTCTGGTCTAGAAAGGTAACCCCAAATACTTTATCCTTGAATTAAAAGGCTTCCATCATTTAAAGCAAGCTCTATTTCCAATCCTAATTCCTGCTGCTTCCAGAAGCAAATATCTCCCTTTAGCCAGGTCAATATATCTCATGTGCACAGAAATCACATCTTCTATACGTTGGCTCACCTCAAAAGCCCTGTTCCTTCTGCTCTGCCTCCATGGATCCTGCATTCCCTCAAGTCCTTAGATTTTGCCCACCTCCTTCCCTACCAACAAAAGCTTCTGGGCTTACTCCTTTCTTCAAACTTCAATTGTACCTATTATTTACACCATGTGCTTGGTTGTGGCTTATAACTTTCAATGATAGCAGAGACCTTCATTTTTTTTTTGCAACTTTAATAAGTAATTGGCATATCTTATCATTGAACACATTCCACAAACGCATAACTGTGTTTTTCCTGTCATATGTTAACATGTATAATGACATGTTTTTGACATGGCTCTGACTGACCTGTAATGAAAGAATACAGGTTAATTAAAGTTGTTTTAAATTCCTTATTCCTATAAGAACACTTATCTCTAAATATTGTTTACACATTCTTAGAATGCATTTGTTTACTTTTACCCACTACAATCCCTTATTTATATTATATTATGGGACTTGTAGACCATAAAATCTGAGAGCTGGAAAAGCCGTAGAGATCATCTCAACTATTTATTTTAGACCCAAAGATATCTATTAGGTATATAAATATAAACTTTGGTATTTGTCCAAGAAAGATGGTTGAATTTATCTGTGGACCTTATTTGAATTGTAGTTCTTCTCAGCTTTGATAAACAGGTGTAACAGAATAGTAACAAAAAAATTTTTATGGGAGTGCTGGAGTTGAAAGCAGCCTGACCCCTCTCCAGCAGAGCATCTGCTGAGATGACCCTGAGAGTTCCTATTTAAATAAAAAGTGATGCTTTTAGACTCTGTGGGTTTACAAAAGGAAGGAGGGAGGAAGAAGTGACAAGAAAGCATAGCTGTGAGATTCGCTAACAGGACAGGTATCCCAGGAAGGTCAAGCATCCCCCCAAATTCCCTCCCCTTCATTTGTGGAGAAGCTTCACCAATGAAAGCTCTATTAGGAAGGACTATGCCCCTTGAGAAAGACAACTTGGCTGCCAGTCCATCACATGAGCAAGTACATATCTGTGTCTGAATAGTTCTTGCTCCCTTTGAGGGGCAGAGTGCAGCATGAACCCCAAAAGGGGCCTGCTCTGCTCCACCCTCTAAAGAGAGGTTCTCAAAACCCAAATGTCCTCATTCAAAGGCAAACTCCTGAGCTCCATCCCCAAAGATTCAATACGGGGGGTGAGGCAAAGGAACGGCATTTTAAACAAGCATCCCCAGGAGATTCTTGACCGCACTTAGCAGAAATACTATTAGTATGATGGTTGATGTGGGAATCTTAAAATGGAATGGGGTGACGGGTACAGGAGATGGAGAGGTGTGGTAAGACAGAGGGTTCTAGATACCGGGTGCTTATTTTGAATTTTTTTGCCCTGAATTGGCCTAGATGTCACCTTTGTGATCATTCTCTCTACTCTCCCTGATCAGCAATGAAGGTTCCTTTTGGGGGAACTAAAAGATAGGTGGGGCAGACTTGCAACTTCTTGGCTTCCCACGCCTTCACTAATTGTCAGCTAACTGAAGTCCCTGCGGAGGATCTGGCACTTCAACATCCATTCTTTAAGAGTACAGATGCTGAGGGTCCCGAAGGACTTCTGGGGTCTGACTCCAGGTCTGTGTCTCACCTTCAGAGAGGTCACTCTTCACCTTCAATGTTAGGCATTAACTTTCCCCCTTGAAACTCATGCTGATGGGCTGCAATTTAAGTATCCCCATGCCACTGGATGGCATTACTTGTTTAATCTTGTAATCTTTTTAAGTAACTGTTATCAAGCCATTCCAAAATTGCTAATTAGGCAACTGATCTTAGGTCGCTGCATTTTAGAACCCATGGGGCCAGGAGGGAATCATATACTCCAATGTCACTCAGAAGGAGAAAAATGAGACAGAGAGGGGTAGTGACTAACCTAATGTCACACAGCAAGGCACAAGAATACAGGTCTCCTGATCCCCAGGGAAGAACCTCTTAGTTCTGTCAGACACAGCTGAGAAACATCCAGACGTAAATGAAAACAGAAGTTATAGGCTCCCAGGTCTCCTTTTGCAAACTTTCGAGGTGCTTTCAGGGTAAATCTTATGGCTGCTTTTATGCGTACTGTGTTGGGTAAGACACTGATGTGAGCAAAGCAAGTAATGGATAGTGACAGTTGCTTATCTGGTAACCCCAGCTCCTAGGAACACACTGAGATCCGAGGAGTTTGCAAAATAAAAAAGGAGCAATCAAATGCAGGACACAAAGGCCTGGCCCACTGCTCTGCTTGTTCTCTCAATGTAGGAGTGTGTCGGGCTCTCACCTGCTTTTACTGAGACAAATCTATCAAGCTTGGCCGTGGGGGAGATGCCAACTGCTCAGCAGACGAGAAGCAGCAAATTAGAAAGGAAAAAAAGAGTCAGTGTACTAATAGGCAGTCGGAAACAGTACAAATTAGCAGTAGGAAGTGAAAATTGAATGGAAGTAACGAATAAGCCATTAACCCTGGAACAGGATCTGAGCGGGCAGAGCAGGTTAGGGGTTCTCTGGGACGCACAGACTCCTGGGGGACTCTCCATTAAACCGCAAGATAATAACAGATGCCTCTCAAAATGACCCTCAGTCATCAAAGTTCAAATTACGTTTGGCAAACCAAGTTGAAGGAAGCAGGGACGTATAGAATCTATTATGGAAAGTGTTCCATTAAAAGGATTAAAATGAAGGGCAACAAAAGCTTTCATTATTTGGAAGGTTAGCTTATATCCTACTTTACTGGGTAACGATGCGACCCTGCCATGCATGAGAATCCCTTAGAACTTTTAGGAAAGGAGTTTCTCTTTAAATAACTGGGGTGGGCTGGGGTTTCTTTCATTCAGAGCTTGATCATCTCCTGTGATTCAGAAAGAACCAACTCTCCTGCGAGAAGAGGAACTATGCTCTCGCCCACCCAGGCACCCAGACATCACCTGTGCGTTGGGCCTGTCCATGATGCCAGAGGGGCCGGCTGGGGTCCTTGGCAGAAACCCCACCTAATCACTCAGTGCTGTCCCCATGGCTTGGGAGTGTGGCCCATGTCTTCTCCTGGAACATCCTCAGTCAGGGATTCTTGTGACAGCTTCTGGTCCTCGATTCCTTCCTTCCTTTTTTTTTTTTTTTTAATTTAATCATTTAAATTAAACTTATTAGTAACTTAATTTTTATCAATATTATGTACACAGTTTAAAGAGCCAAATCATTGTTACCATCCCCTCTTTCCCGAAGCAGTTATATTCAACCCCTTTAGCTGAGTTTTTGTTGTTTGTTTCCTCTTTTAGTGTTTATGTCATTTCTAAGTAACATGCTTATAATGTTTCAATTTTCTTTTCTGAGCATTACCTATTTAACTCCCCAAATGAAGGATGAAAATTTTGTTATTTTCACGTCTCTGCTGTCAGGACACATGCAGTCTCCCAGCCATCTGCGGTCTAACTGCTCCTTGATCCAGCTCTCTCAGACAGTTCTCTTTTATCCCTACCTTCACTCCAACTTGCAGAGGCACCTGGTGCTGCCAGGTTCTGCGCGGTGAGGGGCGGCCTGCAGCATGGATGAGACTGCACGCCAGTGCCCCACCACCGGCCTCAGACTGAGCCCTCCTGCACCACCTAAGTCAATTATCTCTTGTTCAGGTAGTTTTCAGTTTCCAAAATGTTGTTCCTCCCATGTTGTCCTTATGGGCTTCTGCCTTAAAAAAAAGCAAAAATCAACAAACCCTTACTGTCACTTTAATGAGGTTCAGAAGGGAGGGGAAATTAAACTCATGTGTTAATTCACTATATTTAACAAGAAGTATATCATTGATTTCTTCTTCCTTTCTAGAGAGCAAATTATTTTCCATTTAAATTCACCAGATAAAAACATCCAACGCACTGAAGCAAAGCAGTTTGGGTTTCCTTCTACATCATCTTCCTATCCTTTCCGAAGCAGATCAATGCAGTGACCAAAGAGGAAATGAAAATTCAAAGACAGGCTGCCATTTGGGCCACTGAGAGAGAGATAGAGATCAATGTTATACGGTGGAAAAGACTTCTCCCCAGAAAGAATCTGGCTACCCTTTTATCATCACCTTTTATAAACTTCTTAAAGAAGAACTCTGAGGAAGCTTCCCCCTCTGCAGATTCCCGTCCAGCTGCCCTTGCATGTGCCCCTCAGCAATCTCCTCCTTTGCTGTGTCTTGGAAGAACAAGCACGCATTGGGTTTAGGAGAGAAAGAGAGCGGGAGTGTGTTCGTCTGTGCTCCTGGATCTGTGCAACGCTCATGCTTGTTAGCCACGCCGTTTCTTACGGACCCCTCTCTCTCTCTCACTCACGAGTCGGCCCAGACCCACTTGCCCCGCATCCTCCGTTCCACCCGTCCCTCTGCTGGCGCCAGGCCACTGGACTCTGCCCCTGTCCGGAGGCCCCCCTTCCACTCCCTCACTCCCAAAGCTGGTCCCCTCCTACGGCACTATGTCTGCATCCACGAGCCCAATGGAAAACGATCCTCTCCTCCTCAGAATTTCTCTCCATGTCACAGCGTTCTGGAGTGTCTGGGAAGAAGAGGGGCCCATCCCCCTTTCTAAGGTCAAGTGTTTCACCACTGTCCTGGATTTCTGCCCTCCTCCCTTCTTCCCACCTTACTCCCTGTCTCATCTCTTAATGTTTCCTCTTCACATCTTCAGTGGATCTTTCCCATTTTGAAGGACATGGCTTGCTTATAAGGTTGTCCCTTTGACCCTCCAGCCCTCTGTGCCGCAATATTCTCCTCTTAAAAGAGTAGGCTCCGCAGGCTGCCCGAAATGCCCATCTCCTGGTTGATCCCACTGTCCCCCCAAGGGTCCCTTCGGGCCATGTGCCTGCCTGCTGGGGACTGCAGAATCCCAGCCCACTTTGGCTGGGGGGGTCTTCACTTCTCAGCATTCTTCTCCTGCTTTACCCCCTCTTCCGAAGAACACCATCAGCAAAACCCATTTCTATCTCAAAAAAAACCCACAAAAAAACAAAAAAAAAACAAAAAAAAACACATAGCCTGGAGTCAGAACCTGTCCAAACTGGGCACGCTTTTGAACATGCGGCTGGAGGTGGCAGCGTGACTCCGTATTTCACATAGCTGTTTGGATGAAGGTTTATCTATAAGAATATAAATTTGTGTTTAGAAGTTTGAAATGCTTCTAAAAGAATCCTTGCTTACAGCACTTTGGTATCTTCATTTTGTCATTGCCAGATTAAAGTTCTGTAAGCAGAATAGCAATTATTTATCAGAAGTAAAATCTCATGCAAATGTTTCTGAGCCCAATACAAATTAGCAATTCTTCATATGACTAATGACTATATGCCCTTCTGATAACTGTAAACATGAGAAACAAAAGATCAAGGACTCTAAAATAAGCACTTGGGATAACAGAAGGGCTGTGTAGGCGGTGAGCAGCAACTGTGAAACCAAAAGATAATCGTTATGTGCTTCTCAAGATCTTCAAACCCAGAGGAATGCGAACCATTACACAGTGGTTCTTTTTTGCCCTCCAAGCAAAGTTCTTAATAGGCAAGACTCTTCAGCTTTTTAAATACAAGCAAATATATCCCTCACTGAAATTAAATAGAACAACAGAAAGCTGCATTATGCCAGAAACAGTCAAATTTCATAAACCAATGAAGTTGCAAAGAACTGACAATAACTCAAATTGTTAATTAATAGTTCTTTTTGCCTGATAAATACAGCTTCAGATTCTAACAGTCCACAATTCTCATGACAATACATGCATTGAGTAGAACTGAATCCTTAATACAAGTCAAATCACATTTAGTCAGTTAGTATTCGAGTGACTACTCGAGTACAGAATGTTAGGACAGGTGTCATAGGTAAAATACAGAGTAACTCAATATGCAAACCTGTAGCATAGAAGGTTACCAGCCTGTTTAGAGGACGCAGAATACCTTAGTAAAACACACAGTAACTGAAGCTCTGTGAGCTGAACCAAACACATTCTGCAGGGCTGAGTAGAATGGTTAGGTAACGTCACTCCTGCAATTATAAAAGTTCTCCTGGAAGACTGTTGAAACGAAAGGAAGAAATGTACAGATTGGCAGAAAGGAGGGGGAGAGAAGTCTTACCAGATGAGAGGCTTGTAAAAATCTGACTAAGGAGAAACACATCAGAAAGGGGTAAGGCAGCCCAAAGGCCAGGCTGGATGCACACCATCACTTCCCTTCCTCTTCACTGCTCCCAAAAGCCTCCTAGTTGGGTTCTGCCCATAAAAATTCTCTGCACACAGCTATTGTGATCATCACCTTAAAGCTCATCTTCTCTCCTATTCTGCTCAAAAATCAATGGCACCCCACTGCCCCACAAACCAAATTCAGACTCCTGAGTAACACAGCATAAGTACTCAATACATTTGAGTATGTGTGATTACTTTCATATCTCTTGCTTGATTGAAACGTTCTAGAAGGCAAACACCAATCTTGCTTAATTTTTAATATTTTGGTATGTGATAGCACTTACAAGTATCTTTGGTATGGTAGAAGTTCAAAACATATTTATCAAATGAATGAATAGATGATTTAACTAACAAATTTTATATAGTATTGGCAAAATGGGGGGGCCAGTTGGTAGATAACCTTACAAGGGAAGTTAGAAGTTTAGATTTGATACAACAGACTCTAGTCAGCTACTGGATGATTTTGTTTACAACAGTGACAGGATAAAAATGGTGTTTGAAGTATCTCATTTTAGTTGCAATTGTAGAGAATATTAGCCCAGAAAGGACTAGAAGTAGAAAGATCACTTTGCTAATAATATTTTGCTAACAGGATGAATAAAACAAGATGAGGATTTTTGTCTGTTGATTAGTCACTAATGTGAATATTCCTTTAATGAACACCAAAAAAGAAAATTGTCACATGTATCTTTGATCTATTTTTAACGAGTTCATTTCTGAGATAAGAGATGATTTTTTTTTCAGGCTAAGTGGTACTTATAGATTTTAAAGAATAGCAACCAGGGGCGCCTGGCTGGCTCAGTTGGAAGAATATGTGACTCTTGATCTCAGGGTTGTGAGTTGGAGCCCTACACTTTGTGTAGAGATTACAAAAAAACAAATAAACTTAAAAAAAAAAAAAGAGTAGCAGCCAGAAATCCTAGAGATTAAGGACAGATATTATTATTTATGCACTACAAATATTTTCCATATTATCTTCCAAAATGATACTCTAACAAAATATGAAAATGGAAAGAATTCCACTTTGTCTATTCCTAGTAAAATGCAGAACACTTGATTTTTTGGTTTTGTCTCAGCTAAAATCAATTAGATGGTAGCATTTTATAATCTGGTATAACATTTTGATATTAAATGGATGAATCCATCAGCATTTGAACATGCTAGTGCATTAAAAAGTGTCAAGAGGTTGTAACCGGTGCCCTCTCTTAAGAACTTATTCTCTCTCTGCTCAAGCCTCACTCACCCTTCCCACCGTCTGCTAGAAGGTCATGGTGGGGGGACCGGAGGGGGTCAGCAGCACAGGGCATGCTGAGGAGGAGGAGGTCAGCCTGTAGCTCTCCATCTTGGCTGCTCACTAGAAACATCTGGGAGCTTTTAACAGCTATGAATTTTTCAACCAGGATATTTTAAAAGCTTCCCCCAGGTGAGTTTGTTATCCAGGCTCGAGAAGCAGTGATTTAGTATTTTCTTTAGCCATGGAAAAATAATTCTTACATATGATTTCCTGGATATAGTGTCCAAAAAATTATAAAATAGTTTAAGGGGCTAAATATATGATGCTACTAATTTTATTTTGAAGAGAAGAAACAAACTTTTACTTACCTGCCTTCTGACAATGTACAATCTTCTCATACACAGCATCTGCATTTTCAATCACGGCCTTGAGGGACTGGATCATCTGGAAAGGGAACACCCAGACACGGGGTTACACACCTGACGACCAAACATCGGTCTACACACGTGCAGGGGGGCTCTCCTCTACAAACAGGCTGAGGTGCTGGGGCGAAACGCTCCTTTATCTGACTTCCCACGACTCAGTCCAAATGTGTATGTACAAAACAAAAAATCCTGCCTTCCATGTCATGGTTCAAACAGACTGGGAGTAATTTGAAACTTGAGTCAATACTGAACAGAGTTTCAGCGTGAAAAGCTACAAATAAATATGTGTACACATCTGATCTGTGTTTTAAATTATATTTTCATTCATTTTAACAAAATCTTCAACTTTATCTTACAGAAAGCTCTACCACCTAACACACCTTACTCATTTCAGCTAAAGTGCCTTCATCTGAAAATTAGTTTAAAACTTGCCATGAGGATCAAAAAACAGCATTTATTTTATTTTTTTAAAGATTTATGTATTTTGAGAGGGAGAGAGAGAGAGAGCATGGGGTGGAGGGGCAGGGGGTGAGAGAGAGAGATTCTCAAGCAGACGCCCCACTGAGTGCAGAGCCTGAGGCAGGGCTCGATCTCACAACTCTGAGATCATGACCCGAGCCAGATGCTTAACTGATTGAGCCACCCAGGTGTCCCTTAAAACAGTGTTTATTTAATACATCACTAATGACATCAGACTAGTATTTTTAATGTTCCTGTCAATGATTTTAAAAGATCTAATTTTGAAAAAATAAATAAATAAAAATAGAAGATCTAATTTTGAGTTCTTATTCCAAATTACTTGTGTTTATTTTTAGCAGCCAAGCTTGAATTAAAAAAAAAAAAAAGGATCAAAGCATAGCTGATCAATTATTTTACTTACTAAAATGTTAGGAAAAGATCTGTCTAAAGTAATCTTTTTGGCTCTAAAATCACTATGAAAATGGGATAGCCTGATTCAGCTCTCATAGCTCAAATGGGTACAAATATGATGCTTGCCTTCATTATAGATTTCAACTTTTTGTATTTAAATGTCCAAATATTTTTCATTATAACATTACCCATCTATATTACATGACCATTTTATTTTAAACAATAAACACTAATCCATCACTCTCCATTTCTTTAAGTTCTGCCTTGTTTTTCTTTATAGTATTTACCACTAACTGCCACAGTCATTATTTTACAGAAACCAAATAGATGTAGGTTGGATTATTTGTATAATTCAAAGAAGAAACACCCTATTTTGACGAGTTACACTTATTGAAACCAAAGCATAATCAACAGGCCTCCTAAGAAGTGCACCAGATTCTTCAAATGAGTCACACAGCATTTACCAGGTTGTCCACTGTTCGAAGAAAATTATAGTAAACACCAAAAGGTTTAAGGCCCACACAGTGCTCATTTGTGCCTTCATTCATTATCCGTGACCAGAGCAGGAACTGGGGACACAGGCAGACAGCACACAGCCCCTATCTTCAAGAAGCCCATATCCCATGGGAAGAGCTTAGAGCTTGCGCTTTGGAAGTCAGTATTTTCACATGCGTTCTTCAAGATCTGAGTCATGCCTGTAAATTAAAATATTCTATTTTACAGCTTGACATATTGAACAGGCAATGATAAAAATGAGTAGTTAAGAGCTCAGTTACACTGATAGAAAGTCATTCATACCATGACATCATTTGCATCCTGAAAAGGTTTATACCGTCATCAGTAACCTTTTTCAGCTTTGATGTCAAGCCAAAATGAGAGATATGAAGAAGCATAAAGCTTAAAGAAGTCAAGGATGGTGGTTGTCACAACTCACTATCAAAGAACTGGCTAACTGTGCCTCCATCACTCAAATAGGAAAAAGGAGAAAAAAAAAAAAATACCAGCAATGAAATGAACCTGGTCATGAAGCAGGTGAGCAGGACAGGAGCAGTAACAGAAGGGATGCAGGAGAACGAGACAGCAGCATTAAGCACAGGCTCACTCATACAGATGACCTGTGGGGGGGGGTGGTCAAAACACACTCCTACTGAGCATGGTGTGGGGGCAGAAAGAGCTCAGATGTATATGGGCTCAAATCCTGGTTCTGCTGTTCATTAGCTTTGCCATCCAGGCCAGGATACTAAACATCATGGAGCCATCATTTCCTACCTATAAAATGAGTTAATAAAAGACACTACCTACATAATGCTGTGAGGATTAAGTGGAAGGACGCACAATGAAGACACTTGTAAACAGATGTGACAATGGACGCCCCCATTTAGCCAGGGGGCCTGGCGGAGCCTTTTCTGGTAGCCCAAGATTAGCTGAATGAGTATGCCTTCCCTTCATATGTTCACTGGCAATGTTTCAAATATCCATTACTAATTTTAGTTTTACTTGAAAAGTCTGGTGTGGTGAAGCTCAGAGAAACAACAAATCACATTATTATTCTTAGAAGCATCTTCCAGTTTAAAGTATCACCAAAGGTTAAATAGTTAGGCACCTTTCGGCTGTAAAATACGTGCAAGGTTTAAGGACAGCACATCCATTTCAAGGGTCTGGAGAGAGAAGCTCACCTGCCTCTGATGCTCTAATAGTACTTGAAGGATCAATCCTTTATTCTTGGGACAATCACTTGCTGAGGTCCTCTGAGTGGGGGACCCTGAAGTAAGCGCTATGAATGAATATAAAGAATAGTTGCTGACCGAGGACTATGAGCAAACAGTAATCACACAAGATGTGGCGTGGCCATTGTAGCCCATGTGCTATTGGGTATGACAAAGTTAAATACCCTAAGCCACAGTAGGTAGATGGGATATTTAGTGGGGGTGTAAGTGGTGGTGTCATAGAATCCCGCTGATACTCTGTTTGTGGACTGGACTTAAATACACACTCCACCCCTTATTTATGAGCAGTATATAAAATATGAAGGTGGCTACTCCACCAGGGTGGAGAACGCAAACACAGCAAAAAGCCACTCCTCTCAGGTTTGGAAGTAAACTGAGGCAGCTATTCGCAGACCATATTGGAGGGGTACTCTGGAGGCAACCAGCCTCAGAGAAGGTTAGGCACAACAATAAACTATCAGTAGAACTTAGAGAAGGCAGGAAGAAAACATATCCAGACCTTAGCAGAGATGATTCATCTTGCCACACCTGTTACTAAATGTTCTCACCACTTCCTTGGAGAGGAGGAACTGCCAGTTTATATCTTTTTATAGTTTTAGGGTACATATTTACAGTTAGGGTGGGTCCTTATATTCATGTAAACAGTTTATCGTTCTTGTCCATAGAGTGCGTTCATTAGTTCTCAACTCCTGCAGTATTTGCACAAAGCGTCCTTGAGTGAAAGAACCCCTCCGGGTACTCCCCAGCAAGTTGTCTGGGCTGTGAGCCCCTCTCAGCGTACTCTAAGGGTCCAGTAGGCTGAGAGGGCAGGGCCAGGCGGCAGAGCTTCCTGCCTGTCCACCCAGCTGGCTGAGGTCTTGCCTCACTCAGCTCACAGCTATGACTGAAAGTAGAGCACATGGCACGGAAGGAGGACACAGCAGGGACCACACGAGGGGGCCATTAAATCTAGTGGGGGCCCATCTCAGCCTGGGTCTGCGGCTTTATAACAAGCTCTGATTATAATAGTACAAGTGTTGGTTGAATGAATCAAAATGAAAGTAACTGAATGCCTCCTCTGCATCAGGTTTGTACTCCGTGCTTTCTATTTCATTTAAGGCTCACAAAACCCATGTGAGGTGGGTATTTATGGCGTTGGTTTTACAGGTGTGAACACTGAGGACCTGAGAGTTAAGCTGCTTCCCCAAGGTCCTCCGGTAAGAAGGGCAAAGGGACTGCAACTAAGAAAAGATGCATTCTGTTTGACCTCAAGGCCCCTGCTTTTCCACAGCACTAGGACACGTCTTGCTGTCCGAGTAGCAACAGCACAAGGAAAGCTGAGGAAAGGGCATTCTAGCCGGAGAGACATACAAAAGCAGAAAGGAATTCAGTAACGCCTGACAGGTGCTACACACAGTAGGTGGTATAATCTCCACTACTGACTTCCACCTAGAATTGTCCTTTTGTTTTTATAATATTTTATTTATTTATTTGACAGAGAAAAAGAGAGAGAGAGAGTACAAGCAGGGGGAGCGGCAGGCAGAGGGAGAAGCAGGCTCCCCGCGGAGCAGGGAGCCCAATGTGGGGCTCGATCCCAGGACCCTGGGATCATGACCTGAGCCGAAGGCAGACGCTTCACCGACTGAGCCACCCAGGTGCCACGAGAATTGTCTTTTTAAATAGTATTTCTGTAAAGTGCTTTGGGAAAACATTTCTTTTAAAATGACAACAATAAACAATTTGCTCAGCTCCACTTAACAATTCATCATTATAAGAGAGAAATCGTTTACATTTAATGTGAAACTAGTAGAATAAGCATTTCAGAGTAGACAAAAGCAAATACATGGGGAGTGACATCAAGAGATGAGTCAAAGGGAGAAAGTGCTTTAAATTAAATTATTTTCTCTCTGTATATTACATGAATATGTCAGTGTAATACAAGGCCCAGTAGATTGGCTGGCTTTAGAAGCATTATTTACATTAATGCAAATGCATCCCCACTGATCCCTTTAAATGCAGAGGTTTTGGCTCAGATCATCCTGCTGCTAACTAACCCTAGTAACTTACCACATGGACAGCTCATATTATTTATGAAGTACAAGATGCTTTTGTGTAGTTGTTGCTAATAGATTTTCTATTAGTGTCCAGTTACCAGTAACTCCCTAAATTTCTGGAACTAATGCACTTGGAAAATCTATGGATTTAACATAGCCCAGAAACCCATTTCATAAATACGATCAATTCTATTATAGGATTTTAATACAGGACTCCTGCAGATGAAAAGCAGGAAGTTTCAACTAAAAGTAAGTAAAACTAAAGGTAACTAAAATTCAACTAAAAGGCAAGTAAAAATTCATATTTTATTAAGCTGGACAGAAAACAGAAATGCCTTTTGTAAGAATGTTCCATTTTGAAAGTAACTCCCATTACTAGTATTAGGCAAACTTCTCCATTTATGGATATGGTTATAAGAACTGTCACTATATTAATATATTTCATATCACTAGATTTCTATAGACTGCTTCTTAATTTTGTTTTGAAATTCACGCATCAAGTAGGAAAATTCTATTTTCAGGATAAGCAAGTCTACAGTTTTATGTAAGGATCTTATGTCTGATTTTGGACGGTACACCGAAGAATCTCCTTTCATCCCAGGAACACAGATTTTGAGAATTACAAAAACAATTTGCCAATAATTTCAAGTCCATGGGTGAAAGAAGTTTAATCATAACAATCATAACATCTTCTGAGTTCAGATTTTTCCCTTTATCTTGCTTTGACCTCAGTTGCAGACAGAAAACGCCTCCCTCCTAAGACTTGGCTCTGCCCGTCCCCACATTCATACATGGCCGTCGCCACTGCTGCTTTGGCTGTAGCTATCCCTAATGAAGTTACAAAGCCTCAGAAGTGCTCACGTCCTTATAAAAGGGAACTTAGTTTGTTCTTTTACAAAGATTCTGTGACTGTGTGACATATAACAAACTAAAGCAATTGAGCAGCATTCTCAAACCTGCCAACGGACCTAGAGAAACGATACACCTGCGCCTACCTCTGAACACCCCCTGGGTTCCAAGGCTTTCGTGGAGATCCATGGAAGGCCTTGGTGACCAGTGAATGCCCAGGTGACAGGTGTGGCTTCAGGTACCACCTGGCTCAGGAAGGACCCAGGGAGGACTGGACCAAAGCAGGACTTGCCTCTCAGGACTCCAGGAATGTGTAGCAAAACAGCAAATGTGAAGCAAAGATCGAGGTCTTCAGAAGACCACCAATTCAATCCAAAGCAGTGTTCTCCCCCCAGTCAGAATTATCTGTATGAATGTCTCTAAAGCTCAGTGTCACCAGAGGACTGTCACCCTGTCCTACACAGTCCTACAAATTGAGTCAGTTCATTAATGATGAGAATGGGACAGAGAAGAAGGAAATTCTCTCAGGAAACTATAAGCTTTGGTGTTTCTTTCTGTGCTCTTGAAAAAGTATTGTCTCTCCGAGTTAATAACACTATCTTTCTTTTTAATACTTTAAAAAGAAGTTTTTAGAATTTTGAAGAATTTTAGAGTCAAATACAAAAACACTGGGATCTGCAACTTCAGAACTGAAAATCAGAGGTAACATTTTCTTTCAGTAAAACATCCAAGTACAGCAAAACTTCCCAGAGTTGAACCAATGGAATAGAAACCATTTCTGAAGTTATCGTTGGAAAATACAAGATAGCTTGTCATACTTGAAAATAACATGAAAGTCATGTATGGTGATTAACATAACATAACAATAATAATAAAAAAGAAAACAACATGAAAGTCATATACTTGCATGGGGGCATCCAAGTTTTATCACTGTGGGGTCTTTGCCCAGCTGCAGGCGACAGCTACCCCAGCCCCTTCTGCAGCCATGTCATTAATAGCTGCAGTCATCATCCCTTCCAGCAAGGTCACTATAAAAACACTTTCCACGTAACAAATGGTTTTCCAGAGTAATTTGTCCTGGTTTCCTCTTGAAACCTCACTTCCACTTCCACGTTTTCCACTATACAACTCAGAGAAAAGTAGAGAAAAAACCCTATATAAGAGAAAAATTATAGAAAGAACCCAAAGCTCTGCCCGATGAAAACTGCCACTGAATTGTTAACCAACACGTAGAGGAGCATAGGTGGCTGCTACGGCATCTGGGGCCCTGGTGCAGGCATGGTGGGGAGGGGGCAGGATATGAATCGATGTAAAATATCATTACCCTCTCCAGCCATTTCCATCAGGTCAGAGGAAAGCAGGGAAATGTGGTTAGAAAACGAGTGAAGGGTCCCCTTGGATGGGATACGGAATTACAACTTTGAACAGAGACGGAGGTGCAGGAAGAAACACAGGATGGGGGGCATGAAGGTGGGGACAGGAAGCAGGCAGGACGTCACAGCACTGGGAGGAGGGACACAGGAGGGGGCTGGGAAAAGAAAGTAGGAGACTGCGTAGGGGACAGAGCAGGGCTCAGTGACTGGTTTGCTGTGGGCATAGAGGGAGAGTCAAAGACTCTTTCCCTTTAGAGGGGAAACTGGACAGATAAGAAAAACTTAACACACCCCAGGGTTGTAAAGCACTTCACAGGTTACAAAGTATCTTTAATGTGTTCACTCATCTAGGATGTGGAGTTCCTCCTTGGTGGAGAGAGCCCTGGTTACAACAGGGCAGTCTGGTAAAAACGTGCAGCAGGGATCAGAACCGGGTAGAGGCGTGGTTCTGGCATTGGAAAATTGGGGATTTTCTGCACAAAGGTAGCAGCTGAGATGAAAACAGGTATACATCTCCCAGGCAGGAATTTTAAAGATAAATGAAATGAAAACATCACAGTGATGCTCCAGAACACTGAAATTAAGCAGAGAGAACTAGTGTAAGAGACACAGCAGGAGAGGTCAGAGGGGAAGGAACATAACAAGGATATTAAATGTTTTACAGATGTGTGAGGAGAGTTTCTGGAAGGAGGGTGGGTCTGAGAACTGGAAGCTCTGGATTTGGGCATTTGGTAATTGCACCCATAGTTCTGCTCTAATGGGATGTACAGTTTCCCAAAAATCATTGCACTATACAAAAACATTTTTGCATTTGCACCTTGCAATAAAAATCACAAGGTTTGTGGGGGAAATGGGGTTAGGGGCACAGCATTAAAAACTTTTGCAATGATACATTAAAAAAAAAAGACAGGAACTGAATAAAAGTGATAGCACAGCTCTGCGTATGTTAAATAGTTACAGAATGCAAAACTACTTCAAGGCATGTGGCGACTGACCTTGAAAAAGACCTGAGGTCTGCTTAGGAAGTGGGTGTTCTGAGAGTTGCAGCTTGTAAGTTACCCGAAGTGGAGGAGGTGATGTGCGATCTGATGAAAGCGTTAACAGGAGCTGGGGTGGGCACAGCTCCAGATGCCCTCACGAACGGGCGGGGGGTAGGGGGGCTGGGTGCTGTTTGAGGTCTGTGTTTGCATGCAATTCAACCAGGTGAAGTTTTCTGTGTTCACTAGTGCTTCTTGTGGTCAAAACTGTGCACACCCAAGCAAAATATGTAAGTTAGGTTAACATTGTTCCTTAATGTATCCATCACATTCAAATAAATTTGCATTTTCAAAACAAGTGTTACAGCCAAACTGACTATAAAAGGGAGAGTACTTCAAAACCTTTCTGAATTTTTTTTTCAAAATCTCCCATGCAATTTTATTGTGAAGTACAGTTAAACGCTCAGTTCCTATGATATTCAACCGAAGCATGATTTTGGCATTGTATAAGCCTGCCTCAACACCGTACTCAACTATTATAATAATCATTTTTTGCCAGAGAGTAGATGCCAAGTGCTAGATAAATCTGGAGTGAATTATGAGTTATGAGCGACCCAGGGTCCACATTCAGGAAGCCAAGAATTCTCTAACTTTTCAATATGCTCTGATTTTTTATAAAGTTCACTTCAGAGCTAGGGTGGTATGTACCTAAGGAATGAAACTGGCTCTCCTGTTATATAACTTTGATCTGAACATTGGTACAATATGAATCCCTTATGCATTAAATTTCGGGTCAAATCCTGTAAAGTAACATTGTATCTCATGCCTAAGTATCTAGCTGAATTTTCACATGACATAAAGCCTCCTCTACCACCATCATCATCTCCATCTACCACTTTTCACTTTCAGTTAATGTATAATCACATTCACAATACTTAGAAAGGGCTGCATTTCACACATTAAACACCAAGTTTTGGTTAAACTGCAGATTCTCAAGTGAATCACCATGTAAATATAAGACAAAGACATTATGCTTATTATACACAGACTAATACAGGTTTCTCCTGTACTTACCTAAAAAGAAATTGGATTCAGTATAAAATTCATGAAAATAAATAGTATCATGAAGTCAAAACAACCAATTTATTGCCCTGGGTTCTTGCTTTCTGTGAGTTGCTTGGCACCCAGTGTACACGGAGGGCCAAATGTTTACATGTGTGGGTATTTCTGAGAGGCACTTCCAGTGTCAGCCACTAGAAGTCCTTAGTTATACACATTTGCTGGGCTAGAGGAGCAAACGTGAGAGAAAACATCCCAAAGAGAAAATTGGGTTTGGGGGGAGTGCTACGTAGAGGAATAAAAGATTAAAAAAAAAAAAAAAAGGACAAAATCACAGAGGCAGAGCTCAGAGGAAATTAAAACAATAAATGCACTAGGGTGATTTATCAAAAATCATATTTTAAATCAGATATGAAAATTTTACTTTTTGCAGACAACTGAATAAACTATTAAGCCACAAACTTTGATTTAAAAGAAATTCACTCCTATTTCTAGATTAATTGGGGTTTAGCATATGTTCCATATGTTCCTAAACATGTTTAAATAGACCAGGAGCTGAAAAAGCTCCATTGGGCAAAATAGCTTGGGAAAAGTAGAAAAGGGCTCTGGAAATACCTAGGGATCTAACAGATCAAAAGATTAATTATAAAGCCAGTATACAGATTTTAAATGTTTATCCTACTATATACTGTTGGCAAAGTTTTAAAACTTCTAAATAGTTTTGGCTTCAGGAAGTACACAGAATTTCAAAAAGTTGAAAAGAATTTTGGTTTTAATCTTAGGCTGTTGCTGGTCCTGTACAATACGATATTCCAAGGAAACAAAAATTGTTGAAAATTAAGCAACAAAACAGAACCGAAGCTAGCCTAAAGAGGAACTCCACCGAAATTATAAAACTATCCATAAAATATATTATAAAACATATCTATATTCCTAATAGTTCATGTAATAATATATCATGTTGTACTTTTCTGTGTGGAGAACACATATATTGTAAAGTTCAAATGCATTTAAATTATAATAATGCTTTTATCTCTCCATTTTATGGTCAGCCTTATACTCGTCAGGGAATGACTGGGTGTGTGCTACACAGAATTACTGGGTGTTTACACGATTACTGTGGGAAGACTTGAAATTCTCACACTCAACGCGCTACCCTACAGCATGTGATGAGTCACAGGGCACTATGGCTGCCTCAAGGAGACACACACACATCCTCTCCAGGCCTTTGGTCATGTCATTTCAGCCTCTTAACACTGTAAAATACACCTCCTGCTTTCCCAAACTATAGTAACAATGTGTTTGCGTGACACCCTCAGATCATCTCCGGCAGCACGAAACCTGAGTGCACCTGTGCTCGAGCAGCCTCTGTGGTCAAGGGAGAAGGAAGGGATGGCAGTACAGAAGGACTCAGCAACTTGCAAAGGGACTTTCAGCTGGGCCTGGGGGCCAGCTGGGCACAGAACAGCGGGGACACGGTCTACAGCTGGCCACTCCCTCTGCCTCCAGTAAATGCCTGGAAAGCCAGAAGGAAAGAAGGGCAATGCACCAGTGTAACTCTCCAGTCTCGGAAGTTTTCAGGATATGAGCTGGCCACTCCCTCTGCCTCCAGTAAATGCCTGGAAAGCCAGAAGGAAAGAAGGGCAATGCACCAGTGTAACTCTCCAGTCTCGGAAGTTTTCAGGATAGTCAGTTCAGAGGCTACCCCTTGGATGGAGGGGAGTGTCTCCAAGGAACCGATAAGAATGGCTTACAACTTGGCCAGAATCATCCCTGCAGGAAGAAAGGGGAACTTGAGCTCATTAAACCCAATTATTCAGTGAGCAAGCTACTTCCGGAGAGGGATTAGGAACTTCTGGATGCTAACATTAACTCTTTCAAGTCACCAAGGACCATTTTGAGTTCTGACACACTTGTTTAAAACAATTATTACTACATTAATTAAATTTCAAAAGATACAATTAGAATTAACATAGTTCCCCTTTTATTACTATCTACTTATATCAAGCCTTTTCTCCAAGGGGATCAAGGTGATTTAGAAACTCCTAATTAACAGAAGGTAATTCAATCAGTCTTACTGTAAGGTATCATTAGTTTCTCTCAGGTCTGTATAAATAAGTATAGATGTTAGTTAAGAGAAAAAAGCAATTGGAGGTTTCTCTGTAATGAAAAGTAGTATTTTTGGTTTTTTGTTTTTTTTAAGCACAGTGAAGTGTTCACAGAATTCCAGGAATGACAGAGCAAGAAGGAAGACAAGAATGCAATCGACCAGCTACTAGCGTATCTACTGTATAAACCCAGGATTTTTTCCTGGTGTTGACCACATGACTCACACGTTCCCCTGTCTTCCCTTTTCAGAGAAGAGAGACAACTCACCTATTAAGGTGGTGGGAAACCTTATCTTCTGCTTTTCACTTCGTAATTTTAAACCTGCCTTTATGAAATGGAGTAGCCATGCTCTCTACACAGCAAAACTGCTGCTCTGAAGTTTGGAGCGATGTTAAAATACACACACATAAAGGTCTTAAAGCTTCATGAGCTGCAGGGTTCTAGCATTTGAAAACTAATAATACCATGGTGACAACTACCATTTATTGAGAATGGGCTACTTACATCTAATTTCATACCCTTTGAGGTGGTGAAACTATGCCCTTTTTACAGAGAGAGAAATGGACTCGCCCTCAGTCACACAGTAAGCACCGGGCAGGGCCTATCTCATCATCAGGGCTCATATTCTTTGCCAGCACAACCCCGGTCCCCAACACCCACTCATATACGTCCTAGGGTCTGGGGTGTATACGTCCTCCTTCATCCCCCAATTTCCAGTCATGGTGTGCCTTTATAGAAGAGCAGTTTTGCATGTAGGTGTTCACACTGCATGCACACCTGCCCAGATGGTCTGTGTGAATCTACAACTGTACTTATTGGCCAAACATACCAGGGCATTATCTTCTGCTGGATGCCCACTGCACTGCCTCTGCTCATGATGACAGGTAGGAGAAGGACAAAGACTTCCCCAAGGTGGGGTCAGAGCGGGTGGGTGGTATGCGTGTGTGTATGTGTGCGTGCGTGTCCCGGAGAGTCAGGTCTCTTCCCCCCAGCAGCACAGGAGTGGGATTCAGCTTGCCTGGCAGGGACACCGAGTGTCCGCAGTGAAGCAGGTGGGACAATCGAGAGAAGATGGCTGTCTGACATTCAAGTATTTCTCGGCTTGGCCCACCAGGAGCCTATGCCCCCCTGTTAGCTCACATGACACTCCACCTATGAACACACACTGGGAAATCCTAGAACACTACACTATATATGAGCAACATTCCCATCCCAGGGTGGCTTCACTGAAACCAGCTGCTCTCCTGTCTGGCTGGGCGAACAACTAGGTCTCTCCCCTCCACTCCTCAACTCCACTGTATTTTCCTCTTAGGGACACATGAATCTTTAAGTAGGGAATTTCAGACACAGCAAAGTCCTCTGCCAAGAGGTAGGGGAGACATGAAGGTATGAACAAGAGGTAAATGATCTGGGGAGGGGACCCTCGTGCCTGCATTCCCCTATCCCCCGTTCTAGTCCTGAGCCTCTGGCCTGTGGCCCACCCCTCCCAAGGCATCTCAGGCGTCCCCTTCTTGTGGGACCTACTACAAAGGCTCTACTCACTGCCTTAGGATGTGGGGGCTGCCATCTAGTACCAAGCCTAGAAGAGCGGCAGCCCCACCCTCCATCCCCTGGCCAGCCCTGAAACCTAACCCTCCCAGGGAAGACTAGCGGTGATGATATAAAGCAGCCAAGTTCAGGAAAATGTTGCCACTTGGGGGCAGAGAGACAGGGTAGGAAGAACACCTGATCTGTGTCCTGGAGGTCAAGGTCATTTTCATTCACTCATTTATAGATCTACTTTGTGCACCTGCTCAAAGTGGCAGAGACAATGTGGTGAGCAGGGCACACACTGTCCCTGCCATCCTGGAGCTCCGATCCAGCGGCGGGGGAGAGAGGTACCTTAAAAAAAAGAAAAACCAAACCAAAGAATGTATAATTACAAGCTGCAACGGGTGTGAGAAGGAAATGCACAACAAAAAGAAGCAGGGTGTGGGAAGCAGCAGAGGGCCCTCAGAGCAGCCTTCCCATTTCCCCTGGTGGAGAGGGTTTCACAGGTTTGGTCTCCGCCTCCAGCACCCTTTATAATCCCTTCCCTGATGAGACAGCTTTAAATAGAATGTGGTTAGCACAGCCTGGATTTTATCATTTGAGAGAAAGCCCTCCTCCCTGCTAGGGGAGGGTAAAAGGAAACCAGAGGTTTTCAGAGAAGATACAGAGCCTGCTTGGGAACTCCACTCAATTCCCCCTTCTCTGCACCTCCTGCACAACCCCCCCGGCCCCCCAACAAGAAAAGCTTGATTTGGCTGATACAAGGAGCACCACTTCAACTCCATTCTTTGGCTCACTTTTAATGTCTCATTACTAAGCAGCACAAGCAGGACTATACCGCTCACTGTGAAGTTAAGCTAGTTACACCTTTTATTGGATTCTAACAAAACTCTGGGTGATTGTCACCATTCCCACCGAGGTAGCCAACTTGACTCGGGAGCACTGTAAGCAACCAGAGCAAACGCTTTCATTGGCTTTCCTCTTCCAGTGTCCGCCTCTAGTGCCTGTAGGTTCTTGACCAGCAAAATGTTAACAAATGTTAACCGTCGGTATTACTGCTTTAGGGGCTCACGGCTTGTCCAGGACAAGAGCACTCAAGCTCTAGCAGCACGCTCCTCCTACCAAGGTAACAAGCAGAATGCTGTTCTTATGGATCAAAATTCAAAATGCACTGACTAAATTATTTAAAAAAAAAAAAAGAAAGAAAGAAAAGCCTTTAAAATTATAACTGGTGAAAGTGAATATGGGAACCAGTGCATTAAAATAGCCTAGGGACTTTTTCTCCTGATCCTCTTTGTGAGGGGTTGGCCAATTCTTTCCGCAAAGGAGCAGACCGGAGGTATTTTAGGCTTTTAGGTTCAGGCTCAGTTTCTGTCTCGACAACTCAGTGCTGCTATTGGTACAAAAACAGTCACAGGTCATGTGATAGACACTGCGATGTGAATCTGACGTGGTTTGTGCAAGCCATACATTAGTTTTCTATCATCTATCATGTAAGAACCATTCTTAGCTTGTAGCCCATACAAAAACAGGTTGTGCCAGATCGGCCCATAGGCCAGTTTCCCAACCCCTGCCCTAACATGGTACAAGATGCATCATTTGGTGATACTGAATTTAATGTACTCAAGAGAATATAGCTTGAGATGCTACATGCACATTTTAGAAAAGACTATGAAAAATCGAGTGCAGCTAGTAGTTCCAAAGGGTAAACATATATTATGGTATATGTAGGCAAAAGAAAGATTTGGTTATGGAGAATCCTAACATTGGTCAAAGACTTCCATAGACTCACCACAAAAATAGGGCCCCATTTTAGGAAATCAACTAAAAATTAGTTAAGTACCATCCCACTTCCATTTAGCTAAATACTCAGCCATTTCTATTTACAAACATAGGGTTCAGGGGGTTCTTTGTTTGCTTGCTTGCTTTTGGCACCAGATAAGTGATTTAAAAACTAAAATTATTGGGGTGCCTGGGTGGCTCAGTAGGTTAAACATCTACCTTCGGCTCCCCGCAGTCCCGAGTCTGGGGGGAAAGAGCCCCACATCACAGCTGGCTCCCTGCTCAGAGGGGAGTCTGCTTCTTCCTCTGCCCCTCTTGTTCTCACTCTCTCTCTCAAATAAATAAAATCTTCAAAAAAAACCTAAAATTATTTTGTGCCCATATGATGACATAAATGATGGTGTGACTCCATATGACCACCCTCTAGCATATGAGTGTAATGATTATAAAGAAAGCTAGAATGATCAACACTCATTTCGAAGAAAATACCAGAATTAAAGACTTCTGTAAGTTGATAAAAGATCTCCTATGTAAAATCTCCATATAAAAATCTAAACCGGTTAGCCCTGAAGATTTGACTAGTATGGAATGTAGTAGGGAAATAAATATTTTAAACTACCTAACATGATATTTTTAAGCTAATTGGTAATTAAGCTTATAGAGTTAAACTTAACTCTGAACGCATCACATTGTCCACCCACTGAGTTTACTGTGAGAGTAGTTTTCTTATGGTTCAGAATTTAAAATACCCTAATTAAGTTAGAAAAGCCTTAATGCCATTATTAAGTGCTATTTTTATTCCTGATAAATTCATGCGGTAGTAAGATCAGATTTCTGGTATTAAAGGTGGTTATTTCTGTGGGCTGAGTGGCGTTAATTATGTCACAGCAATCTGGGGAAATAGAAGTGAGCAGAATGAAAAACAGGAGCTGTTAAAATAGAGGAAGGAATGACAGTTCCTGCGGTCCCCACTGAGAAAGAAGTCAGTGTGCAGAGGGAAGTCACCGCCGGCCCCCTGCAGACTGGCGCAGTTTGGCGAGGCTCAGGGTGAGCACTCCAACCCCTGCCAAATCAGGAAGGGATGGATCCACAGGCAGGGCAGGATTTTATTCCTCTTGTGAGGATGAGGTCAAATGTAACATATCAACAAGATGTAGGTTTCAAAGCTTGTGTAGCGCCAAATGTTATTTATAGGAACACATCTAGCTGGGGAGAAAAATCATCACCTCATTATTCAAAAGGCTGTGGAAAAACACCTTTAAAATTTGTTTCCAGTTCATAACTAGGGACATAACAGATTAAAAAAAAAAAAAAAAGGTCAGAAATGAGTATACCCTACTGCCCAAGAAAAGATGCCAGAAGGTGGTTCAAGCAAGTGTCTACAACCACATTTTCTCAAAACCGATCCTGAAATACATGATTTTTCATATAAGCTGGCTATCTCAATAGCTTCATTTTCACGGAGTTGGTTCCAGCCAAATTATCCCATTTCTTAGAGAGTTATCTTCTAAACTGTGACGGCTCATCCAAAGAGTATGTGTCCACAAAAACAGAGGCGCTCATCATTGCATTTACAAACAAATCTATGTACCACCACTAACAATTTTATACAAGTATCTGATGTAATTTCAATCTTTTTAAATTCAACTCCAAATTACACTTGGAACAGTACTGAATTCCTAAATGGAAAAGCATATGCTGTTCTAAACTACACGAAAATGGGAGGTAATAAATCAAATTAATCTGTGAATGGATCTCACATGTAGAAAGTCAGGGCATGATATTAAAAACATCAAAAGTCTAACAATAAAATTGTATTATCAAGGTAACTTACTTCTTTTCTAAACTCTAACCTGAGTATGGACGACGATGGGACACAATGAAATATTAAACAGTTCATCCTTTTGATCAATCTTTGACAAAAAACTACTTTGAAAAGAAATTCATACGTGTGACTCTTGTTCATTGTAGCCAGCACTTTGAGGCCAGCACTGGTAAAATAATCACTCAGGCAAACGATTTCTATTTAACTGGCTGGAGAACATTCTGAACCCCAAATGGAGCCAAATGTGAGGGCGAACTGCAGGCTCAGATGGCAAAGGCAGCCACTGCTCCAGGTGAAATGAAGAACCACCACAGGCTTCACATCCCCAACTCCCCACCTGGTCAGAAATTGTCTCTGTTAGGAAAACTAATTAAGCTAAACAGTGAAAATGCATTTCCTGGGTCGTCCAATGGGGTGTGGCCCAGGTAGTATGTGGGGTTTCAAAGTGGAGCCCACACTTGGGGAGCTCCAGGGTTTCCACCTCAGGTCTCGGCAACCTGACAGAGGTGAAGATGAACACATTGATTTCTTTTCCAAAGTAGCTGGCAAAGCCACCTCTATGCCAACAGCAAAGGTGTTAGAGGGTCAAGGAGAGACACAGCCATCTTCTGGGTCCAAGGTAAGAGGACCAGAGGGCTCCCAAGCACAAGGGAAGAAGCAGGCTGAATGTATCAGTGAGCTACGAAGTGCATGTTCTAAGTCAGCTAATCTTCATTTCCATGAATCTAAAAGGATCTGGAACTCACAAGCTGCATAAAGACATAGAAATAAATTACCATGCACTGAAAGCCAATTAGGTTCTTTGTTTCTTTGATTATCACTTTTCTGTTTGAAAAGGATTTCCACAAAAGAGGACACTCACACCTACAAAACTAGATGTAGAGATGATACCGTTCTGTGGACATGACAAAAATAATTCCAAACTTTAAGATGTCAGACAGATTCTGGATGTTGAAAAAACTTTTTTTTTTTTTTTTTTTAGATTTTATTTATTTATTTGTCAGAGAGAGGGACAGAGACAGAGAGAGAACAAGCAGGGGGAGTGGCAGGCAGAGGGAGAAGCAGGCTCCCCACTGAGCAAGGAGGCTGAGTCCGGGCTTGATCCCAGGACCCTGGGATCATGACCTGAGCTGAAGGCAGACACTTAACCGACTGAGCCACCCAGACATCCCAGACTTTTTTTAAGAGCTGTATAGTATTAATAGTAGCAAATCAAAAGTTTTGAATCTGGAAAACTTCAATTGCTAGAGGAATATAGGCATGAAGTATTTGTCCTTAAAGTTATTTTTCTCCCCTTTTTCTTGCTTGGCAATTATTATGCTTAACATAACTTCTTCATCCATCCAAACACACCAAACAGATGCCACTGTTCCAAGATGCTCTAAGAAGAATGTTACTCACCTAACAATAGTGAAGGTCACAGAGAACAATCTGGCTCTATTTCTCTTCATGATCATAACAGAATCCCTTAAGCTGATGGGGATCTGAAAGTTGTCTCATCATACTTCTAACTCTACCCTCTCGCTCCTTTCTGAAACACCCAGGGCTTTCTCTAGCTGGGAGTTCAGGAATTCTATCTTTCCGGCAATCCAGGAGATGTGCTGCAGTGGGAAGGGAATGCTGACATCTGGGGGGGCTGCAGCAGGAACATAGGTGCTATGGGAAGAGGGTACTTTTTCCCACATGCATTGCCATACTTTAGAAACCATTTTGCCTGGGGGCTTTCCACCGATTCGAACAGCTAGTTTCAGAGCCCTGGGTGAAGTGCAGGTCACATATAAAAACAGACATTTCTCAGTTTTAAAGGTCAAATTAGATTTTTATTTGGGTTCCCATCAAAACAACAGGCTTGAAAGTCAGGATTTGTCAAGGAGAAATAATTTTATGAATTATTTTAACATATGAAATATCAACCCATAAATCACAGAGCTTCATGCCCTAGGGCAGAGGAGCCTGGCCTTCCACTCCCAAGGCTGGGCCAAAAGTATTGGTCATGCTCACATGGAAGGAGGGAAGGAGCAGTGGAGAAGTTACAAGTCCATCTCCTGCAATCTTGAGTGATTGTAAATAGAGCTAGGGACTCCCGCCACTGCCTGGCCCAGTCTCAAGGTGAATGGACAAAGGAGAGGATGGCAAGCTTTAGAGTGATGTTCTTTATAAGAACACAGGAAGAAGCCTTCTGCAACCATTCCCCTCCAGGTAACCAGTGGTCACTTTATAGAGCACAAGAGAGAAAGTCTGAGAGACTGAGTAGTTTACCCCCAGAGACGAGTATTTATAGTCCAAAGTGGATAAAATAGATCAATGCAATGGATCAAGTTCACCAAACTGAACAGAAATTGGGAAATACCCACCTCCCTCCTGAGAGAGAGAAGAAGGCTGCATTTTTCTTTGCTGTCTGAGTTGAGTGTGGGGTTCGGACTCAGACTCTGCCCCAGAGGCACAGATCCTAGAGGGCTGAGCCTGGGTGCTGACCACAGCAGCACAGCCCTCTCTGCTCAGGGAACTTTTACTTATTCAAAGTCAAGTGGAGGGCGCCTGGGTGACTCAGTTTGTTAAGCAACTGCCTTCGGCTCAGGTCATGATCCTGGAGTCCTGGGATCGAGTCCCGCATCGGACTCCCTGCTCGGCGGGGAGTCTGCTTCTCCCTCTGACCCTCTTCCCTCTCGTGCTCTCTGTCTCTCATTCTCTCTCTCAAATAAATAAATAAAGTCTTTAAAAAAAAAAAAAGTCAAATGGAGACAAAAGTTTACTGAATAAATTAGGATAAGGAAGCTAAACACTTCCTTACAGCTTTGAAAAGCCACCAGTGCACATCATGACTAACCAAAAGAACTGTGTGTCTTATTTACAGAGGAAGGACAGCATTTTAAATATGTATACAGTCCTTTCTTTCTTTCTTTCTTTTTTTTTTTTTGATTTCCTGGAAGTGTCCTTGACAGAAAGAAGAAACAACTTATCTTTACCCATTGCAGAAACATAAAATACTTCCAAGCAAGAAGAGACTATATCAAAAATAAACTCTGGAGGAATGTAAGAGCAAAATCCAAAATGCAATGTGGGATTTGATGGGAACAAGTAATTTCCCTGCTCTTGGATAGGCAAAAAAAAAAAAAAGATCACAGTGCTTCAATGATCTAGTACTATCAAAAATGTAGTAGTGTTCTTCTACATAAAGCATAGGTTTAGAAAGAAGTTCCCTAAGTTTTCTGGAGCTTTAGGTTTCCGATATGTTTTATACATAGTTTCTATCAGATTCAGTGAAATAAAAATATTAAAATAATAAAAGAATTCAGTGTCTGGAAAATAAGCAATTTTGCTCTGCCCCCTTAAAAGGCAAAAGAAAGACTCCAAACAGAGAAGTAAAACAGTAGAGACCCCACCAAACCACTGCAATGTAACAGTCCCCTGGTGGCCTTGGTTCAAATGAAATCTATGCGAGAACTGAAATGATGCCAAGAGCAGGCTCCCATTTCTCATTTACTAATATGGCTGGACAGCACCAACCATATCCCTGTTTCCTAGCTTACTGACAAATTTTAAATCAGACTGCTGGTATGTCCGATGATACAGTGGCTTGCTTAATACCATTTATCATTTCTTGCCTGAAGACACCATCTGACAACATGTTGAACTCCATCAAGGTTTTCATGTCTGTCCTCCCAGAGTTCGGAGCTAGGTATCAAATTAGTTGATAAAAACTGCTATACAGTGAAGTCTCTTTCAAGGGGATGGTCAGCCCTTAAAATGCTACTCTTTCCCCAACTGCTCCTTGCTTAAGTATCTGGGGGGTTGTGTGTATGTGTGTGTGTGCGTGTGTGTGTGTGTGTGTGTGTGTGTGTGTAAGAATACTTCTGAATATGTGCTCCTCGGTTTCTGTGGAGACATGTAAAACTAGAAAACCGATGAGAAATAAAATCTACAATCACCACCGTGTGCACACCCTGAATGCAATCTTCCAAAAGTTTCCGAATTTCCCTGCATCTGATTACAGAATGGCGGCCTGCTGCATCTGATCTAATCACACATGTGATGCTGTCATCACACTGTGTATCTTTAACATTTCTTCCCCCTTCCATTGGATTGGCAGCTTGAATCATTTTGGAGTGGCTCAGCTATATGGTTTTGATGACTCCAGGGAAACTGCTTTTGGACACATCACTGGCTAGAACTGCTTTTGGACACATCACTGGCTAGATCTCTCCTGTCACTGAATTAGACTATAGCCTTTGGGTTTCTGATTTTCCCTCTGCAGGATATATCCACCTTTCTACACACACACACACACACACACACACACACACACACACCTAAGCTCAGTCTTATCCTAAAGCATAATAATCTATCTGGTCTTTTTGGGGAAGGTTGATACCTCCAATTAAAAGAAGCTTTTAACGTCAAGTTCTGAGGCAGTAAAGTGATAAAAGGAGCCACAAAGGAGACGGGGATCAATAGTGGCCTTATTACAGATCATCTCTGGCTTAGTCCAGATGGGCCGACTCCATTAATTGTGAAGTGTGATTTATCTCTTCACCGCATTAAGCAGTGGCAAGACAAAATACATGAAATCACACCCATAAGATAAAGCAGAGTGCTCCTGATGTTGCATGCCAATTGCCAACATGTCTGTAATAAGAAAAGAAGCCCTTCATTTCACATATTTTATTTAAAGAAACTTCTTTTAAAAGAAACATTTTAAGTAATGAGTTAGAAGGGACCCTTCAGTAATTTATATAAACACACTTCAGCAAATAGACAAAGCATCAAGTCCCTCCCTTTCAACACTGAAAAAATACTATTCTCTACTGGATAAATGGATTCCCAGAGTATGCTTTCTTAATGAATGTGAAAGCAATTAAAATCAAGATTTTTGTGAAGCTGTAAAAGATCAGAACAAACTGATATTAAGTAGAAAGTAGATATAAAGGCACTGCAACGGTAGGAATGAGGTCCTGTATAATCTCTGAGCAGACGGGGCTGCCTGAGGGCCCACCACTGTGCACACGAACAGCCCTTCTGCCTGGAACAGAATCGGGCCTCATTTTCTTTACTGTTTCTTCTCTCCTTTCATTCCCTACAACTCCACCTTCAAGTTCATGACAGTGACTGAAGCATAGTCCATATCACAGAAAATCATAGCAAAATCAAGGAAAAACTTTTTTTTTCTTAAAAAAGTTGTATTAAGAACCCCTTCACGGGAGAGCCTTCCTCGTAACAAATTTTAGGTGTACGATACATTCTGTTGACTACTGGCACAATGCTGGCCAGGGGGCTCTGGAGCTTATTCATCATACTTAACTGCAACTGTGTCTGTTGATTAATAACTCCATTCCCCCTTCCTCCAGCTCCTGGTAACTACCATTCCAGTCTCAGATTGTATGAATTTGGCTATTTTGGATACCTCACATAAGTGGAATCATGTAGTACTTATCTCTCCATGTCTGGCTTATTTCATTTTGAATACTGTCCTCAAAGTGCAATGAAAAAAATCTGTAAAGAGAACTTTCTTTTTATGCAACATTTCCAATGTCCTCTCTCTAAAGAGGAAGAATGTTGACTCCTTGGTCTCCATATTTTAGTATAGATCTCACAAAAATTTAGAAATTTTAAGTCTGAAATAGGAAACGAATAAACAAAGATAGCTAGAGAGCTGAATTATTACTTTCGTCAATACTAAAAAAGGATGGTAAAAATCACTTTCATTTAAAAAGATGATGAATTAGGTCACTGATACTGATGGGGGGGAAGGTTTAGATTGAAACGCCAGTGCAGATGTGTTCTTAAGAGCACTGTGTATTGTAAAGAGTACCCAGTTATTCACTAGAATGTCTTAAACTCAGGTTATGTAATCCTTACTTTCTCCCACCAGCTTTAAACTACATGAGAGAACATTCTAGCTCAATTTTGAATTCGATCGTCAACAGCAAATGCATTCAAGTTCATTTACATACATTTTAAGTAAAATATTTAAATGTTTTGTTTTCTGAAATAATACTGTAAGAGATATGTTCAGCTACTTATAACCAGATTTCTTTGAGTGGAATCTGATCTAACCATTGAAATAGTCTTCCTTAGTTTAAGCTCATCAAATCTGTCTTTTAATCTATTCCAAAGTATGAAAAATGAATTCTTTTCCATCAACATGAGGAACAGGAATCAGAAACAAGTTACCTCTTACTTGGAGAACCCCACATGAACAACTTTGGATTATTATTATTGAAGCTATCTGGGCTTTATCTGTATATCGATCACTCATCTATAAACCATACATGGTTCATTTTCCTGACCTGCATTGCAGAAAAAACACAGGATAAGGAGACTCCTAAACCTAGTTCTGCCACTAATTTGATGTGCCACAGGATTTCCATTGTTTCCACCTGATCTGCAACAAAATAAAGGCACTCACCGTGTGGTCTCCGGGCTCTCTTTCACCCTCAGCCTCTTACAGTGTGTAATGCCTGAGTCTGAGCCTGGCCCTGTACTGCTCAGAGCTGTGCAAGAACTACCACGACCCTCACGTGAATCTCCCAGAACATGTGCGTCCACATTTCCGAACACGTTTCACCCCATGAACTCAGTTTTGAACAGCCTCCTTCTTATCACCTCTGCCTTTTGAAATGTGACTCATTCTTAAAAGGTCTAGCTCAAAGTCCAAGAGTTCCCTGAAGTCTTCCTAATCAATCCCTAAACCGGAAACTGACCATTCTTGTCCCTAAACATCCAAATGGTTTGTTCACATATTTTAAAATATCTGTTATGTATCATCTTACTACCTACAGATACACTTTATTTCTTCTATTAAACTGTAAACACCTCAAAGGGAGAAAAGGCTTATTTGTCTGACAACACATGGCCATTCCCACTCTCCATACCCGTCCAGTCCCTGTTTTCAACAACCCCCACCCCAATCTGCCTAGTCTAAGAAGGTGTCTGTACTTCTCTTCTTCCTCTACTCCTGAATGGCTTTGACCCACGGTTAAACCTCACCACTCCCAGGACCCAAGGAGGGACCACACAAAAGGTGAAACCACAACTTGGGCAATTTAGAAGATCCATTTGTTGGTGGTAATCACAGAGCCATTGGACAATCTAGGGGCCATGGATAGGGTGAACATACAACTAATTATATAAACAGGAATACTTTTCTTTTTTTTTTTTAATATTTTTTGTTTATTTGAAAAAGAGAGAGAGCAAGCGAGCACAAGCAGGGGGAAGAGCAAAGGAAAGAGGGAGAAGCAGACTCCTCGCTGAGCAGGGAGCCCAATGCAGGGCTCGATCCCAGAACCCTGGGATCATGACCTAAGCCAAAGGCAGACCCTTAACCAACTGAGCCACCCCAAAACAGGGACACTTCTAAGAGTTAAAGGGAGAACTATTAATAATTAGTCTGGGGCAAGAGGTGTATCAGCAGGAAGACCAGGATGTGTGACCACCCTGGACGTGGTCATCCTTTTCTAGCCTCCAGAATGGCTTACAAGTTGTTCACATCTCCATAGTCAACCTTCTCTGCATTCTCCTTTTTCTCAAAGAAAATGGCATATTTCTGATACACTGGCCTATTAATAAGAGTTTAGACAATGAAAAGTAATCACAATCGTGACAGCATAAATACGCATCTGCACACTCTTAGGAAATGCCACATACAGCCCTGGCCTCCCCAGAGGGCAAGCTTCAGCAGTGTAGACTGGCAATGACACAGGAGTTCTGGAGGGCATTTCTCACACTACTCTTACTTCTCATTTGGAGCCTTCATATTATAAATGGGAAGTCAACAAAATGAAATAAGATCTTATTTCCAAGGTTAATTTTGGGTAAAGCTCAACATAACATTACAAAAATAAAGAGCTATATTTAAAGTTACAGACTGTCCAGGACCTTAATATACTTCCCATCAATACTCCTTTAGCTAGCTTTAATAAATTAATTGTCACAAGGTAAGAAACCATTAAGTTACTAAAAAAAAAAAAGACCATAAAATATAAATATTACAAGAGTTATTGCTGTAGAAATATTAGTTTTTAAAATTCAAATTATAATAATTTGAAATTAATTTTAAATATTTTATGGCTTAGTTTTTCAGAGGGAGTTAAAACAGAACAAATCAATAGAGCCAGGGGTATAATGCAGCACAGCTATGTCAATTAAACATTACGTAAGAGTAAATTTCACAATTTAAAAAATTTGAACACGCTAAAACATTCTGTCTGATCACTTCTGCAGCGACACAACTCTCCAGTTATGTGTAAATAAAAGTTGCATAATAAGAGTTATCATTTAGCAGCCCAGGAAGAGGAAGGGAGCAGGGAACTAAGGAGCACTGAGGGATTCCTGTGCCAAATACTGGGATGGGTGCTGGGAGGTTGCTGGCGTCCAGAAGCCTCTATGCCATGAACCCTGAGAACCTCCTGCTTGGGGCCGGCACTCAGCCGCTGGACTAGGTCCTGGGTCATCACCCCTGTCCGGTCCCCCCTGTTACTGTGGGGTGCCGCCACCCTACTCTCAGGAAGTTCCTGGTAAAAAGGTTACCATGAGGAAATGTCACTGTGGGACTGCTGCAGAAATCCATGAAGCACCAAGGGTCTAAGTCATGTTAGATTTTGGCGAACAAAAGAGGTCTACAAGCTGTCTAAGGGTTTTATGTGTGGCTTAAGTTTAAGAAGCATTTACACACATCAGCTGCCTCTTTTGGCTTCTTCTCACGAAACAGGAGGAGACGGGAACTAACTAGGTAGCCTCGGTCACAGCGTGAAAGAGTTCTTCAAGCTTTCCCGTTTTTACCTCTTCCCCTCTCTTTCCACTTTTTGCTACAAAGGAGCACAGCATAAGCATCCTGTGTTTTGCTCCCCAGCTGCCTCCATTACCTTCCAGTGGACTGGACGGCTCACTGAGGACATGGGCAATTCCAGTTCATTCTTGCGGCCCCTGCAGCCCCCAGCACAGTTCCCTCCCCAGCGTTTAGAAGCACTTGCCCCTGGCCCTCCCTCTTTCTTCAGGTTGACTGCCACTCTCTGTAGTTTGCCCGCAGAGCCCACTGTTTGGTCCTTTAGATTGCTCAGGCTACCATGAATTCTAAGCTAGAAATAGTAGGGACTAATACGTATCTGGTAAAATGTGTGGCTACTGCACAAGAATCTAGGAAAAAGGTAATGAAGCAATAAGCTGTTTAAAATACTGCATTCTACTGACTTGTACTTCCAGATCTTATTTGCCTGAAGACTTGAGTGAGTAAGATCAAAAGGTGAAGAAGACCAAGAACAAAAGGTATTTAGAACTTTTGTTCTTGGAAACAGCACCCCTTGGTCAAGTCAATTTGTGAAACAGGGCATTCTCTATCTATTGCCCTCTTGGGAACTCAGTGTGTCAGCAAAGAAAAGGCCCTAAGATGTCCCGCAGTAAAGACATATGATTAGTTTTGTTCAAGCCAGTATTTCCCCAAATTGCTTTACCATGGAGCCCTTGCTCCCACGTGACATTTACTAATATCCTAAGAAACCAAGGTTCCTCTGAACACACTGTGGGAAATGCTGGCCTAATCTGTTTTGTCCTTCCTTCATATAAACCCCTCTGAATTAAAGCTTTCAGATCAACTTCTAGAATAGTCAAAAATATTTCTGCTAAGGCTTATGATGCCGATCCCGTTCTGTCTTTAACCACAGTGGCCATATCGGACAAAGCCTAGTGTTTTGTGGTCATGGCTCATGCATTTTGTGTAGAGAAGGTGGTGGATGCAGCCTCTTAACTCTGAGCACCCTGAGGAGCAAAAGCTGATAGCCTGGCAGATCTGGGAGAGGAGTGTCCAACACCAGCCTTAAACCTCACAGGCTAGAGAGCAACCATCAGCACTCGTGAGTGCTGACAGTCTCAGTGACATCGTGGGCTCGAAACAGTGTTATTTGCCCACAAATTCTCCCTTAGAGCTATGATAAGTCAAAAAGTACAATAAGACCAGGATATGATTCACAAAAATGCAACATATATGTAAGCACAAAAATGTAATATTCTAGGTATCCTGAGGATACCTCATTAAGTTGATTACAAATTATAGGTATCTCAGCAGCTGCTGTAAGGAAGGAAAGCATTACACATTATAATCATGGGATGGAAGCAATTGCCCCTAATGGTGCTGAAAATTTATGTTAGAAAAAATTAAATTTCTCACTTTTACCAGTCTGAAAAAAATGAAAACAAAATAAAAATGAGCAAATCAAGGGCTGGTTCCAGAGAAAGATAAAAAAAAAATCCTTTGCCATGTATGTGTGGAAAATAGCATATGCTTTAGAAATCAATTCGGATATATTCTTGAAAAGCTAACTGCTATTTAATCGGACTGAGGCAAGTGTTTCTGAACCCTGCTTTCTAAAACAAGGACAACAAAACACTGAGCTCTTTCACATACAGCAAGGTCTGAGGAATCATTCTTCCACCATAGGTAAATGAAGCGTGAAACAGGAAAGCACACCCTAGCAAGAGTGCCTGAGTATGTATGTCTGGTGTATTGTCTTAGGATAGCTCTCTCACCCAGGCTCCATAAAAGTACAAAGAACAACTCACCATGTCGTAAGTTGTTACAATCTTCTTTAGAACCTCAGGCACAATTCCCTGCAACTCCATCGTGGGATACTGCTCGCTCAGATTCAGGACCACCAGGGGAGTGTTATCAGGTCCCAGGAAGCGGGGAGACACTGCCAACATGCACTGCATGAGATTGGCCACAGAGGAGAGGCCACACAGCTCCTTGAACGACACCACGGCGTTCTGTTAAGTGGAAAGAAAGGAGGTGCTTTGTAATTAACTGGAGGCTTTAATTTCTCGTGGATATTCTATCTGATATACTTGATTATACTTGAACTGCCTGGGTCAGTAACAACCTTTATTAGCAATGTCATGACAGAATTAACTAATGATTATTTTATGCCAGGAAAAAAGGCCATTTTCCAAAATAAATATAGTTACAGACACTTTCAATACCAATTTATCAAAAGCACAGAAAATGCAAGTAAGTAAAAATCATCTGAAGGGTAAAGCCTCTTTTCAGATCAGAGTTCACAGTGGTGCTAAGGCTGATATGCAATCATGAGCAAACAAAAAGAATGTCTTCTGCATTCAAAAAAGGTAAAGGAAAAAAATCAAATCAGGTTTAAAGTAAGTATCAAATATGCCAGCCATCCAAAAAGGAAAGGAGTATTTTCGAGGGAGAAACTTGAATGTCTCTCACCTGTTTACACTGGTTCCAAATCAAATGGATTTTTTTATGGGGGGGGTGGATAAACAACAAATTTATTGTCTCAGTTATGGAGGCTAGAAGCCCAAGATCAAAGTTTTGATATGGTTTGTTCCTCTGAGGGCATGAGAGAAGAAGTGCTCCATCTCTCTTAGCTTTGGAAGTCATGTGAAGGCAAAGATCTACCAGCCAAGGGATGCCAAAAACTGCCAGCAAACCACCAGAAAATCTAAAGGAATTTTGAGGACAAAGCAGTTTACTTGAGAGGTCTGACCAGTAGGAGACCCTCCCCTATTAGTGTATCCACTGAGTGTAACGTTTCTCCCCCGCCACCCCTCTCTCTTTTCTCATCACCAGAGCTTTGCCATTAAAACATCCAGTAAGGAAAACCCCTTGACACTGTCAAATGTCACGGCTGGCATTCTTGGAGCATCCATCTCCCAAGTGCTAAGCAAGAAGGACTACCTAGTACCCATTACCTCACTTAATCCTCTCAACCGGCCACGCTGTGGGTGAGGAAGCCGAGTCTTGGCTCTAACCTCTCACTGTTACTCCTCTAAGGTCACACAGCTGATGAGTGAAGGAGTCAAGATTTTACCTGAAATCTGTTGATGTTGAGGCTTATGCTTTTAATTACCGTGCTATAACAACCAGTAAATTCTAACCAAAATGGGAGTTATTCCAGGTGCCTTTGGGTCCTGATCTGGGCTGAGCTTGGCAGCCAGAGGGGAGGAATCCAGGCCTTCCAAGTCCTGTGTCTTCTGCTCTCAGATACCCCAGTCTGAGAAATGAGCAGCACTTTGGTTTTCTTAAACATTTTCTTTTTATTAATATCTCTTTAAACGTGGATATCATACTCTGTGTCATTCTGCTCAGAATCACTTGGATGTTGACTGCTTGTGACAACAAGCCATGACTATGGGGTCTAGGGTGGGGTCTCCCAATCACTCCACCACACCTCCCTGTTTTATTTTCTTCACAGCTCTTGCTTGTATCTGCGACTGTCCTGTTTGCTCATTCACCTGCTCACGGTCTCTTCCCCTCCCCGCCGCCCACGCCCAACTGAAGGCACGGCTTGTTCATGGCTGTGTCCTCGTGGCCCAGACTGCCTGTGCGTGACAGGTGCTCGTTAACCCGCACCGCCGACTGCTCTGCTGGGTGCGGCGCACACACGCAGCGCTGGAGACAGGATGCTCCAGCTCTGGAGGACCGCCGCGGGAATGCTGTGGCACGCGCACAACCGCAGCCCTGGGGAAGGCGATGGTGTGCCTTGCTCGGCGCTGAGGGCGTCCCAAGCCATTCTCGCCCTCAGAAACGGGGAAGAGCCCTTGAGGTTCCTGTTAGGCCTTGACTTGGAGAGAAAGAGAATAAAATTCCTCTACTGTGGCAAGGTCTTTTTATGAATGAGGTATCAATAAAATCTGTACAGGGTCAAAATCTGCTGAATTATTCTGAGTCAGATTTTACTTGCTGGTGGCATTCTTCTCATAATAGTTATTTATAGGTATATAACCAGCTAATACATTTAATATATATGTTTTAATAAACACATGCCGAGCAGCTACCACAGACATGGCAGGCACTCTCACACAGTGGGCCAGGGTAGCACCGGAAGTTCTTTGGGGCAGGCCCTAGTATACTGCTGGACATGTGGACGATCCTTAATTACATACATTAACTCCTGAGTGCTTTCAGCCATTATTCAGTTTAGAGGTAATTATTATCTTAGACTTCTAATAAATACAGACACCACATGTCTTTTACTTAAACACTTGAATAGCCATCCTCCAAAATCAAGAGGCATCTCAAAACACAAACATACTGGCTCATTTAAGTGCTTGCTATTTTCCTAGCACTACAGCTCCAGAAGAAAGGGTTGGAACATGTGTCTTTCACTTTGGTAGGTCATCAAAGTGGGTTCTAGCGAAAGAATATTCCAGAAAACCAGAGATTCCCATGTGCACTCTTAGAAAACAACGGGGATCTGCGAGGCAGACAAGGACTACGATGTCGTTATGTGAGACAGCAACGAGACTGGTTTATTCTAATGCATTATCAATATTTTCGATACCAACTGCAGTTCTGGAAATGTGAATGATAAAAAAGAATGAGCCTAGTGGTAAATGTTCTCATAACAAATTGGATTTTACAAATTACTGAAAACCAAACATACTGTTGTAAAACCCAAAGCCCTCCAAAGTATTCATAGATGCTGCACAGGGTGCACTGCAAAGAAAAGCCGTTGAGTAAATACTTAAACACAGGAACGTACCTGCATGTTCTCTCTCAGATCCGTGGCATCCCGGATCGGCGGTTGGGCATTCTTGAACACCTCGTCCACAGTTTTAATCCACAGTGTTCTTAAAGACGCATATTCCCTGGATTTCTTCCCTTTTCTCACAGAAAGGCCCCTTTTATGAGGTTTCCCTCCTCCTCTTCGGTTAGTAATAGCCACGTGGACGAACAAAGAAGCGTGCGCTAGGACCTCTCCAGTCAATGACTGCAGGGGCACGTGGCGGTAGCCTGTCTGTAAACATTCAAAGGGAATTGTGTACTGGCCAATGAATTCATCCCCAATGTAGTCATCATCTAGGACTACAAAGCGCACCATGGCCAGTTCAGGTAGGTTGATTTGAAATTCGAAGCTTTCATCAAAAATGGGAGCGTCTCCATTCTGGTGCACGGTTTTTGTCCTTTGTTCCGCACAGTCGGCAGGGATTCCGTGAATCTCCACGTAGACGTAAGGATCCACCACATCTCCTTTGGCACCTGACCCTTTGGGTTTGGGAAAGTTCTGCCCGCTGATGATTTTAATGTGAAGAAGCTGTGGCGAGACTCCTGGGACAGAGTCTTTTGTGTTGGCGCTGAAGAAAGAAACCTCCTCCCTCATGATGGCCGGCCGAAGGACGTAGCCGCAGTTTCCGTTCTGCCGAAACCAGCCAATGTTCAGGTCCATCATCAGGCCTGGGGTCTGAAAGTTCATGGCTACAATCTGACAACCACACTTCCAAAAATCTTGAGGGTTCATGTTACTGGAGTCGATTCGCATCGGGCTGGGGAAAACCCTAGCGAGAAAACGTTTGTTGTAATTTACAAAGTCCCCTGGATTTTCATTGGCATATTTGCTGGCAAGCACTTCGTTAAACGAACAGACTTCCCAGTACTTCTGAACCTGAAATGATACCTGAAATTCTTTGAACTGAACGGATTTACAGATGCTCACCAGTTCAGACAGTTCTTTACAGAGCTGAAATCGCTTGACAGGCATGTTGTTGGGCTGCTCGACATTCTCTTTGCCCATCCTCTGAGACATTTCTGCCCCTTCATCTTCGTCGGTAACATCCCCTTCTACTCCAGAGCAATTTGAGGACAGCTTCTTTGCTTTAATTAGTATCCTCCCTTTCAGGACATCTGGGGATGGTAGGTAAGATTCCTCCACATTGGGCGACGTTGTATAGAGCTTGTCCCCTAAAATTTTCTTCATGTGCTGAACCATTACCTTTTGCTGTTTAATAGAACAGTGATTTTCTAAACACAAGATAAGAGGATACTCTGAAGCAAAGAATGCATACTTGTTAATAATATCAATGACGCTGCGGAAGACTATCTGAGAGGTCATGGTGTGGCCTGTGTAAATTACAGGTTCATTATCTGGCCCATCCCATACATCTAATTCAACACTCCGGCAACCCATTTTAAGAGCTCGGATGTATCCCGTGATGTCAGAGGGACCTCGGAACTGATCCTCTATTAAGTATGTATTATGAGATGAGTTTATAAAGTAATGAGACAAAGGTTGCTTCATATCTTGACAAACCTTCTTATGTTCCGGATCAAATATATAACAGTCAGGGGACATAAGGTACTTAGTGAACCCATCTATGGAAAGCCAGCCCTTTTCCTGGCCTTCTTTGGATGGCTCATATTTGTTAATAATTTCAAGGCTGATTTCCTCGTTTATATGTGCCACACCCTGCTCTGCCTCAAGAAACATCATAAGGTCCTTGGTATCAAGAAATTCCTTATTGCTTGAAAACTGAACTAAAAGGAAATAAATTTCAGGTCTGGTACAAAGCTCATGGAAAACCTCAACAAATTCTTCCTTTGTGACTTCAGTACCAGCTTTGTCCTTGGATTTGTGCAATTCTTTGAACTTAAGCTCAATTTTGCTAGATTTTAAACCAGGATTGAGGTCTCTGATACACTGCACAGCATTACACAGAGTTATATGTCCAAGGTTATCTACATCAATTTCACTAAACATTTGTGAAACCCAAGAAGTCCTCATGTTGTCTTGGCTACTTTCTAACATATCAAGTGTATGTTTTCCATAAGAAATTAGATACCGCAGTCCCGTAACCCAGATGTTCGCAACATCTGCAGAGTTGGCAACCAAATCAAGTGACTCATAATTCTCTCCATAAATGACTGAAAATGCACAATCTTCAGATATCTGGTCAGAAATGCCATTGCTGCGGAATATGTCTGTATTTTTTCCTGTTCTCACTTCCTTGATGGATTTAATGTCAATCTTGGCTTTCTCAGAATCCTTCTTAGATGGTTCCCACCTCAGGCTCTGCATGTCAGCATCCAGTAAAAAATACCTATGGTAAATCCTGGAGTTGGAGCGAACCTTTTTGAGTTCTGAACCCTCGACCATTGAATTGATGCAATCGCTAGCACTGCTGATCTTTTTCTCTGTTGGCATGCTACTGAACGAGACAGTCTTCTTCCGTTCTCTTTTCTGTTTTGTACCATCCTGGGAGGAAAAAAAAAAAAAAACAGCGTACAAGAATAACATAAACATGGGTTTCTGTGTTCAAGACTAGGAATAAAAATTTAATTTCTTCAAAAAAATCACACTGTTAGGATCTCCTATTGAATGTTTTATGATAAATGATACTCAATCACTTCTAGAACTTAGAAGTGGCCCTGGAGTTTGCAACCTAATATAAAAAGGTAAAAAATCATTACTGAATAATTGCAATCCATGGGTGTCAAGAAACACAATTTCAGTAATACACAATAAAATCCTGTACAGAGAATGGACTACTTGATTCGCAGGGCTCAGGGAAAAATGAAAATGCAGGACTCCTCATTCAAAAATTGTTAAGGATTTTAGGGGCTCCTGGGTGGCTCAGTTAGTTAAGTGTCCGACTCTTGATTTCAGCTCAGGTCCTGATCTCAAGGGCCGTGAGAGGAAGCCCCCATCAGGCTCCATACTGAGTGTGTGAAGCCTGCTTAAGATTCTCTTTCCTTCTCCCTCTGCCCCTCCCCACTCTCCCTCTCTCTCAAAAAAAAAAAAAAAAAAAAAAAAATTGTTAAGAGTTTTAAGGTGACCAAAGAGTATTAAGTCAAGTGCAGGGCCCTTCTGAGTGTGGGGCCTGCCCAACTGCACAGGTCATACACCCATGAAGAAGTCTCTGCATCTGAATACATCTCCCACACCAGTGTTCCTCAAAGGCCTGTCACCACACCACTTGCCTCAGAACCACCTGGCTTACCTGATTAAAATGCAGGTTCCTCGACTCAAAGGATCAGATCTCTAGGGGATAGTGCCCAGGAATTCGCATTGTAGGCAACACTCTAGGGGATGGGGATGGACACTGAAGTTTGAAAACCACCTCCTGATCACTTGGACTCACTAAGATGTCTGGGCTATTTCTGAAAATGCCAAAAGACCAGAAACAGCTAAGTACTGACCACTAAACTGTGTGTTAAATGAGTACACACTGAAATTTCAGCAGAAATTCCTGGCTCTTCAGAGTCTCAGATTAGTCCTGGTTCTCGAGACTTCGGACAGATTCGGTCTTACGGCTGCAGTTGTGCTGAGTCTGGGTGGGAGGACAGCTGGGGGTGCTTCCAACACCCTAGAGCTGGATTTATTAAAGCCTACCACCATGCACTAGGCTAGTGCTTAGACCAGTGTCACCCAAGTACTTCCAACGTCATCAGATTACTGACGCTGTCAAGGGAAACACTCTCGGCAGCATCTATTTCTAAAGAAGCCTGCGTCACCAACGACACAGCCCTCAACTTCCCCGCACAGTGTCACCGGTGCCCACCTTAAGATGCTGATGCCACAGCTATGTGTGTATTGAAGTTCCTTCCTTGTACAGACACCTTTGCTATTTTGTTTTAAATGCTCAAATGACCTCAAAGCATCTTTCACAATCTTCACCTAAAATGTGATATTGCCTTTCAGGAAGTATATGAAATTTTTGATAAATCTTCAGTAAGTCATTATATTCATATGCAGGGAATAGACACGGAGGTTGAGATTATATAACTATCGTGGCAATGAAGAGAACAGCATGAAGAATATTATACAAAGGCAATTCTAACTTTTCTGCCCTGGAGAGAATCTATTTTGAATAAAATCTCTACATTTTAGGGGCGCCTGGGTGACTCAGTCGTCAAGCGTCTGCCCTCGGCTCGGGTCATGGTCCCAGGGTCCTGGGATCGAGCCCCGCATCGGGCTCCTGCTCCGTGGGAAGCCTGCTTCTCCCTCTCCCACTCCCCCGCTTGAGTTCCTTCTCTCACCGTGTCTCTCTCTCTGTCAAATAAATAAAATCTTAAAAAAAAAAACCTCTACATTTTAGAAAGTGATTACGCTATTCTCTGCATCTGAAATTTAAAACCACTCTTACTTTTTGACTACCTATACTTCCAAAAGCAATACACAGGAGGTAATTAAACTTAAAATTTAAATCATATGGGTATCATTTCCCTCAAAGTTTCAGAATGAAGCCTACAGGCTTTTGTGATCTAAATGCCAAGATACAACATAAAAGCCACAAGGCAGAGTATTTCTTTGCAACCAAATCCTCAGAACAATAAAGTGCAAAAGACATAAAAACTTTGGCAACTGTATCCATAAGACGAATTGCATCATAGTTCTTCCAAATCCCTAAAGCATAGACTGTGTTCTATCTATTTAAGCGAGTTGGCATGAAATTAAATTTGTAATCAGCCATGCATAAGGGTCTGAAACAGATGTATAAATTTCCTATTTTTCAGAACGAATTGTCTTACCTTTAAAAATATACATGTACCTTTAGTAAAGACAACATACTAATTAGGTAAGGGAATTTTATAATCGTTATAAATTATATCTCTAAGGTGCCACTAGTAAAGAGAAGTCACAAAGATAAATGGAGGTGCTTAGTCATTTATCCATTAAAAATATATATAGCATTTCCTCAACACTGTAATCTTTTATTCTGTCAGTCTTAACATACTGATTAATACTCAACTACTACTTTCTAATTTATTACAGTTGATACATTTCAGATGCATAGGTCTCTTTGTGATTAAGAAAAAAAAAGCCAAATCGCAAAGCACGCTAATAACAATCTCATGTGCTCACACACCCTCCTCTGTGGGACAGGCAGGAGCTTAAACACCACACTTGAGGCTTTCAAAACATTGCCTTGCTTATCACAAGCCAGCCAGGTTTTGATTGGTGAGTTCTGATCATTCATTGCAGATACAGGAACATCCCAACACAGGCTGATATAATGACAGCAGGGACTTCCCTTACCAGAGACCTTGCCGTCTCTTCCGCACCCGCAGTCTGCTGTGGCCCAGAACCATTCTGTCCTCCCCAGAGCACACCACGGCCTCCTTCCTCTCCAACAGATGAAGCCATTAGCAGACCCCAACAGAGCCATGTGCTTGCTTAGAGACCAAACAGCGGAACAGATGTGCAAGCTTGCCTTCACCACGGGATGGACCAGGATCACTGGCTGGAGCTACAGATGGATGTGAAGGCAGGCCGGCCCCCCAGGACCCAGAGGAAGGGAAGGAAGGACAGAAGCCCTCGTGTGGGAGGGAGGGGCACTGAGGTTCAACAGCAGGAGATCCGGGCCCCCAAATGGGCTGACTCCCAGAATCTTTACCCCACACCTATCTGGCTTTCACTTTTCGGCCTAGCCATGATCAAGTACTGTTCACCCTTGAACAACTCAAGGATTAGGAGTGCCCATCCCCCACACAGTTGAAAATCCACAGATCACTTCTGATTCTCCAAAAACTTAACCACTCAGAGCCCACTATTGATCCGTAGCCCTACCAGTAACACAGAGTTGATTAACACATATTTGGCACATTATATGCTGTACTCTTACAATAAAGTAAACTAGAAAAAATGTTATTAAGAAAAGTGTCAGGAACAGAAAATACATTTACAGTACTGCACTATATTTATTGAAAAAAAAAGTCCATGTGCAAGTCTCCCATCGAGGTCAAACCCTCGCTGTTCAAGGGTCAGCTGTACTTGCATAAACAAAGCAGCTGACCAGCAGCAGAGCTGGAATCTATTTCCTATGTTATCTCTTAATGTTAGTTAGTTTAAATTTAACAGTGAAAAGTGCTACACATACAGTCTTTTTATCTAAAGAAAACAAAATGCATATAATTTACATGAACTAGGCACCTAAAACCAGAGGAAAAGACCCAAGTTTCTGCTGAGATAAAGGTGCCTCAAAATACTTTTAAAAACAGTATAAATGATGTTTTGGAGCTGGTTCTTACATTTTAAGTGCTCACCATCTAAAGCTTCTGAGTGGTAAAAACAAGAGAATGTAAACTTGGTCCACTGGTGCATTTCTGCTACTCTTATCAGCACTTATTAACACCAAGAGAAGAAACACAAAACAAATGTTCTGTCTAAAGGAAAATCAGCTTTCAAAAACCCCACCTCCACATCAACCCTGAAATGCTGAATTCTAGATAGAGGCAGGGATTCCAGTGTGGGGGTGGGGGCGGGGCATAACAGAAGGAAGAAGGGGATGGGAGACGAAAACAAAGCAGCCCTTTGTCCTTCGGGTTTGTTTTGAGCCGAGTCATTTAATTTGATTTAGAAATAACATTAAAGAAAGACCTGGGATCTTTATGTTGACTGAAGGGGGACTGGGAATAAAGAGAGTTAAGAAACACCAGGTTAAAGAAATTTCTATCCTTAACAAAAGATAACAAAATGCCCTGAGAAGTAACTCGAGGCCCCTTCAAGGAGCACAGCAAGGCCTGGCCTTTCTTAAGCTCAGTAACAAGAACCCGGAATTGAAGGAATAAGTCATGCTGGGCACATCAGAGCTACCTTGCAAGGTTTCTCATTCATTGTTAAAACTTTGATGTGCTCTCCAAGATGAGCAAGGAAAGAAAAAAAAAAAGGATCTGGAGGAAAATTGGTCACTGGGAAGGTCATTTTGTACAATCAGATGAACTGAAAAGAACAAAATAACTTGAAGGAAAGCTAGGTATGGCCAAATGTTGCTTCCCACTCACGTGGAAGTCTCCTTACTGCAAATAACAGAGAGCTGCTTGGCCCATGGACTCCTCTCCTCATAGGCACCCCCTTCCACGATGCCTGCTACTGCATTCCAAGAGCCCACCCTGGCCCACCTTTGGCAAGTAGTCTATGAGCGCACAGATCAGCTGATGGCTTAGGAACCCAATAGGGGACTTGAACGTCATGCATGTGAGCAGGTACCGTTAAGAGGATAGCTTAGAATGTGGAAAGCCAAGAGAGAACGTCACTCCCACTGTGACAAGGAAAAGCCAAACTATAAATTCTTAAGTTTTCTTGTACACTCTTTATGAGATGCTGTTTAATAAATACATTTCAGGCTGAAATTATTTCTTCATAAAATAATAAAAAGAACACGATTATAAATGTGCAACTGCAATACTCCAATCACTTAGGATTTGTTGAAAGTTAGTCCCATTCCAGAAGGAACAAAATGAACACATTTCCCCTCTGGGTCTTGTTTCACTGAGGCTACTAGCTAATGATACTGTAGGACTTTTGCGCACAACCAAGTGGATGTGATTCCCAAAGATATACTGGGAAACTGACAAAAGCAGCCAGATGATGCCCTCTTCAGCAGGTTGTACTCCCACATTCATGGGGCACAAATAAATAAACTGGTTCTCAATGTTTTTTGTTAATTTTATTTTTCTTTTGTTAATTTTAAATCCCATCAATTTAGAGTTATAATTTAACTCACATATAAGTATTCATACGTAAAAAGAAAAATTTGAAGCAATGATCCCCATAATATTTTTGTCTAAAAAATAATGAAATGACTTCACTCAAAGCACTTTCTGACCAGAATTACTCAGATGATTCCTTCTACTTCATACGCCATTATTTCTTCCAGTGTTCAAAATAACTACACGCAAAGAAAAGACATTTCAAATTCCTGTAAAATGAAGTTTTCAAGGTCAGGTTCAAGCTTCCAATTCATTGGCTGTAATGGGTTACACCTGCCTTGAAAAAAAATTGGGTATTTAATTATGAAATCAGAGGACCATAATGGAATACAATACTTTTATGACAACATTCTTTTGGTCAAACACTTTCACTACCACTGAAATATTTATTCAAAGTAAACTTACAAAACCATAATGTGCATCTGTGTCCGATGTAAACTGCAATAAAATTCATTGGTTTTCTCCAGTAATGAAAAACTTAATGGTGAGCACTGGGCTCCTATAAACTATACAAGCGCTACTTTACATTCCAGTGAAAATATTGATGCTAATGAATTTTAATTTATGATCTATAATAATGATACTTAAGCGGCCCACTTTGGTGTGAAAATTGTCAGTGTTTCCCAACTGTGTATATGGTAATTCCTTATTCAGCACATCATAAAGCCTGCTGACTTCCTATACTACGGAGCTATTTCAAGATATGGTTACATAACTTTAATTGTTAATAGCTGTTTGGTAAATCATACTGAATTTTAAAAGCCAGTTGAATCACCTAATATGTAATCTTAGCTGCCAATATGATCAATTCTAAGAGTAGCTTCTCAATCACAATTTTTCCACCTAAATTGTGCTGGTTCTTCACTATTTCAGGATAGCATAGGAGGAGGAATTTATTTTCCTCACTTTTTACCCTTAAATCCACCACTGCTTGGCACTGAGGGGAAATGACAGCTCTGCAGGGGTAGTCAGGAGTCAGAAGGAAAGCTTCAGGGATGCCTGGCAGGCTCAGTTGGTACAGTGTGCAACTCTTGATCTCGGGATTGTGAGTTCAAGCCCCATGTTGGACATAGAGCTTACTTCCAAATAAAATCTTTAAAAAAACAAAATAGGAAAGCCTCACAGACCTGTAAGCAGGCAGACCGGCAGACCTGCTGCCTTGGGCCACACCCACCACAGGGAAGGAAAAGACAGTAGCTCTTTCAGTCAGAAATTTCAATATTTCCACAATTATTTTAAAATTAAATTTTACAAGGAAAATTGCTTCACAATTTACTCTGCAATCATCTTGTTTATTATTTTCTATCTTGTCTTATAGGCAAAACAAACTTCTTCCTGGGGCCTTTTTTAATCCAATGGTTTATTTGCATATGAAATTAGTGTGTGTGAATAATTAGATCAGAAAAAAAAAAAGAATGAATCATATAAAAGGGAAAGTTCGCTTTCTACAAAATATTCTTTTAAGTTCCAAACCATTCACAAGGCTGTGCTAGGCCGGCCCTCAATGCCATCTCTTCTCCAAACTCATATAGTAGTTAAAGTCTCTACCCTGTAATTTAACACTTAATTATAGTCTTATTCAGTTCTCTAATTGTTTTATGTGGGTTAGCCTTATCTCTCAAGCAGAAAGTGAACTTTTTGAGGGGAATGGGCTATGTCTTATAGTCCATAGCCCCTGGTGGGACCAATGCTGACCAGAACAGTAGCCGCTTTTCATGAACAGGTAATCTCAATGATCAAGGGGTCAACTCAACAAAAGGATGTAACATTTGTAAATATTTATGCATCTGACATAGGAGCACCTAAATATACAAAGCAAATATTGACAGACCTGAATGGAGACACAGACAGCAATACAATAAAGTAGGGGACTTTAATACCCCCACTTTCATCAATGGATCTATCATCCAGACAGAAAATCAATAAGGAGACGCTAGCCTTAAATGACATGTTAGACCAGAGGAATTTAGCAGATACATACAGAACATTCCATCCAAAGGCAACAGGATACACATTCTTCCCAAGCGCAGACGGAACATTCTCCAGGATAGATCATATGTTAGGTCACAAAATAAGTCTTAATAAATTTAAGAAGACGGAAACCATATCAAGCATCTTTTCTGACCACCATGGTATGAAACCAGAAATCAATCACGTGAAGAAACCTGGAAATTCACAAGTACATGGAGATCAAATAAAACGCTACTGAACCACCAGTAGGTCAAAGAAGAAATGAAAATAATACCTTGAGACAAGTGAAAATGGAAATACAACATACCAAAACTTATGGACGCAACAAGAGCTGTTTAAGAAGGAAGTCATAGCAATAAATGCCTACATTAAGAAACAAGAAAAATCTCAAATAACCTAAGTTTACACCTCAAAGAACTAGCAAAAGAACAAACTAAGCCAAGAGCTATTCGAAGGAAGGAAATAACAAAGATCAGATTGGAAATAAATGAAATAGAGATGAATAAAACAATGGGAAAGATCAATGAAACCAGGAATTGTTTTTTTGAAAAGATAAACGGACAAACCTAACTTACCATGAAAAAGAGAGAGAGGACTGAAATACATAAAATCAGAAATGGAAGAGGAGCATTACAGCTGATACCACAGAAATACAAAGGAAGAGTTATGTTAATTCTTCCTCAAATGTCTGGTAGAGTTCACCAGTGAAACCATTTGCTTTTGGGCTTTTCTGTGTTGGGAGGTTTTCACAATTTTAAAAGCACTTATTTTTTTTAATGAAGTGCTTTTTGTATACCGGTCACATGCTCTTATTACTGAGAATGCCTCTAAGATGTGTTTGTTTGTTTATTAGATACATGTGCTAGCTACTAACAGATTGTGTATGCTAGAAAACATTCACAGAATTAAACTGAAGTTCTAATATTTTCTTCCAGGCGTACTCAACTTGGCAACTGCTGCTCTAAGCACCATGAGCCCCAAGCTCAGTGCTACAGCTCAGCAGGCTCTGGAGACCCATCCCCTGCCTTGCAGCCTTCGGCCATAAAAACCCTGCAGGCCTTCTTCGTGGATCCCGAGTCTCGACCTCCCAGGGCTGGTCCTAGCTGCGGTGAGTGCTTTGTGGCTTCCCTTTCTTCTTGCTCTTCATCCAGACAGCCTCTGGACGGGCCCATACAACACCCTAACTCCTGGTGAATCTGCCCTCCACCACTTGTTCCACTTGGCTTTCTAGAAAGAAGGAATGACAAGTGCAAAGACATTGAGGCCCAAGCGACGTTGAGTATTCCAGCACACAAAGGAGACCGATGTGGCAGATGTGTAGTTAGCTGGGTGAGACTGGAAGGAGACGAAACCACAACAAGGCCGAGGCTAGCTCTGACAGAATCTCATAGGAAGGCACTGGATTTAATTCTAAGGGCAACTCCTTGAAGGAGAGCACCGGGGTCTGATCTGCCCTTCTAAAATGGGGCCAAGTGGAGAGCGGAGGAGGTTGGGGTGAGGGCCGAGGCCGGGAGACAGCAGAGAGACAACTACAGTATCCCACACGTGGGACCATGGTAGCTGGAGCCCTGGCGGTGACAACAGATATGGAGAGAAGGGGATGGCTTCATGACAATGTCAGTGACAGAGCTGATGACATGGGCTGATGGCCTGGAGGCAGCACGTGAGAAAAACGGAGGAGTCTGAGGCGGCTGCCAAGTTCCTGGCTCAATGAAATGGTGTGCGATGTCGTGATGTTTAAGTAGATGGGGAGACTGAGGGCTAGTTGCGGGGGGGGGGGAGGGGACTGAAAAGAAAGTGAGGAACAGAGACAGTGAGTGTGGCTCTCTCCATGAAGAAGGGAGTTAGAGGGAGGGAAAGGGAGTGTTTCGTCAGACTGGAGCCCATACAGCAGTGTTCTAGGCTGAAGGGATTCACCCCAATAAAGAAGGGAAATTAATGATGCAGGAGAAAGGAAACCTGTCTCCGAAGGAGCAGAGTCCTTTGGGAAAGCAAGAGATGAGATTGTCATTAGCTGCCCGAAAACGGTGGCTTTTGAGCTGGATCCTGATAGAAGAGGAAGAGGAAGGGAAGGGTAATCATAGGGAGCAGCAAATGCAAAGACATGAGAGAGGAAAGAGCCTACAAGGTTTGAAGCCTCTCAGGGGGCCTGGGAGCAGGAGAAGGGGAAGCAGGCCAGAGGAGGCCTCCCAGTCTGGGGAATGCATACTCCCGCGCCACAGACAGAAAAAATACAAATATGTACAAAACTGATTATTGTGCACATTTTCCCTATGTGTGCAAATACAATTCACCACCTGTTTTAAAAGGTCAACAAAGGGAAAAAGCCTCATTTGTTTTACAACTTTAAGAATCACCAGCGCATTTATGTAGGTATTTATTTTGCTTCTGCCTTAACATAAAACTGAGCTAAAGGATAGACAATGTTTAAATGTTATACAGTTTATCAACCTCCCTGAATGAATGAACTCAAAGATTACTATTTTGGATACCAGATAGAAACCTGCACACTTCTAAAATAACTTTTAAACAGTTACAATTTTCTTGAGGCACCTGGGTGGCTCAGTCGTTAAGTGTCTGCCTTTGGCTCAGGTTATGATCCCAGGGTCCTGGGATCGAGCCCCCACACATCAGGCTCTCCGCTCAGCGGGAACCCTGCTTCTTCCTCTCCCACTCCCCTTGCTTGTGTTCCCTCTCCTGTTGTCTCTCTCTCTGTCAAATAAATAAATAAAATCTTAAAAAAAAAAAAACAGTTACAATTTTCTCAAAATGTTATAGTACACATTGTTACAGTCCAATGTTTTTTTAATTATGGAAAATTCTTAAAGTCAATTCCAAACCCACTGCTTTCCTCCTTAGAGAGATTCAATGCAAATAAAAGATTTTCTCATGCAAACACCTGCTGAAGTGGCACAGATGGACCTTCACAATCTTTTTATCTACTTGATTTACAGCAACAACATACATATGCTTTATGTCATGCCCACAGTAAGACATACATATATATATATATACATATATATATATACACACACACATATATATATATAAATTTTTTTTTTTACTAAAAGCCATGCTTGGGTTAAGCAATCAATAAAAATGCCAATGCCGACATGGCAGGAATCCATAAGACTTGTGTGATTAGCCTAGAGTATTTGCAAAATAGAGCAGTGCCAATTTGGATTGCAGAAGGTGCGGTTCTGCCATTTTCCTTAATCGTCGTATACCCTTTTAAAACCACAAGTCCCTTCCAGATTAATTAGCTCATCAAACTAAAATGAAAAGCAGTTTTAAAAACCAGTAAGATCTCATCATTAATGCATCTCAGATGGTCTGTGCGGCCAGTGACCAAAGCAACTGACCTGCTTCAGTGTGATCCTGTGTCACTATTTCCAGCCCTTGGCACTGTGAGGCTTGGCTACGGAGAGAAAACGGGTCCCCGGCACACAGGTAATGCCATGCGGCCAGTACAACACTCGTTCTACAGACAGCTTCCTGCACCTGGCTCAGGTTTTAGTAGTACAACACAGAACACACTGTGAATAGGGGTCTCTACCCCATTCTGTATAGAACATAAAATCAAGAAGCTCAGGCAATCCTACGAAAATACATCCCATAAACTTTGGTTTTGAGAGTTGGAACTAGAAAGGCTTTTCATGCGTATGTTTCAGGATACTCGTGTGAAGATGAAACACAGGCATTTCTAAGGCATGCTTAGATTTTCTACAAAGGTGTGACAGTTGACCTTTGGACAACACGGGTTTGGGTTTGAACTGCGTAGGTCCACTTATACACGGATCTTTCTACAGCACAGTACTGTAAATGTATGTATCTTCCTTACGATTTCTTAATAACATTTTCTTTTCTCTAGCTTACTTTATTGTAACAATATAGTATAGAATACATATAACATACAAAATATATGTTAATCGACTGTTTATGTTACTGGTAAGGTCAAGAGTAGACTATTAGTGAAGTTTTTGGGGAGTCAAGAGTTATACGTGGATTTTTGACTGTGCAGGACGGGGCAGGGGGGAGGGGGGTTAACGGCCCTACCCCTGCATTGTTCAAGGGTCAACTGCATAATGTAAAAGGCAAAAGATTTATGCGATCTGAAGACAAACCAGAGTATCAACTATATAATGTAAACTTAAAATACCACACTTAACTATATTGTATTTTATTTCATTAAAGTTATCCAGGAGTAGAAAACAAGAACTAATTCTGAGTCTACTTGCAAACCAATCACCAAAAGCCCTTACTAAGCAGGATGCTGTCCTTATTCCAGGAATCAGGCTGCTATACCTACCACCTCTAAACAGTGCTTTAATTTCTGAGAGTGTTGAAGCTGACCCTTCAGCCCATTATGCAACTCGGCACTGACCTGCTAAGGCCCAAGCTTCTCCCAGGGAAGACTTTCAGGGAGACAGCACTGGAGAATGAAGCAGTGCCCCAAAAGAAGCCTCCGACAAGAGGGTGAAGACACAGGGCCCCAGCACCCAGAGACCACCAGCAGCTGGTGGACTCTATTCCCCCCAAGGCAGAGTGACATCTAAACTAGGACACTTCTGGGAATGAAAGTGAGAATTATTAGTAAATACGCCACAAAAACAGGGATGGCCTTGGCCAAACTGAAATACATGGTCACCCTAACTTGAAAGTGACCTTATTAATCAGGTGTTAAGTCCTCACCAAGTGCCAGGCACTGCAGAGTCAGGTATAACCAAAGTCTAATCTCAGCTACGGAGATGTTCCCATGCTGACTGGCAGGCACACCAGGCTGGCAGTATGGTCTGTCTGGACACTTCCTACTTGCACGCCTCCCCTTGTCCAGTGTGAGAGCCCATCCTACTCAGGCCAGGAACCCCCCTCTAGGTATTTGTGAGATGTGGCTTAGTCTTGCTGCCTCGAACCAGTGGACAGATAGCCACGTGTACCTTTGGGCATGGTGGCTGAGTCCTTAGAGCTGCTTCTTACTTATTTCCTGAGGTTGCTACAGTTTTCCCTACCCTCTGCCCCTTTGTAGCCCAATCTCCAGGCTGCCTGGTTGGAACCGAGTCCCTGCCCAGCTCCCAGCTGGAGCTGCATGGATCTTGTTGGGAGCACAATGAGACTACCTGCTGCACAGAGTCCTGTTCTCCCATGACTCCCATGAGGTGCAGCCGTGCAGGCACCGGCCTGGGCTCACCACACAACCTTGGGTGTTGCGATTCAGATTCCCCTGAAGTTCTCAACTCCCGACTCTCCCACAGTCTGGCCTTCCTGCAAATCAACCAGCATTGTCTGTGCAGCCCACAAAAGGGGGAGTGATATACAAATGGATGTTATGATCTTCTGGAGGGGATTAACAGAGGCGTGGGTAAGCATCGTAGAGAGTAAGCCTTCAGAAAGGGGATACAGTGGTTAGAAGGGGATACCGCAGGTGGGGTGTAAGCTCCTGGAGCTGGAGCAGAGAAGTGAGGTGTGAGGCAGGGTAAAGGAACTGATGGTTGAGCTATTCCAATTGACCACAGAGCAGTTCTTCTGGGGATCAAATCATGCCTCTCTGCCCTCCAAAATATGCATGTGTATTGCAGCCATCATTTCAAATCAAAACATGAATGTACTGCACACAGATAACATCATCACCATCACATGTGTCACCATTGACAATCTAGGACTCTGTCCCAGCCATCTCACAATTCAACTCTCCAACTTCAGAAATCCTTTGTAAGGTTGCTCGGTTGAGTCTGTGGCTCATGGCATTTAAGAAATGCATCTAAAAAATGGATTAGCAAATAGTTCACTTTTTAATCTGATTTGACGCATCTTCCCTCCGCCCCCCAAGCCAAACAGATGCAAAATTCACTTGGGTTTACTGGAAATTACAATGGCAATACAGAAATCACATTTTATCCTCTGGAAAGAGGAATTTTAGCTGAACCACGTTTATTCCAATTATAAATTTGTTTTTCAAGTAATTTAGTTGTGCATCTAAAAGCATTACTATAGAGCAGTTTTTAATTTAATAAGACTAAAACTTGAGACTTGAAGGCTTTTCAGAGTAAGATGGGGCTAGAGAAATGGGAAAATCAACCCTCTTCATGACCTGTATCAGCTCCCGCCGAGCAGTCCTACTTCACTCTTGTAGCCCACTAGCCCCGGACAAAATGGGAAGTGTCCTTGATGTAGTTAATATAATGAATTTGCTTTATGAAATAACTGAGAAAGAAAATTCCAAGAAGAATGAAGAGAACAAAGTGTGGAGAGTGACTAGAATAATCCGTGACTGCTTGCAGCGCTCAGAGAGACCATCAGTATCTTTCTCATTCTCACGTGCCACACAGCTACGCTTTTTTAGGTCATGTGGTAACCACTGCCCACCCTAACTGCAGCTGTTCGCACGGGCAGGGGAGGTGGGCCAATCTCTGTTGAGCTACTGTCATGCACAGGCACTTTATAAACATGATCTCTTTGAATCCTCAACTCTGAGGCAGGACCTATCACCCCCATTTCAGAGGCTAAATGGTTTACCAGGCAGATGGGTTCCTTCTCCACCCCTGTTCTACTCTGCTTGGCCAGAGAGCCAGCCCTCGGGGCAGATTTCCTCAGATCCCACGTCAGCTGGATGACTGCTGGATTACTTCCAGGAGCTCTGGCAGAGAACTAGACCCTGGGCAGGAGGAGGGGTGAAGCGGGATGGGTTTCCATCTTCCTCTCTGTGCAGGGGAGAAGCTAGCAGAGGCTCATCCCCTCTGAGGTCCTCCATGGCTCCTAGGCTCAGAGACCAATCTGCCTCATCTCTCCACCCGCCCAGAGGGATGGTTTTCTGCTGTTGCTAATCTCTGGGTGGCTTCACCAATCCCCCATTTGGCCTTGTGGTTCTTCCAGCAGCTGTAACAATTCCCTGGATTAAATTCTCAAGGAAAATACTGGGGTTTGTTTGTTTGTTTTTTCTGGTTGAACCCTAAGTGATTCAACACTCTGAAGTTGTAGCTGCTAAGTGCAAAGCCAGGTCCCTCCCACTGCCCTGGCTGGCCCACTTTGCCAGCCAGGGCTGAGCTCTCCCAGATCCCTGGTGACTGACTGCACGCCTTGGAAGGTCAGTAAACCTCTTGAAACCTCAGTCACTGATTTCATAAAATGACGAAAGTAATTACTCACCCTTAGTTACTTTACAGGGCTTGGTAAGGCACGGGTGAGATACCAAAAGTGAAAGCACTACGTAGGCCGACTTACCCAAGACTTACATTACAAGTCCTCAAGTCCCATCTACTGGGATCGCTGGACAGAGAAAAAGGAATTTACTTGAAATCCACCCCCAAATTAATCTCATGGATCTAAATGGTTAAAAATTACATAGAGCTGCCTTCTAAGAGTTCACCGGGGCGTTGACAGGCACTTTGTCCTCACAGTGAAAGGGAAGTGGGTTGGCCATGGTGTCCACGGCTTCCACAGGTATCATCTGGCCACCATGGCCTAGGGCTGGTGTCTGCACCACCACTTCGCATATAACTAACCCTGGCCTGCTGCTTTTGGAACACGGACTAGGTAACAGTGCCTGCTTCCTAGGACTGCTGCTCAGTTTTAAACAATGTAGAAATTAAATAATGTAGAAATGCCTACTGAGGCTGTTGACGCCCTCAGTCAATGTCAAATGTAGTCAACGTGGTTGATCTTATCACTACTATTCTTATTAGCATTACCATCATTCTCTCCAGGATGAGCATTTTACAAGGGTTTGATTAGAGCTTTCTCTTCTGCCTGTACGATTCCCAGGTAAGCAGCAGCCTTGGATATGCTTTCCTGAACATCATTACCCAAATCAAGCAGTCATCATTACACATGGAAAAGATGGCTCTCCTTCCCACCCCCACCTCTTCCTTTTCTTTAATTTCTATTCTAAGCATCTGGGAACTTTGGTTTCACTTTTTTTTTTTTTTTTTTGGTATCATACTGCGACAGAAACAAACTATTATCTAGCTATGTGTTTATATAATAACAGGCTAAAGAGCTAATAAAAAAACATAATACTCAATTCTGACTGACCACAGTATAGTACTCAAAAACTACAGGGATCTAGGGCTAATGCATCAGATAGCACAGGTCTAGATGACAAACTCCTTAAGGGTAGGGACTTGTCATATTTTAATCCCAAATTCCCCCTGACATTTCTAGTGCGGTGCTTTGCCCAAAGCAAGCAGTCAACAAGTTTCATCACTGATCTCAGGAAGGAATGGCTGGAAAGAAGGGCTGTCACTCATAAGCAAAGCTGATATAAATTTCTTGGAAGAAATAACATTTTGTGCATCTTCCAAACTTTAAAACATGAAAAATGAACATCATTGCTAAAGAGTCCCACAATGTTCACTTACCCTACTATCACCCCAAAAATCACATTATATACAAAGAGAAAGCAAGGTTAACTATCCTCTAAAAAAGAAAAAAAGAAGTTGAGAGGGAGAGAGTAAAATAAAAAATGGCCCCAATCAGATCTCCATAACAAAAGACCTCAATGAATCATCAAATATGGTTTAAATGACTTCATATGTCTGGTATTATGTAAGACCCTGTAATGTATGCTTGGATATAGACATAACTTGAAAAAGCATTAAAACTAATATTCCAACCAGGTAGTTCATGGAAATGATGAATATCTTTTTTTTTTCAGTGTTACTAAAAGTATATTTGACTTGAAAGTTTTAAGAATTAATAAATGCAAATCACAGTTAGCTTTTTTACCTAGTTGATACAAACAAATCAACTCGCTCAGTCAGGATAAGCACTTACAAAAATACCTTGCATTTTCCCAAGGGCCACAAAATCACACCACTTGTAGAACTACAACACAGACACAGCCCGGGTTCAGAAGGCAGCTCCTCTGGCCTGTGGTACAGAAATCACATATGATCACCAGTGCTGCAGTCCACAGCAACACCAATGACTACAGCCGCTGGTGTGTGATAGCTTCTCCACAAAACTCAACAGGCTTCCCATTTCCCTCAACAAACGGAAATGGTGAGCCTCAACAGAAGTTGTATGAAGTTGCAAAATACTTGGTGTATCTTCGCTTAGATTGTGAAATGAACTTCTAAAGAAAAGTCAACGAGCACTAAAGGCACTTACTTGAAAGGGTGCTTTCTGTGGGGAGACAAAAAAGCCTCTCCTTTACTGTGACAGGATTAGTTTTTGCTACTTCTAAATACACTTTGACCAAAGGGATTTAAAAAAGAGGCGTCTCAGTGTGCCTGGCTCTCTGTTAAAGCTCCTGTCTGCTAGGTAAGGGGGATCTGAGGTGATTCAACCAACTGCACGGCAACTATGTTGACGAGAAGCTCCATGGCCATAGCGGTTGCTTTTTACCTGTAGAGAAAAGTCTTCATTTAACTGAAACTTGACTTGTTCAACCTCGTAGAATTTCCGTCAGATCCCAGGCTTGACAGATATATGGTTCTGTGGTTACTAATAAATACCAGTGTTCAGCTGGCCTCTTACATTTCTATCATCAAAATTCTCATAAAACTACAGCTAATAGCTGTATACAAGCATTTACTTGGTCAAGAACTGGCACGGTGTATTTACTTCTTCAATTATTACATTTACTTTCAATTTTCAACCTGATTGAAAATTGTGCTGTCTTCACATGAAAATAAATAGTGCTTAAAAAATCTCCATCACGGTAACTTTTGAACATTTACACCTTAGAGGAAAAGAAGTGGAGAACATAGGAATCAAAATTTACGTCATTATTTTTTAAGAGATTATTTTTAGGCTTATCACAGTTTACTTTTCTCGAGAAGCAGCCTATGCGTCTTCAGTCGTTTAAAAAATTGTTGACATCTTTTGAATTTTATCTTGTGTCAGTTTTTCACATATTGTCCAATTTTAAACACAGATCTTTAAATTGCTGTATTGCCACTTGAGCGGAGCCTGTGTTAATAAATGTCACATATTTTTCAGTAACTCAATAATGTTGATGACAAGTTTCATATTGCTGACAACCTGCCACTTGCGGAAATAATTAGTTTTCTACCTTAATTTGTGACTTTCACTGAGTAAATATTTACTGAGAGCCTGCCATGTGCCAGATGTTGCTGGGCCCTGGGCTTACCAAGCAGAAGGCAGCCCCGGCCTTCCAGGCGCTCGCGGGGCAGAGGGGCTGTTGCGCCCGTCTTCCGAACCTCACCTGCCGGGCGGCCTTCCCACACGTCAGCATACGTGAGAGGAGAAAGAGCACGGGTATTAACACCTGACGGATGCAGGTCCAAATTCTGGCCCTGCCTGCCAGGAGCTGATGGCCACGGGCTCCTAGATTTGTCCTCTGTCAGCCTCAGTTTCTTCACAGTACGCAAGGATAATAATTTATTCCACAGGGTTGTTGTGAGAATCAAATGAAATCAGGGAGGGAGCCCGACACCCCCGTGCTGAGTTTCTCTGACAATTGACCTATTTTTAGTCAACTGCTAGGTTATCATTTGCTCTTCCTCCATTAGAGCTTTAAAACCAGTTCTACTATGCCCACAACAGGAGCTGAAGAACCCCTAAGGGTGTGGCCCTTCCAATGGGTGTGTGTGTGTGTGTGTGTGTGACTCACACCAGAAGAACTGTAGGGTCAGGAAGGAGCTAACAGTGATAAGCAACTGCAGCGTGCCAGGCCCAGGGCTAGGTGAATCGTATGCATTACCTCATTTAAACCCACAGCCACTCCAAGACGAAGACACTATTATCTTCTACCTTCTGTGAAGAAACCCAATACTCAGGGAGGCTGGGAAGGTCCGCAGTGATGAAGATAGAGTAGCCCAACATCACTTCTCATGACTTCTCTCTTTTGACTTGCAGGGCCATTAAACTCCTCAGTTTGGCAGATGCCTGGCTAGAGGCTTCCTACAGCTCCTTTGTCTGTTCCTGTTGGTTAGACAAGATCTCCCTCCTACACATTAGAACTCCCTATGCCTTGGTTCCACTCACCACTCCTACCAACATCTCCAAGGTCGCTCAGACTCGTGGACAGCTCATGAGGTCATGGTTCCACAGACCACCTCATTTTTTTTGTTCTCCTCCCCTTGGAACATCTCTCCAAGGGGCGGCCCGAATATTGAGAACCATCCTTCAACACCAATGACCACCTCTGTCCCTTTCACAGAGCTCTCAGAAATTGCCAGTGGAAACAAGCAAACACCCTTTCATGCCTAACTCCCATCTGTTCTTACTACACAGATAAGGGTGGCCTTCTGGGGCATGGCAGAATAGTTGTTATCACTCATCTTGGCAGTGCCCGGGCACCCTGACAGAAGAGGCCACAACCCTCAATCCTTTTCATATACTCCCTTGTGGAGGCAAAAGCACATGGAGTACACAAATTAAGCACAGACAAAGCCATGTGACTCTCAGTCCCCTCTAGAAATAAACTAAGAGTGACCGTGGATTAGAATAATAAGCCAAAGTCTCCCTCACTTCAACCCTTCAATATTTCAATGTGTGTAATTAATGGAATATTATACTCATCAAGTATAGTACTAACTTCAGGCATAAGACATCCCAATTTTATGCTTTCTATTTTGGCTTTTAGTTTAGTTTCAGTTCAATAAACAATTAAAAGCATCGTGAGCCAGGTACGGTGGAATACTAAAAAAGCTTAAAGTATGGAGATGGCAGAAATAACAATTTCAAAAGGATGTGATACAGAAGCATGCCCAGGGAGTTATGGGCACCTAGAGAGGAGACACCATCCCCACCCAAAAGGCTTAGAGAAGGCTTTCTTGGGACTCTTAGGCCTTAAAATAACTAAAACACACAGAGGTCAAGTTACCACATCCTTTACTGAAAGAAAGAATTAACTAAAGGAATTCCATGCAATTTTCTCTTTGCAAATGATACAATCCTACATCCCCAAATTGGAAATGAACCTCCTTGCACTTGTATTTCATGAAAGCAATCAATTTTAGCCTCTTTTAAGTAATCTATTTATGCCTGAAATTGCTAGGCACGGGTCTGATTCTTAAGTCATAACCCTTAAATCATAACTCTTCTTTGCCCCTAGTGGTGACACCCTCTTCTTTCTGACTTTCCATGTCAATTATGAATGATCATTACTCTCAATTCTAATTTATGGAGATCAGAAGCTAAGTAGATTACCTAAAGCGGGAACCCTGGAAAAATTCTTATAAAAACAACAAACTAACACTCTTACCCACACATACTGCCTTATAATCAAAGAAACAGGGAGATGATTTATAATTTAATAAAACCTTATTTTCCCAACATTCCAGATCTCCACAACCAATTTTAAATCTACTAAGCAAGATCAGAAAGGAAGAGCCAGTGAAAATAACTAGTGGTAGTTTAGGTTTATTCTTGGAATTATTAGACATTTATTTCTTCTTTAAAAAATCATGATCTTGGGGTGCCTGGGTGGTATAATCAGTTGAGTAACTGACTCTTGGTTTCGGTTCAGGTCACGATCTCAGTCAGGATCTTGAGGCCAAGCCCTGTTTCAGGCTCTGCACTCAGGGAGATGTCTGTCTGAGGGTTCTCTCTCTCCCTCTCCCCCTGCCCTTCCCCCTGCTCGGGCTCTCAATCTCTCTCTCTAGAATAAATAAATCTTTAAAAATAAACAAATAAAAGTAAAAAATCATGATCTTAAAAAACAAATTAGCTCCATTTATGTAATTTTTTTTAAGATTTTATTTATTTATTTGAGAGACAGAGAGTGAAAGCACAAGCAGGGGGCTTGGCAGAGGGAGAGGGAAAAACAGGCTCCCCTCTGAGCAGGGAGCCTGATGTGGGGTTCAATCCCAGGACCCTGGGATCATGACCTGAGCCGAAGGCAGATGCTTAACTGACTGAGCCACCCAGGAGCCTCTGTAATATCTTCTAAAAACAAGAATTAACACCTGTTAATGGGGCCTTATTATTTAAGCTTTGAATATCAGAAAAGAAACACTCTCCACACATTTAAGTGTGAAGACATAATATGGCTTTAGGCAGAAACTGTAGAATTATCCCATTTCCTGTCTTGGTTGTAAACAACATACCTAAATGGCTGAAAATAAATAGCTTTCATATTTTGACTGTCTTCACAATATACAGGAAAACGTAGTTAGCTGATGACCTACAATGAGGTACAAAATCATTACATTTGGAGGAAAATGTGACTCCAAAAAGCAATGGAAGCCTTGGCCATATTCCACATCAAAGAAGGAATAAGAATTTGCTCAAAGGATATCTTACTTTTCTCGATAAAGTAGAAAAAGTCTGGACAATGAGAATTTCTCTGTCCGTATTAAAATCATCTCAGTTTAAATGAGTCATTGCTAGCATTATGAAACGCATTAGTCTGTGGGGGACAATTCTGGCCACTTGGTTTGGTTAGAGCATAGTTCTAAAGACGCTGAAGCCCTTCTCCCATGTGGGCCATTTTATTTCCATAGAAGTCACTCAGCTCTGCTTTGAACCGTGGCCACAGACCACAGACTTTTGAACTTGGTTGGGCATTTTATAAATCTGAAGGAGAGTTGGATTAGAGACTGTGGTTGGATCGGGAGAGGTCCAGCCCTGAACAACAACAAGCATCCTTTAACAACCACTGTGCTAGATGTATGGACAACTGGAAGGCAAAATGCACTCATGAAAATAGTGGTGTGGGAGGGGTGAGACCTGGAGGAATTTTTTTCTTCCAAAATATCCTCAAATATATACTCTCAATCATCTTTAATACGAGAAATTTAAAGACATAAAAAAATGCCACACTGCCACGGAAAAACAACTCAAAGCGAAGGCCCACTAAGGGTAGATTAACACACATCAGGGTTGCATCGAATAGAGAAATGCAGACATGGGTGAGGACATAGTTATGTAAAAATAAAAGTATACTTATAAAGTAATTTTGTGTCATTAAATAGGGAAGAACGGATGGCACTGGAAACCCTCACTCTAGCTTTCTTCTTTGTATTATGTTTTTATCTTCTGGTAAGAAAACATGCAGTTGTTGAACAGCTTCTCTCCTTTGAGGAAAGGAAAGAGAAGAAAGCTAGGCAACGCAGCAAGAGTGGTCAATGCTGTTAACAGAGGAAGTCACTTCCCCCCGTGCCAGGAAGCTCACACGTCAAGGGGAAAACAAGAACACAACTGCCAGACACTAAACACTAAATTAAACCAGGCAGGTCCAGACAGCCTCTCACGCTTGCTTTCCAATTCCAAATAGCTGGAAAACCCTCCACCCAGAAGTGTGTATTTCTGTCTTGGCTTTGGGCCACATTCTGGGTTTTGATAAATGGAGTAGGTACCAACTGCTACACCCCAAACCACATATACCCCAGAACAGGAAAAGAAAACAGAAATGGCAAGCCGTGCAAACACTATGGCTCAGAAGCGGTCACAGAATTCTCAGGAAGATACACAGTAGCTCCTCAAAACTTGCAAAAGCCTAAGTAAACTGGTACGGTGATAAAAAGGACAGAGTCTGGGTGAAGAAAAAGGGCACAGTGGGGAACAGGTCTTAATTTTACAGTTTGGAAGAAAACTTCTGTGGTGTAGCCACATCAGTTCATCCAAGTTTTACAGAGTGCCTCCCAGGTGCCATGGACTTTTCTAACGTACTCTGGGTTTTCGGACATGAAGCAACGCATTGTCTGCCTCAGATGTTCCCTCCTTCCACCGCTTCCATAGGGATGAAAGTATTAACCAGAAAACATATTTTTAGAAATGTGTATCCTGCCTACTTATAAAGAATCTGAAGCGGCATATGGTTATAGCATAATATAAAAGAGGATAATTTGGGGTAAAGAAAAATAGAACATCTAAAAAAAGCTTTAAGATAAGATGTCACCACACACCTGAGGTGAACAAATTGCTATAGTTAGCTATGAGATTATTGTGACAGAAAAGTCACAAATGGCAATGCACAGGATTATGCATCTTTTACTGTCCAACAAAATTAAGCAAGCAAAAGTCCTTGCCGAGATCCTTCCATAAACTAAATTCAAGATTCAGCTCATCACATGGTTCTTATATAAAGAGCACAGTGGAAGAAAGTGGATGGCAAGTGCTTTTCTATCTAGGAAAGAGAGACCCAAAGAAGTCAAAGTTAACAAATTAACCTTCAAGTATAGTCTCTGGACGTGATTCAAACAAAATATCAGTCTTTCGGAAGATGTCCCTACATTTGAACCAAATAACCAAAATCACAGACACCTTCATTGCCATTTTAAACTCCATATGATGCTCCAGTAACAGTGAAACCACTCTTTCTCGTGGACAGTGAAAAGGAAGATGGAGTCACAATTTTAGTCATGAGATTACCGTTGACTTTCTTCTTCCAAACCTTCAAAATAAAACTTTAAAATGTTACTATTTTTGAAAATCTAACTGGTGAAAAATTTGTTTGCATTAAGATGAAAAGTAAACTGGGAGAAATATGCTTTTTTCATTTTTGCTGCCTAATCAGTATATTACCAATATTATATTATTAAAATAAACATATTTCCAGCAAATACAGATTAGGACAATTGTAGTTATGGGTAGTTTGATAAATTGTGCTTTTTCAAAATGGTAGTTCAAATTAAACCACATCACCAATAGAATTCATATTTGCTGAATACCCTGGTGGGAGAGAGGAGAACATAAGCATAAGAACTAAAAAAACTAAGAGTTCATGGCTTACGCTTACCTGAGGCTTTTAATGACAAAATAAATGTGGCTTGTGTCCCTATAATGTATAAGTCACATCATTAGGTGATTCTGAAATATGAGCCAAATTCCGAGATTCCAATTTGGGTTCACAATGGATCAGAGGCATACTATCCAAAAAGTAAATAAGGCAACAACAAAAACAAATTACTGACTCTGTGAAAGAGTAAACACTCCAAAGACAAGACTTCATCATTCCTTACAATCATCTTTTCTTGACAATTTTTCTCTCTGGGCAAGTATCAGCTAACAGTTCTAATAGAACAGCCAAGGCCATATACAAGTTTTCCTACACTTTGGCAGAGGGCAAGATCTGGCTTCCTCTCTGCCAACAAAACTTCCTAATGTGAAAAGAGTCATTTTCAGTAAGTTTCCGACATTTAAAGTCGTTGCTAGGACTCGGAGCTTGTTGCACTGACATAATGTCGTCTGGCCTCTGAGCCTGCCAATGCTTCTATGGCGAGAAAGCTAATGAGCTTGTCAAAGTGTCCTTACAACATTACATCCCCAAGAACACTGTGGCCGCCAGGACTTCTCCAGTTAGAATATTCTTTTCCCGTGCAGTGGTGATACCCAGGCTGGACCCAAATTCACTGGACGGCAAAAGAAGCCGGCAGGCTCCTGCCCACCCTCTTTTAATACCTTTTATACCTTTCCCCTTCTCTTCTCTCTCCTTCCCTCATGTTATTGGACTAAAAGTTGCTCGCTGGCAGCTCACCGCAATAATAAGAAAAATGAGGTTTCAGATGCTGTCACTGGCCCCTAGGGCAAAGCATCAGTAACAAGTTTGTGAGCACTAATGAAAATGAGGCCCACTGATAAAGTAGTCACAGTTATTTTCAATCTGTCTTGTAGCCATTCATTTTAAACCTTCAAATGACTATGGGGTTTTTTGGTTAACTACCCTCTTATCAACAATAAAACAGGCAGGAAGGATCACCATTTCTTCTTCCGGCCTCTTGACTACATTCCAAATACAAAAAGAAAAGTTTGAGAGTGTCTGGAAACTGGATAATCAGTGCAAAATAAGAATGTAGAGGCTGAATAGATTCCTAACATATGGATCAAACATGCAAGGCCTGCTGGAATCCTACTTCATTAGCACCTGCAAAGTGCAAGGTACCGAGCAGGCATGCAATATAGGGTGAGACACAGACCCTGTCCTCCCGGAGCTTTCACCATGGGGACAAAGAGAACACACACGGTATCCTAACAGAAGTCACGAAAGGGCTGTGATGCTTTGCAGACAGTGAGCATGGGGTCCTGGGGAAGCACCCGAGCTCCTCGTCTACTGAAGAGTGGATGCGAATGGGTAAAAATGGAAAGAACTGGCAAGACAGGATATTTCAGGGGGAAGGAATGCTGCCGGGATGACTGTGAAGGGAGGCTAGTCTGGTGTTGCCTGAGTGCAGGCTATGGGAGGGGAACAGCTGAGGCTGAAAAGGTAAGTTGAAGCGAGCCCGGGAACCATGAGTGCCAGCCAAGGAGGAAGGGCTTACAGGACTCTGTTCTAGGATAGACGAGATTGAAATCTCCCTCTAATCGGGGGAGGGGAGGGAAAGGAAAACCAAAGCATCATGGGAAGTGATGAGAAATAATTCACTTACTAAAGACATACTCAATGGCTATTCCAATACCTAGCACAGTGCCTTGAACTTGGAAGACTTCAAGACTTTTCAAATGAATAATGTCCATTATGCATGAGGCTCAGTACTAAGATACCAGACACTATGGGGGCTACGAAAACGAACAAATACAGGTTCTACCCTTAAGGTGCTTCCACCTATATATACGGGGCCCAAAAGAAGACCAGGAGTCTGGGATTCTGGCTGGTACCAATAAGGGTAACCTTTGCAGAAGACAATGATCTATGATAAGCCAGTCCCCCAAATGCCATGGTAGAGTGTGCCAACAGAAGACTCAAAGTTCAAGAAGTAGCTAAAAACTAAAATAAGTAAGTCCCACAAATAAGGACAACATGCTCCTCTTTCCCCTTCTTCCCACCATCTCTTGAGGGGAAATGCTTACCTAATGACCTTCCTTCCTTCATGAGCTGACAGCGTTCCATGAGCATTGTGGTGATGGTCAATTTTATGTGCCAACTTGGACGGACTATGGTGTGCTGCTGTTTGGTCAAACACTAGTCTAGATGTGGCTGTAGAGGTATTTTTTTTAGATGTGATTAATAATAAAAATCAGTTTACTTTAAATAAAGCCGATTAACCTCCATAATGTGAGTGGGCCCCATCCAATCAGTTCAAAGCCTTAAGAGTAAAGACTGAGGTTTTCCCAGGAGGAAAGAATTTTGCCTTCAGAAGGCAGCACAGAAAATCTGCCAGAGTTTCCAGTCTTCAGACTCAAAACCGCAACATGAGCTCCTACTGAATCTCCAGGCTGTTGCTGGCTTATTCTATGGGTTTGGAACATGCCAGCCCTGACAATCACTCGAGCCAATTCCTTAAAATCAATCTCTCATTCCCTCTCTTGTATACACATGCACATATATACATATACATACATATGTGCATACACACACACATATACCCTATTGATTCTATTTCTCTGGAGAATCCCAACATAATTGTGATCAGGACTGTGCCCTCTTTTATAACCATCCCTTTTTCCTCAATAGCTGTTTGAGAGGTCCGTTTTGTTCCTTTGCCCATTTCTTTCCCAGAAAGAACCACCCAGATGAGCAAGATTCAATGTTTCCTTCTCCTATCAGTTCGTTCTAAAATGGGATTGAGGCCCTGTCAGGTACCATCTGTTCAGTCAACCAGCAGCGGCTCAGCCACACCAGACCTGAGCCAAGGAGAGTGGGCCTCCTCAAAGACTGGCAGTGGCTTTCCTGCTGGCAAGAAGGGTCTAAAAGAGGCTGGCTGCCCCAAGGCTAGGTAGGGCATGGCACCCAGATGAACTTTGTCCCCATCACTCAGAGCACCTCAGTTCAAAAGCGTCCTTTTCCCAATTCAGTCACCCTGGACTTCTGCCAGCCAGTCTCCAGTCATTCAGTGTAGGGCACATCTTTTCACCTCACCCCTACCCCCAGCTACCTGGAAGAACCTCCATGGTATAACTCCAAGATGTGCCTGCATCTGAGCATCCCATGGCCTAGAAGCCCTACAGCAAGTCCCACCCTGCCTGGGCCTCTCAGACCTTTATGACCGTGCAAATGGTCAAGAGAGCTACATCCTCTGAACTCTGCAATTTGAAAGTCTGATCCTTCACAGAGGTCCAAAACTATTATAACGAAAGCTCTTAATAAACTGCTATGGTGCTCTCCACTAGATGTTGCAAAGCAGCTGAGCCTGCTACCTAAGAGAGTGAGGGCCTGAAATTGGAGTGATTCTAGGCTTCAGTGAGCTGTGCCTTGAAGAAATGAATGAGGAACCAAATCCTAGCCTCAATCTCTTATTACTCAGGAAAGGCCACCAGGACTTCCCTGGGCAACAGGCCAGACACAGGCCCTGCGAGAAGTCTCCATGTTTATCAAGTGTCTGTCTTTCTACCTCTGCCCTAGTGTCATCTGAGGCTTGGGGGAAGAACATGGCTTGTTCTTTGAGAACTTTAAGAGGAAGGCAGTACTCCTGGAACCCAGGATGGGGTTCTCCATTTCCACTGCCCCTTCTAGACAGCCAGACCCAAAGCAAGCTAGGTCTTCCCCTTGGGCAGACCTCCTCAGGTTAAAAATCCATAATCAGGGAAAAAGGGCCGGCACCAGAACTGGAACCAGATGGAAACAGGAGCCTCTGGAGGAATTCCAAGTGCCTCGGCCATAGATGTTAGTCCTTTCCCTTCCCATACGTGTGGAGTCTCGTCAGGACAATTTTCAAGACTTCTCAATAAGCACATATTATACAAAGTTAAGACATAACCACATTTCAAAAGTTATTATATCTCTGTGCTATTGGGCAAAGACTTTGGGGCTTAAATTTCACTTAGCAAACAATATAAGGTTCAGGAAGATAACCATGATCCAAAATGGGAACTCTTAATGTCAGCAGCAGGAGAGGCACAAAGTTCTGTGGGAACTCAGGGACAGGAAGGATCATGTCCATCTGGGTGACAACAGTCTGGTCCTCTCAAGAGCACCCAACCTGTCCGCCCATCTGCCTCCCAGACCTTTCTTCTTGGGGGTCTCAGAGGCACTTCGACTTAAGCCTATAGCAAATGGGACCTAGCTGGTCCTCTGGCGGTTCCTGCCTTAGCAAGCGTTTCACCATCCATAGGCCAGAAGCCTAGGAGCATCTTTGACTAATCCATCTTTCCTTCTGTCCTTCCTGTTGATATTACCTCTGAAATCCAGCCCGAATCCACTGACTTCTTTCTCCTCTACATCCCAGACTATGTCTCTGGGTTCCTACAAAGGCCTCCAAGCCTGCTACTGTCACTCAGTCCTGCCCTCTAACCCACTGTCCACTGCAGCCACGGCATATGGTCTTGATGCCCATCTGCTTACAACTCTCCAATGTTTTCCCTTCCCTATCCGGTCAGAAATAATGCTCCTTCAGGTGGCCCATGGCTTGCCCCTCCTCTCAAGTCCCAGCTTGTCCTGTCTCCCTCTCCCCACCACTCGCTCTGATACCTCCCAAGCCCCATCAACCACTGGGCCCTTGCCTGTGCTGCTCCATTTGTTCTTCCCTTCCCCTGCCCTCTTTGTTTAGCTAACTCCTACTGGGTCTTCAGATTTCAGAACAGTGGTCATTTGCCGGATCTTCGTAATCATGTCTAATTCTCCCACCATGTGTTCTCTCTGTTCCATGTACCTCTGCTGTCCAACACCTGCCACTGTTGTAATTTTATATTTATTTCTCCCGTTACATGATGGACACTTGTTTCTCCCATTAGACATTAGACTCGAAGCTCCTTGAGAGCAAAATCGTGACTGTTTCTACTCCCTGGTGTCTAGCACAGGGTCAGAAACCTGGCAGACCCTAAATAAAAATTTGCTGAATGAATGAGTATATGAAACATACAGGCCCAGAGTCAGAATAGAACAGTGACAGGAGCAGTAACTGAGTTGAGACTCTTGTCACTCCCATGCCACTCCTCCTGATCACACTGTAGGGCTCTCAGTATTTTCAAAAACAATACTTTTTAAAACCCATGTTTTACCTTTCACTATCTTAAGCATAATTCAAAAATACTTAAGGGATATAAGATTTCTGATAATTTCCATAGTTAAAAAAATTCATTCACAGTTGCATTGTTAGTGTATACTGTAGAAAGAGAAATTAGAGAATCGATTCCACGTACAATAGCACCAAAAACCATAAGATACCTCAGAATAAACCTAACCAAAGAGGTAAAGGATCTATACTCTAGGAACTACAGAACACTCATGAAAGAAATTGAAGAAGACACAAAAAGATAGAAAAACATTCCATGCTCATGGATCAGAGGAATAAACATTGTTACTATGTCTATGCTGCCCAGAGCAATCTATACCTTCAACACCATCCCAATCAAAATTCCAATGACATTTTTCAAAGTGCTGGAACAAACAATCCTAAAATTTGTATGGAATCAGAAAAGACCCCGAATCGCCAAGGAAATGTTGAAAAAGAAAAATAAACCTGGGGGCATCACGTTGCCAGATTTCAAGCTATATTACAAGCCGTGATCACCAAGACAGCATGGTACTGGCGCAAAAACAGACATATAGACCAATGGGACAGAATAGAGAGCCCAGATATGGACCCTCAACTCTATGGTCAAATAATCTTCGACAAAGCAGGAAAAAATATGCAACGGAAAAAAGACGGTCTCTTCAATAAATGGTGCTGGGAAAATTGGGCAGCTATATACAGAAGAATGAAACTCGACCATTGTCTAACACCATACACAAAGATAAACTCAAAATGGATGAAAGACCTCAATGTGAGACAGGAATCCATCAAAATCCTAGAGGAGAACAATGGCAGTAACCTCTTCGACATTGGCCACAGCAACTTCTTTCAAGATGCATCTCCAGGGGCGCCTGGGTGGCTCAGTCGTTAAGCATCTGACTTCGGCTCAGGTCATGATCCCAGGGTCCTGGGATCGAGCCCCGCCTCGGGCTCCCTGCTCAGCGGGAAGCCTGCTTCTCCCTCTCCCACTCCCCCTGCTTGTGTTTCCTCTCTTGCTGTGTGTCTCTCTCTCTCTCTGTCAAAGAAAATCTTTAAAAAAAAAAAAAAAGATACATCTCCAAAGGCAAGTGAAACAAAAGTGAAAATGAACCTTTGGGACTTCATCAAGATAAAAAGCTTCTGCATAGCAAAGGAAACAGTCAACAAAACAAAGAGGCAACCCACAGAATGGGAGAACATATTTGCAAATGACACTACAGACAAAAGGCTGCTATCCATGATCTATAAAGAACTTCTCAAACTCAACACCCAAAAAACAAATAATCAAGTCAAAAAATGGGCAGAAGACATGAATAGACACTTCTCAAAAGAAGACATACAAATGGCTAACACACATGAAAAAATGTTCATCATCATTAGCCATCAGGGAAATTCAAATCAAAATCGCACTTGAGATACCACCTTACACCAGTTAGGATGGCAAAAATTGACAAGGCAAGAAACAACAAATGTTGGAGAGGTTGTGGAGAAAGGGGAACCCTCTTACACTGTTGGTGGGAATGCAAGTTGGTACAGCCACTGTGGAAAACAGTGTGGAGGTTCCTCAAAAAATTAAATATAGAGCTACGCTATGACCCAGCAATTGCACTACTGGGTATTTACCCCAAAGACACAGATGTAGTGAAAAGAAGGGCCACATGCACCCCAATGTTCATAGCAGCAATGTCCACAATAGCCAAACTGTGGGAAGAGCTGAGGCGTCCTTCAACAGATGAATGGATAAAGAAGATGTGGTCCATATATACCATGGAATATTACTCACCCATCAGAAAGGATGAATACCCAACTTTTACATCCACATGGATGGGACTGGAGGAGATGATGCTAAGTGAAATAAGTCAAGCAGAGAAAGTCAATTATCATATGGTTTCACTTATTTGTGGAACATAAGGAATAACATGGAGGACATTAAGAAAAGGAAGGGAAAAATGAGGGGGGAGAATCAGAGGGGGAGACAAACCACGAGAGACTATGGACTCCAAGAAACAAACTGAGGGTTTTAGAGGGAAGGGGGGTGGGAGGATGGGTTAGCCTGGTGATGGGTATTAATATTAAGGAGGGCACGTACTGCATGGAGCACTGGGTGTTATACGCAAACAATGAATCATGGAACACTACATCAAATCTAATAATGTAGTCTGGTGACTAACATAACACAATAAAATTAAATTTAAAAAATTCATTCACTAAATCTGGGTAACTTTAAATAGTCTAACTTTTTTGTTCTCTATTTTAAATACTTTCATTGACTAATTACAATGTTTGAGCACAGTGCTGGGTATTGAGAATATAAAAATGAGTAACGCATTTCCTGCCCTATTATGGGCTTTGGAGCCCCAGCACCTAGGTTCAAATTCCTGTCTGATCACTAAGGAGCGATGTCATATTTAAAAAAAAAAAAAAAACACCCTGCTTAAACTTCTCAGGCTTTAGTTAACTCACTTGCAGAATGGGGTTAATAATAGTCATAGGTTATTCTAATTAAGACTTGACATTCTGTGTAAGCATTATCATCAGAGGAGGTTTTCAGTATTTTTATGAGTACCTGCTAGAAATACAAGTTAAATGAGGTTGCACTCTACTTTCAAAGAATTCACAATTCAAAAGGGCAAGGAAATGATTAGTAAACAAATAACTTGAACATAGAGTCATAAATGCCATATGCAGGTATTTACAGGTTGCTGGCATAGGCTCAGAACATACAATTTTATTATCTATTTGTGAATTAATTCATGAATTACTCTATTTGTAATTACTAATGCTCAAATCTCTTATTCACCAAATGTTTTCAGCTTGGAAAGGTCCTCATAATTCCTTTTCCTGACAGTTGTTCTTGGTTTTATTTTCAAAGCAGCTTTAATTGTTTTTGCTCTCTTCAAATGTGAACCATAGTGCACAAAATTTTTACAGTATCAAGTTTTATCAGTAGTAGGCGATGCCACAGGGCAGAGTAAGGATTATGAAAATATCAATGAGTACCCCCATTACTTTCATTCTTTTCACTATTTATAGTTAGGTTATTAAAAACAATTGACTCTGAATTATTAATACTGAAGACCTAAAATAGCATAAGAATCAAACATGAAAGGTCCTAGGGGGAGAAAGAGATCCTAGGTGGGGCTCCTCCTGACTGTTTGAGATCCCAGGAAACCAAGCATTTGGGTCATGAAGCATGCTAGCAGCTAAGGTCTGCTGTGATTCAAGGACAGAGAGGCCTCCTTCTGACCAGACCTTGTCAGTATGTCTCTGCTAGCTTAGCCTGCTATTTCAAGACAACTCAACAGACCATAAGCTTTCAAAATAAATCTATTTTAAAATAATCTCTTCTCTAATATCCCTTCCCCTTCATTCCTTCAACCAACCTTCTATTCCTTACACATCAACTGCCATGTAAGGAAAATGTCTACTGTCCCTGTGATCTGTGCCACTCCTGTCTAACCCCAGGCTTCCACGCTCCCTGAGCTTGCCCGTAACCCACATGGATCTCAGGTCATTCCTGCCTAACTGCCATTCACTTTGCTCATCAGTCCCAGCTTCCTCCCAATAGGAGCTGGACCCGATTTCCTTCACACAGCCTTCAAAGGGTCATCACTGTATCAGTTAACCTTCAGCCAAACCTTCAGCCTTTTGCCTGCTATTGGCACTTACCCTTAACATTACACTTCCTCAAATCCTTGCTACATTAAAACAACATAAACCAAAAAAATCTCCTCCACCCCATGTTCCACTGCGCTTCTACTTTACATGTACTTGTCTGTCTCCTCTAATAGATTATGTTGTTGGAGAGTGGGGACTGTATCTTATTTTTTATTATATATCATTGTCCAGCATGGCCTGACACATAGTAGGTGCTCACTAATTGTGTGCTGAATGAAAAAATGTGTGAATAAAATATATGCAAGTGTGCAGTGGAAAGGTCTGTGGATTTGATGTAAGAATACCACCGTCCAGTCACAGCCTCAACATCCACCAGTGGTATAACCAGTCCCCAATTTCTGTTGGCTTCAGCTGTGCAAAGAGAAAGTTCTGCCAAGACCATCTGTACAGCATTCTAGCACTGACTTCTGTGACTCTAGCATGAGGGAGGTCTTATGTTTTGAATGTTAGAAGGCTATCCTAAGCAAAGTGGCAGACTCTCCATCTCTACTGAAACAAGAAGATACACTTTAATTGCAAGTATTTCAGCTAGAAAACATTTTTGTGTTTTTTTTAATTCCAAGAATGTTAGGCCCTGGCATGTTACTAACAGGAACTTTTGGTATTTCGTGGAACATAGATGTTTGGATTATTTGAAATCTTTTTTAAGTTTCCTTAACCTGTTAAGTATTCACACTGTAATGCCCAGCATTTAATCAATAAGTAAGTCGTTACTGAAATTATCCTCTGTGTAACAACGGTCAACAGAGGGGACAAAGAAGGGGATGAGATATATTGTCACCCTTAAGAAGCTTCAAGTACCGTCAGGAAAATAAGACTAAAATATGTTTGAAGAAACGATAGAAAATGGAAGGGATTCAAGAAGAGCTTCCGAGGGAAGGTGAGGTTTATGTCCAGGGGACTGCTTACTTATCCACAAACAAGACAGAAAGGAACACTACTCAGCTGAAGGTACTACCTTGAGATGTAGATTCGGAGAGATGTTGGCGGTCCTTGAAAGCGAGGTCAGACTTGGAGCCGAGTGAAGCAGGCAATCCCAGCAAGGAGACATGTGACAGAAGGCACAGACAGAGAATGCAGCTGACTCAGTGGCATGTGGGCGGGAGGAAGGAAGCGGGACACAGACGGAAAGGCAAACTCCCAAGGGTCCTGAGAGTCAGTCCAGGAGCTAAAACCAATGTCAAAACAAGTAAGGGACGGCTGGAAGGTTGGTGGCTTGCTACAGAGGTGTTCACAGAGCAGTCTTAGGCTTGATGGCCCAGAGGTCAGAGGCAAGGCAAGGTGAGCGGGACCCGGGTGGTGGCGCTGAGCAGGGGTGAACTGACCTAAATCAGCACATGATGCCACTGAGGAAACAGCGTGGGTTGACTTAAGAGAGACTTCTAGATTTCTCAGCTAAATCACTAGAAAAGGTGGCACCACTTACAGGGATCAGAATAATGATGGTGCTTTGATGAAATAAATAATTTCTGTGCATTAGCTAGTTTTAAGGAGAAAATGACTTTCTTTTCTCCCAAAGAATCACAAGTTTTCAGGTTGGAAAGGACCATGAGTTGGACAACTAACTGAAAATGTTCTGAATGTGGGTGGGATACCATATGGATAGCCAGATAAGTCTTCAAGGATAAGAGGACGCTGTAGAAGCTGTTAGTGTGGACGTGCTATCTGCTGCTTATGAGAGCTCTCCAAGCGAGAAAATATTTATTGATTGAGGAGAGTATGGACCCGCGGGCAGAGTCATGATGGATGCCTACACTCAGACAGCAGGAGGAAAGTAACCAGCAAAGCAAGCCAGGAAGAACTGCTATACAAGTAGGAAAACAATCTTGATGGACAATATGAGAAAAACCAGAAGAAAAAAAATTCTCACAAAAGGCATAGTCCGCAACATTAGGGTAGCGGAAAGGCAAAAGTGAGAAACAGTGAACAAGAGACTTTGGGTTTTGCAACAGAAAGATCAAGGACAGCACTGAAGAAAGAAGTTGTCCTGTAGACTGGTGGAAATGAAAGTCCATTTGGAGAAGCCAGGAGATGGCGGCCATGAACCACTTCTTCAATGTGTTTCGTAGTGAAAAGGAGCAAAAGAGAATAGGAGTGCAAAGGCACATAGTATTATGATAGCGAGGCTTAAGTGTGTGGTTGAATTCAGAGGGAAAGGCAGAAGACACTGGAGTCAGTGAGGATGAAGGTGGGAGCAAGCACTGAGGTGGGAAAAGGTTACGTCATCAGGTACAGGCAGGGGCTAGCGCAGGAGCAAAGTGGGGACCCCCTTTCTCTGCATTTGGGTGGGAAGCAGGAAAGATACATATAGAGCTGAAGATGGTCTAAGGTGCTGATGAGGCTAACTGTAGAAGTTAAGTTCTGGTAGTGGAGAACAGAATGCAAAGATCCCTAATCCCAATAAAGGGGTAAAGGCATCAGGGGCAAGGTCTACTAAGTAGGTTTGGTATCCAGCCAATGAGGAGCAAAGCTAAGGGGAACCAGAACCTTCCTCTGACAGTTCCAGAGACGTAGCTTTCAGCATTGCTCCTGACACAGATGTGCATTCAAACAGTGTTTTAAACAAATACTTACTGAAAACAAATTGTCAGTTTGGTTAGAGCTCAGAGGTACAGAATAGAGGAAGGCAAAAACGAACGCAGGGGTTTAAAAGTGCTTCAAAGCGGAAGTCTTGCTTTTACCTGCAGTGACTTTACTTTTTCTACAAAAGAATTAGACATCATTATTTTAGGCCAGTGCTTTCATTTGTCCTCTTTGTGATCTACTTATCGGGAATTTAGCTCAGTCATTCAAGGCATCACTTGTTTCAAGTATCTGCCAATGATTCTAAGGAAAATGATGGCTTCACCTATCTACAAAGTTTCAGGGAATCAACTGCACATGGAATTATTTTTGCTTCTGTTGCTTGCACTTTTAATTTGCTTTATTACACCTTTACTTTGACCACTGTACCCAGATTTACTGTACAAAAAGTACATTTTCAGATACCAGAAATAAAACATGGAAGAATGAAAACACGGAGTATGTGAGCTGTAGTGATGCGACATTTCTATAAACATTGTTTAAAAACCTAGCTTCCTAATTATCTACTATTAATGGTTTATTGCTCATCTTTTTCTAAGCTTGGCTTTCAGTTAAGGGTTTATGGTAGCTAGGCATTTAAAGAAGGGATAATAGAACTGCTCCAGAAATATAAATGCCATTGAGTGGAAATTACAGCTTAATATTGTATGAATTAACAGGTATTTTAAAGTTCATCAGGTACATTAAATGAAAATGAGAAATCAACTCAAAACTTAAATATTTACATGCATCTTTTTAACTCTCTCTGATACTTATGACCCATGGTAAATAATAAATTCTCCTAAGATTTACTTCTATATCTGCCATTAAAGACACAGCAGTGCAAACATTACAAATTTTATTGTTTCATAGGAATTTCTTTAAAGTTTGCACTCATGTTACTAATTCTACCCCTAATCCTTTCTCGGACAAGTTAAATAACCATCTTGGGATTATCTGACTGCAGAGAGGATAAACATCCATTAAGTTAGCCCTAGTTCACTGAGGGAAAAAAATCATTGTATTGTTATTATGTTGACGAACGTTAACTAGACCTGCTATAGTGAGATCATTTTGCAATGTCTACAGATATCATCACATTGCACACCTGAAACTAACATAACATTGTATGTCAATTATACCTCAGTTTTTAAAATTTTAAAAAGGAATTACTCAATTGTAATTATTTGACTTCTAGCAAATTATCATGTTACTAACAATTATATGAATGTTGTATACCTGTGAAAAAAAGAATTTCAAATGGCAAACTTCTCAGGAGCAGCAATTCTATTTTACATGCTTATTACACCACTAGGGTACTACCACACACAGAAAGGATATACATAATAGTATCTGATTGCAGTGCTATTTTTTACCTTTTTTTAACCTAAAAATTTATTTCATCAAAATTTGTTTAAAGTAATTCTTGTTTATTGTAAAAATTGAAAATTATAGTGATACACGAAGTGATGTCACTCAGGTCTGTCCTTTGCTCACTGGTAAGTACAGTTAACTATTTCATATATATTTCTCCAAAATATTTTTAATGCACATACATAGTATGTGTGAATGTGTACACATACGTCCTATTTTACAAACATGGGATCCTACTATACATGGCATTTTGTGACTTGTTTCAATCAACAATGCATCTTGGACATTTTTTCATGCTATTATCCATAAAACTCCCCTTTCTTTTTAAGGCTTGTATAGTATTCCCTTCTTTAGATACAGCACAATTTATTTGACAAGTTCCATACTGATGGGTATTAGAATTTTTTTCTCTAAATTTTTTGAGAATAAAAATTCACAAAGGTGAAATCCTTTGTACTTTTATAAGAAATACTGCAGGTTAATTCCTAACAGAGAACTTTCTGGGTCAAAGGATATATTCAAAATTTTAACAGCTATTGTGAACCTGCCCATCACATGCTGCCCAGCACTACAACCAACAGCAGATAAGAGCACCAATTTTCCTTTGCATTCTCCAACACAAAATGTATCATCTTTTTATTCTTTGCCCACGTGATACTATTTTACTTTAAAGGTCACTGAACATATTTTAGATTGAATCTGTCATAATCATTTAAAGCACTTCTACCTTTATATAGTTAGATATTCCAGTATTAAATGTTAGTGCTCCCCTGATTTTAGATCACATTCATCCTAGACAAAAAAAATTATTTGGTAAAAGATGTTTCCAAAGATACATATTTCATTATTAAATAAATCACCACTGTAAAAATTTTGAAAACACAGCCAAATGTAAAGAACAAAATGAAATTATCTACACCATAATTCAAGAGATAAGTGTTAGAAAAACCTTTTATTCTATGCATATATTTAATGTACATATACTGTTTTTCTCAAAATGCAATCATACCATATCCTATTTGATATCCTGCTTTGTTAAATAAAGACATCAGCAATAATATTCCCCATAATATAAAATATATTTTTTAAAAACATGATTTTTAAATACTTTTTTTTTTTAAAGTAGGCTCCATGCCCAGCATGGAGCCCAACAAAGGGCTTGAACTCACCACCCTGAGATCAAGACCTGAGCTGAAAAGAAGAGTCGGAGGCCTGACCAACTGAGCCACCCAGGTGCCCCTATAATACATGATTTTTAAAGATCACATAATATCTCTTCATTTAACTGTTACTACTGGACATTTATCTCTGATTTTTTATTATTACAAATGCTGTAGAAAAGCATCTTTGCATCTCTGAGTACTCCATTAGGTAAGAGAGATTCTTAAAAGTGGTTAGAGCAGGTTCTGTATTTTATTTATTTTTAAAGTTTTTTATTTGGGTACAGCTAACACATAATGTTACATTTGATTCAGGTGTACAACGTAGTGATTGGACAACTCTATCCTTTATGCTCACCTCAAGTGTAGCTACCATCTGTCACCATACAATGCTATTACAGTACCACTGACTAAATTCTCTATGCTGTACCTTTTATTCCTGTGACTCACTCTGTATTTTAAAATAATAAAGAATATCATTATAATATCAAGTCCTTAGGTTTTTACAGCCCCATCCAGATAGGTGACTCCTTACTTCCTTAGGATATGACAGGTACCATGGTTGAACTGAACTTTATAAATAAACCAGAAATGTGTCCTTTCTTATTTTTTATAAAATTGTTTATGACTTTGAATATCAGCATATTTGATTGACAAAGCAGTAATCGTGGAGACACTTTCATCACACTTTTCTCAGAAACCATCAAATCAAGGACAGAAAACTAGAGAGGAGAGCGTCTGAACAAAATTAAATAAGCGTTAGTCTTTAGTATATTCACAAAAAGTAATCTTGTATTAGGCCACAAAAGAGCACTCAAAAACATTCCCCAAACAGAAAATATGCAGGTGAAATAATGTGGCAGATTTGCCTGATTAAAAGTATATATATTTATTATATATTATATATAGTATTTCTATACATGTAGAAATTTTAAAACACATTTCAAAAAAACTTATAGGTTAAAGGAAAAATAAATCAAAATGGAAATCACCAATTGTAAAAAAAAAAAAAAATGAATCATAGAGGAGCACTGTATGCCACAGCCTTCATGCTGCTGGACAAGTAGCACTGAGGAAAACCCATAGCCTTAAATGCCTATGTAGAAAATAAGAACAATAAAAACTAAGTAGCTAAACTTTTGATTCAAAACACTAGAAAAAGAGAAATAAGATAAACATATGGAAAAGAGCAGTTTATAAAGGTATAAGAGACTGATAAATGAAAAAAATCAAGAAACAAAAGAAACCCTGAAAATGGTAGAGTTGATCAATAAAACCAAAACATGTTAATTTTCAAGGACAAAGAAAATCTCTGGCAAAATGAATTATAAAAATAAAAAGAATAAAACTATTACTTTAAAAATGTAGATAATATATAATCAATTTAATACGGATAAATTAGAAAAAAATAAACAAAATGGCCAATTCTCCAGGAAAACATAATTATCAAAATTAGCTCAAGAAGAAGAAAACTACTGAGATCTATATCCTAGAAAAAACTAGTAAGGTAGTCAAAACACTAGCCCTTTAAAAGGCACGAGGCTTAGATCATTTTAGGTAAATTACACCAAACTTTCAAAGAGTAGGTAAATGCTATGTTATATAAACCATTCAGGAACTTAGGGGAAAAAATAGAAAGCTACTCGTCTTATTTTAGAGTCTAGCACAAAGTTTCTCAAATTCAGCCCTCCTTGACATTCTGGATGGAATCATTAATTTAGGGGATGGGCGAGAGTGATTTTGTGCATTGTATGGTTTAGCATGACCCTGATACTCAAACCAGACAATGACAACATCAAAAAAGAAAACACACAGATCATTCACGCTTATGAACAAAGATTCAAAAGCCCTTAATAAAAATACCTGCTAATCAATTTATCAAGAACAGGCAGAGTTTATTCCAGAAATACAATGGAGCTTTTCATAAGAGAAAATTCTATGAAGGCAGTCACTATATTAAATTAAAAGAGAAAAATCATATGATTGTGTTAATTACTGCAGAGAAAATTATTTGATTAAATGCAAAACATTCATGATAACACTCTTAAACCAGAGATAGAATTTTCCTTAACCTGAAAAAGGGAAACGATGAGAAACCAATGGTAAGCTTTTAATTTAATGATGAAATGCTAGAAGCATCCCAACTGAAGAATAAGATTTATACTAGCCAAATCAGTATCTCAAGAAAAAAAATACATTAAACATATATATTAGTAAGAAAGACACAAAAATGTCATTATTTGCAGATTTTTAAATTGTCTGCATGAAGAGCCAAGAGAACCAACTGGCAAACTGTTAGATATATAAGGATGTCAGCAAGGAGGTCAAATACAAGATCAAAACAGAAAAATTATTAGCTTTTATATACATTAGCAATGATCAATTAGAAAAACTTGGAGATAAATCCCATTCAAAATAATGATTTGAAAAGGTCTGACATACAAGACTGTTAAGAAAAAATATATAAAACTTTGCTGAAAAAACATAAAGTAACTAAAGAAGAGATATATCTTGTCCCTAGATAGAAATCTCAATATTAAAAAGATTTAATTTTTCCACAAATCAATATTTAAATTTAATATAATCTCTAACAGAATACCAAATGGAATTTGCAAGAAATCAACATGCTGATACAAAAAATTAAAGCAGAGGGTTGAGGCAACCTTAAAAAGAACAAAGGTCTTGGCCCTACCAGATACCAAAAAAACACTGTGAAGATAACAGTAATTAAAACAGCATGATACTAGTGCATGAACAGATGACCAGATTCACAGAACAGAACGCACACACCAGAGACAGCCCAATGAATACAAAGAAATTCAAAATATAAAAGTAGTATTCTAAATCACAGGAAGAGGATTAACTGCTCAACACGTGGTGTTGAAATAATTAGCTGGCTGTTTGCAAAAAGCACAAAATTAAATGCGGTAAAATCTTTTTCACACAAGTCACACACAAATATATGCCAGAGTAATTAAAGACCTAAAACCTAAAATAACATATAAGCAGGACCAACAACATAATTTGTGGGGCCGAGTGCAAAATAAAAGGCAAGACAGGGGCGCCTGGGTGGCTCAGTTGGTTAGGCGACTGCCTTCGGCTCAGGTCATGGTCCTGGAGTCCCGGGATAGAGTCCCGCATCGGGCTCCCTGCTCAGCGGGGAGTCTGCTTCTCCCTCTGACCCTCTTCCCTCTCGTGCTCTCTATCTCTCATTCTCTCTCTCTCAAATAAATAAATAAAATCTTAAAAAACACACACACACACAAAAAAACCTAAAAAAAAATAAATAAATAAAATAAAAATAAAAATAAAAGGCAAGACATTCAAGGTGGCAACAGTAGAGAATTAAACAAAATGGGGAGGACATGGAGGGGCTCCTGAGCCCAAGGAAGATTACATTGGACTACATCTAAATTTAGAACTTCTGCCTGACAAAAGATATCAGTAAACAAAGTTTAAATATATAAAGAATGTCTGTCAATCAATAAAGATAAGCAATCCAATATTTTTTAAATGGATAAAGGATATACAAGAGTAATTTGTAAAAGTAGAAATTAACATGACATTAAACATGAAAATCTGTTCAACCTTAAGAATACTTATGCAAGTGCAAATTAAAAACAAGGAGTTTTGTTTTGTTTTGTTTTGTTTTAACCACAGATAAAGTCTGATAATGTCAAGTGTGAGCAAGTGTGGGCACAGGCAACTGGGCATTTTCAGAAGAGAAAACAGGCATACCTTCTACCCAGCCATTCTGTCTCTTGCTTCCCACCCTAGAGAAAAGCTTCCCACATGCATGCTCACAAGGAGTCCTATATGGGGACTTTACTGCTGAACTGTTCCTAACAGTAAAAATTAGGGGAAAAAGCTTAAATGACCATCAATAGGGGAATGGTTAAATCAATTATGATATATTCATGTTATTTATCATACATGCATATACGTGTTAGGCAACAAAGGTATGAAACCTTATACATACAGGCATAAAAGTCTCTCCAAGACCTATTTTTAAAGGGAAAAAAACTGAGTTGCAGAAAAATAAACACAGGATGCTACTACTATGTTGCTGGATTTTTTTAAAAGAAACCACAAATCCAAACTACATATTTCTATAGGAACATATGTGTATATATGAAATACAGAGAAAAAGACCTAGAAGCCCATGGACAATACCTACCAAATCAGTAACAGTAGCTTCCTCTCTGGAAAGAAATGGGACAGGACGGTGGTCAAGGGGAATTTTAGCAGAATCTGTGATGTGTGTATTTTTTTTTTAAATGACACAAATTATTTAATAATTAAAAATAACTTTTAAAATGTGTCAGAATAAATATTGCCTATCTGAAGATGGATTTATTCCTAATATACTTCACCGGAGCAGCACTAGACAGTTTCAGATCTCCCATGCCAAAAAAAAGTGTCTTCCATCTCAAAGGGGAAGAAAGGAAGCCCAAACATTTTTTTTCACAAATACTTTCTTGAAACCTCTTTGCAGCACAATGATGTCTCATTTCCCCTTCATACAAGCAGAATTAATTATTAAGTGACTTTAATTTCCCAAATTCACACACGATTGCATTACCTCAACTGCCTCTCATGGTTTCTGCAAACCATGACATTATGAATGGCCTGGAGATACTGCCTAGCAAGGTCATCTCCAAAGCAAGGTCATCTCCAAAGCAAACAGCAGTAACAGTCTAAGTTCCCGCATGAAACATAGCAGATTATTTCAGTCTTCCAGACCTTAAATGAAAATTTAAGTACACGTTAACTCTGAGGTCTGCTCCCCAGTACATAAGTACAATAATATTTTCAAATTTATGGAAGAAAAATTTATTCTTTATTCATCCTCACTGAATAGCGTTTCAAAGAGATGTTGAGAATTTTCCTCAGTAAATTCATTTGCTCACTATACATTATATTTATCTAACTGACCACACTGAATACCTCTAAAGTCTATTCCTGATTATATTAAATCAGTGGATGAATTACTAACAAAATCTTTAGTAACAGCTTTATTGAGACATAATTCATATACCATACAATTCATCTATGTAAAATGTTATGATTTCAGTAACTTTTAGGATACTCAGAGAGGTGTGCAACCATTACCACAATCAACTTTAGAACATTTTCATTACCCTTAAAAGAAATCCTATTAGGGCGCCTGGGTGGCTCAGTTGGTTAAGCGACTGCCTTCGGCTCGGGTCATGATCCTGGAGTCCCGGGATCGAGTCCCGCATCGGGCTTCCTGCTCGGCGGGGAGTCTGCTTCTCCCTCTGACCCTCTTCCCTCTCGTGCTTTCTATCTCTCATTCTCTCTCTCTCAAATAAATAAATAAAATCTTTAAAAAAAAAAAAAAAAGAAATCCTATTATACCCATTAACAGTCACTCCCCTTGCCCTCCAACCCCCACCCCAGGCCTAGGCCACTACTCATTTACTTTCTGTTACCACAGATTTGCCCCTCTGGGCATTTCGTATAAATGGAATTATAAATATGTGGCCTTTTGTACCGGCTTCTCTCACTTTAGCATAATGTTTTCAAGGTTCATCCATCCTGCAGCACATATCAGAATTTCATTTCTTTTTATTGCCCAACAATACTCCATGGTACGGATGTATCGTATTTTATTATCCATTCAGCAGTTAATGGATATTTGGGTTGTATGAATAATGCTGCTAAGAACATTCATATATAAGTCGATTTTTTTTTTTTTGAGAAAGACAGCATGAGTCAGGAGTGGGGCAGAGGGAGAGGAAGAAACGGACTCCCCGCTGAGCAGGAAGCCCGAAGGGATGCGGGAGGGCTCCATTCCAGAACCCCGGAATCATGACCTGACCCCAACGCAGACCCTTAACCCACTGAGCCACCCAGACACTACTCAAAATTTTTTTTAAAGATTTTATTTATTTATTTGACAGAGAGAAACACAGCGAGAGAGGGAACATAAGCAGGCGGAGCGGGAGAGGGAGAAGCAGGCTTCCCACTGAGCAGGGAGCCTGATGCAGAACTCGATCCCAGGACCCTGGGATCATGACCTGAGCTGAAGTCAGACGCTTAACAACTGAGCCACCCAGGCGCCCCTTGAATTTTTTTTTTAAAGCTGACCAATTCTATGTAAAGGTGTGCTGGAAGAATTAGAAAGGACAATTAAAATACATGTTTTTCTTTCTTCATCCTAACAAGAAATCCTTAATGAATCAAATGAGCCATTTTATAAAAATAATGAACAGGAAACAAGTATTGATATCATACTAACCATAATTAACTTGCAAATTAACCTCATTTTAAATGCTAAATTTTAAGAAATTAGTTTTTGTAACTGGAGAAATATCCTTGACCGACAATTATTTTATTGATTAGAATTTTATAGAGAGAAAGAAATAAAAGGGCTTTCTGGAAAGCAGTGGGGGCAGGGAGGGTGGTTAAATCTTGCCAGTCACTGAGGTAACTGAATACTTTGGTAGCAAAGATACTTTGCACTCTGACTCAGAGTGAATTTTTATAATTATTTGGAATAATAAAATAACTGGAGACAAAATCATTGAAGAGAAGGATATTCTGTTTTTATTTATTTGAGAGAGAGAGAGAGAGCATGAGAAAGGGGAGCTACCCAGGGAGAGGGAAAAGCAGGCTCCCACTGAGCAAGGAACCCGATGTGGGGGCTCGATCTCAGGACCCTGGGATCAAGACCTGAACTGAAGGCAGACGCTTAACAGACTGAGCCACCCAGGCACCGCAATATTCTGTTTTGAAACACTTCTTTCCTATGAATGTAATGAATTGTCCCTCAAAAATACCAAAATACCAGACAGGTTAAGATGTATCCACCCAAAGACTCTGCAGATGGCCCTTGCTTTCTGTCTCAAAATAGTTATTCCTTCAGCCTCATTTATGGAGTGTGGTTCCAGGGACAAAGGCATGGTCCCTTCTCCTGAGGAGCTCACCCTGTAAGTGGTCTAATCCCACAAAGGTGCGAGTTTAAGAAAATCTTTATTTACTATTCTTTCAACAATTTTGTTTGAGCTCCCACACAAAATAACAATGATTCATAATGTTACATTCATTTAATCTTGTATTTATTCACTTACTCATCTTAAGTGGGAAAATGAATATAAAAGAAAGGTTTTACCTGATTATTATCTGATTAAAAGGCAAAGGAAAAAGAGCTACTAATCATTTTTTAATATTATATGAGGAAATTTGAAATAAAATTACTTATGATAGGTCTTACAACTTGTTTTTACTTTTTGATTAGCTCCATGGGTTAACTACAGAATCAAAGGGGAAAGGCCACGGCAGATTCCACTTACAGACAAGAAAAACAAAATGTGAACCCAAATCTAAAGCAAAACAAAAAAATAAAGTCAGTTATGACAAATCTGCCCACCATTACGTTGCATTCCAAACATTTTTGTGTAAGTCACCTCTTTGCAACTCCAAATTCATTCTCCCACAAAAACTACAATATAAACAGTGCTTATAATCTCCGAGCAACCCAGGAGAGCCTATTTAATCCATAATGTAGCTGAAATGACAAGCATGGACAACATTTAAAAATGGGAAACTACTGCTGGAATGCTAGTAATTAAGCCAAACAGAAAATAATTTAAATTCAATAAAAAATAATTTTTAAACCTTTCTTTTGATCCGCCTAGTCAATCTAGCACATGAAGGCAAGTTCAGTCCTCATGGTGTAATAAAAACAACAAAAACATGCTACCTAAAAATACAAGCACAGTCCATAGCATGTAAGATGGTACCATGAAGAAAAATAAATAAAACCAGACAAAGGGAAGACAAGGTCCTGTGTGTGGGGGAGAGAGGGTCAGACGGACGGAGGCCACGAGAGAGAGGTGCCTGAGAAGACACCTGAGTACAGAGCCCAAGGAGATGAGCTGAGCACCACAGACACCCACAGGATCAGTGTTCCAGGTGGAAGGAAGGGATGAGCACAGCAGTGTGCCCAGTACAGGAGCAGCAAGGAGGTGGCAGCGGCTGAGCAGATGGAGACAAGAGATCGTTGGAGAAAAGGCTAAAGGTGACAAGTGGCCAGATCACATAATGACTCGTGGTCCACAGGACAGACGTAAGCCTCGATTCTACAGGAGCTGGGTTTTAGGAAAAAGAGTAACATGATAAGACTTGGGCCACACATTCTGGGTGCTGTAATCACCCAGTTTAAAGATGATGTTGGCTTGGACCAAGGCGGATAGCAGTGGAAGGTGTAAGAAACAATCCGATGCTGGATATATTCCCAAGGGGGAGCTGAGAGGATTTCCTAACAGATGCAATGTCGGGTACAAGAGGAAAAGACGTGTTGTATTAGCCGGCAAATATAACAAATATCAAACATTCTGCTAACTGGATGGCTTCAACAACAGAAATTCCTCTTCTCACAGCCCTGGAAGCTGGAAGGCTGAGATCCAGGTGTGGACAGGGCTGTTTCTCCTCAGGCTTCTCTCCTTGGCCTGCAGATGGCCATCTTCTGCCTCTCTCTTCACGGTGTCTTCTCCTCTGCAAGCTGCGTATCTCTGCGTCCTCTTCTTACAAGAACACCAGGCCTGATGGATTAGGGCCCATCCCAATGACCCCACTGAACCTTAACTACCTCTTTAAAAAACACTATCCCCAAATACAGTCACATTCTGAGGCACTGAGGGGGTTAAGACCTCCAGGTATGAATTCCGGGGAGACACAATTCATCCCTTAATGGTCAAGGACAACTCCAAGGTTTTTGGCGCAACCAAGGAGAAAGGTAGAGAGCCATCCGAGCTCACGGCTGAACAATGGGTAGGCTTCTGATGCGATGAGAGGATCAGGTGCAGAAATCACAACAGCCGAAAGATCAATGAACGTGTCCCATCAAGGGCTTATTACATGTAAGGCACCGCACTCAGCACTTCAGGTGCATTACTTCATTTAATCCTTACAACAACACTCGAATGTTGGGATTATCATCTCCAATTACAAAGCAGGAAGCCGAGGCTTAACACTGTTACACAACTTGCCCGAAGTCACACAGGCATAAGTGGAGTAAGAGGGATTTGTATGTAAGCACTCAGAGTGCAGCAGTCATGCCCTTAGCCACCACCACCACCAGCTCCGCCACCCACAGCTACGCGCGGAAGCCGTGAGGCCATAAGCTAAACCAGAACTAACCTGCAATATGATACGCAGCAGGCCCTCAAGCTCAGCTCTATGCTTTTACAGGGGGAGGCATGGATTCAGAAGGTGATCAAATTATTTGTTCAACTCAAGCTTCTTAGAACAGGCTTTAATTAGAATATCCTTTATTTCATAATACTGAAAAAATGGAAACAACTTAAATGTAGTTGGTTTGAAAATGACAGAAAAACCCTGTAATAAAACACCTTGCAACTATTAAAACAAGCTGTCGGACTACACTGATTACATGGATAGATATCTGTGTTACACGAAGTTGTTGTGTTTTTTTTAAAAAAGCAGGTAATACAATAACACTTCAGAATAACCTTTAAAAAATGTCACACACATTATATGTATATGCAAAAGCCTAGATGAATATACAGTAACAAGGAACAGTAAGAAAGTGGATGATTTTCACTTTTTAAAAACTTTCTACGTCTGATTTTTTTCTATAGTAAATATGCATTGTTTGTAAAAGTAGAAAAACAATAATGCCAATCCAGAAAGATTTTCTTAAAGCTATTTCCTTTATACGTTGCTGCCCAAGCTCCTCCCGCGCTTCCGGGCTCCCCAGAGTGGCCGGCATTCAAGCCTTTGCGGAGTCCCCGCTCTCTGGCGGCTCTGACTATATGCAAAGCAGCCCCTGGGAGATCGATCTGTCAGTGGAAGCATTTCAGAGCTAGCACAGAGCATAACTGTACTCCCAGTTAATCACGCATTTAGACTCAGAGAACCAACTTCTCACAAATGAAGCATCTGACCTACGAAGTGCAAGTAGATTATTCAGCTGGTATTTTTGATGATATCAAATCTGTCAAGATTGTCATTGGTGTCAAAGTCATTTATGGCAGGATTATAAAACGAAGCACTGATAATAACATTTGAAAGGAGGAGGCAGATCAGGGCACAGCAGAGAGAGTGGGGAGATGCTAGGGGCAAGCCCGCCAAAAAGCCATCGCAGCGCCATACTTAATACTTAGTAATTCACCCTAGCTGGACAGCAAACTATTACTGAGTTCTCTCCTCCATGCATGACACCACACTATGCCCCACAAAGATAAAGGTGAGTCAAGGCATGGTCCCCGAAGACCATGATCATTTTTTAACATGTGGTCTATAACACCATCACAGATTCCTTTCCCTTTACGAAGTGGGGGTGGCCAAAGAAGTGGAAGTCACTTGACAACAAGCTTTGTTTACGGCGGTTTCTGTTACTCTTTGCTTCAAGGCAGTGGAGGAGAGGCATGGAATAGGAAGAGGAAGAAGAAGGCAGAGTGAGAAGAGAGCGGGACAGATGAGAGGAAGCGGTAAGAGTACTGAGGACCAATGCTGAGCTGGAAAGACAAGGAGCCTGGAAAGAGGACAGAACAGGGCGCCTGGGCGGCTCAGTCAGTTAAGCGTCTGCCTTCGGCTCAGGTCATGGTCCCAGGGTCCTGGGATCGAGTCCCGCATCGAGCTCCCTGCTCCATGGGGAGCCTGCTTCTCCCTCTCCCCCTCCCCCTGCTTGTGTTCCCTCTCTCACTGTGTCTCTCTGTCAAATCAGTAAATAAAATCTTTAAAAAAAAAAAAAAAAAGAGGACAGAACAACCCAGAAGAAGGGAAAAGTGGCGCATGTGCATGTGGTCCAGGCCCACGAGCAGGGCAGCGAGGGAAGACAAGGGGGGAGGAAGTGTGGGGATGGCCTGCGCGAGCACCCCAAGGCTCCAGCCCTGCGGCTGCTTCTGAGAATGGCATCAGTGGGCCCCCAGGAGGGAAGGACGCACTCCTCTGCCTCGGGGGTGCGTTTTCTGGCCTGCCAGTGAAAAAGGCACAGGGAAGTCTATATGGAGCCTTCCACCTGAGCGCCCTTACCTTGCTCAGCGACCCGGGCCGCAGCAAAGCCATTTCACAGTCTGATGTGGTGGAGCTCAGCCTCCCAAAAGCAACAGAGAGCTGCTTCCCCCAGTGACGATCACAGAATCTCTCGTACACACTGGCACAAGAGCACAAGCATCCTCAGCAGATCCTCACCTGAGCTGTCCTATACAGGATTCAACTGGTCCACGGGACACTGAGCCTCAGTGCGGGGGCCCAGAGTTAGTGATGCACTTGGTCTCACAGAAGCCGCCTCTCACACAATCACATAATTCATCCCGGGAATTCATGTACTCCGCTATCTCCCCTCACCCTTGCTTCTTTGAGAAGTAGTAGCAGATTCCATTTAACAAGATTTTATTTGACTACATACTTCACTAAACATTCCAGCTAAGGGAATAAGAACAGTCCTTACCCTTGAAGGGTTTACAATCCATGGGGAAACACAAACATTTTTAGTAGAGCGTGGCAAATCTGTCCTTTTCACATTTTTTTGTTGTGCCTCTCAATAAAACCTGCAGTTTACACAGCAACCCTATGTACATTTATACACCCACATGTGAAATAGCATTTCCTCTTCTGGTCCATTCTGTCCAGTTTTATTTAATCATTTCAAAACGGGTCACAGTGACAGTCTGAGCAGTAGGCGGGGCGCTGTGGGGGATGAGGCGGGGCCTCAGCTCAGGATTCAGAGGGCCTTGTGCAGACACAGTCTGTGCTGACGTTAAGCAAAGTGGGCTAAGCAAAGAAAGGAGGAAAGGGATTCCAGGCCCGAGCAAACATCTCAAAGCTTGAAGCAAAGCACATGCAGGGCGTCAGCGGTCCTGCCGGCACTGGATATCATCAGAGCATTACTGTGACGCAGGCACTGACACGGACGGGGTGCCCAGTAGGTGGGCACCAGGGGAAGAGAGGTCTTGAGGGTCAGGTAAGGTGTTCTAGCTCATGCTGCTGGGCCAGGGCCTTGGCTGATGGGTTCTTAACAGGGAATAATGGATTTGTCTTCCAGAAATCACTCTATGTGACAACTACATTCAGGGAAAGCAAATACAGAAGAGAAAAAGAACAGCTAGGAGGCTACTGCGAGAGTCGAGTTGAGAGGTGATGGGGTTTTTCATGCGCTCTGAGGGAAGAGACGTGGGGCATCCCAGTGATAATGTCGACAGGCAACAGAGATAAGCTGGAGAACCATGAGCACATGCGGGGAGCCACGTGGCGAGAAGACCAGGAGGCCGAGGGCCGACGCCTGGCAGCCTCCTCTGAGCAGTGCAGACTGCAGGCTGCGGGCAGGGTCAGAAGCAAATGTACAGAGTACAGCATGCAGGGCCAGAGGAGGGAGCAGCAGAAGGACCACGGGCCCCTAGGGTCGGGAGCCGAGGTAACGGCGGGCTCTGTGCAGATGTAGGAGCAGCACTACCCTTCGTGAGGCACTTCCTGTGGGCTGGCACCATGCGCTGCGTACACAGTGAGATGCTTATTATGCACATTTATACCGTGTCATATTCAGTCTTTATAACAAAAGGAGCTGTTAGCATCCCATCTTATGATGTAAGGCCCAGGGAGGTTAAGTAACCTACCTAACGTCACTTGATCAGTTTGTAGCAGAGCCAAGATCCAAACCCCCATCTACCTCACACCAAGGCCTGTTTTAAAAGGACTAAATTTTACAACATGGAACTTAGTTGTGGCCCTTGTAAAAGCAAACACAAGATTACGTGTAGTCATGAGGGACGGAGGGAGAGAGACAGTAAGAGAGACCTGAACTCCCTTGCAATAAAAATGACAAGGAGGAAAACCCAACAGAGGCTGCTGGCCCTAAAGGAGGATGGTTCGGGATGTGAGGGAGGAAAGCTGGTCTAGAGACAGCATCTGGAGGTGAGGCAAGGGGCCCGAGGGACATGTCGCCCCCGAGGCTGGAGGGGGACAGAGACGACGGGAGCTGCTGCTGCCTAGATGCTTTGCGCTAAACTACCATTTAATGAGTCTTTTTCTTACTCTCCGTGGTTTCCCTCAAAGCCCTCTCATTTTGAATAGGGTTTTGAGCACCACTGTCTCAATTACAGAACTTTGTTTCTACAGTATGAATTATTTTTGTTTGTAGACCTGAAGGCCCCAGGTACCACCCACCACCCACATGCTTGGATATTCTCTCTGCTCCCTGACTGCCCTGCACAAGGGGAACAGTCTCTCAGTTTCTTCTCCTTCTACAGTGTCTGGAAGCAAACATTGTTCTGAGGTTTTCTAAAATAGGTTACTTTGCATAGAAACAGATGAAGTGAAAATAACAAAGTATCACCCCAATTAAAGCTGTCCCCAGTATTCTGTGCAATCTAAATACAAGACCCTGGACTTCTTTATTCAGAGGTTCTGTGACTCCTATCAATCATTTTTGTTCCACTGAGGACTAATCCATCTTTATTGATTTTATTCTAGAAATAACCACCTTTGGATTGCCTCACCTAATTTTAATAATCAACATGCACTTATCTGATAGCTTTCTCATTTATTTATGTGTTTGTGGTCTTGTTTGCGTGTGTGTGCCCAGCATAACAGACATTCACAAATATCTGTGGAAGGCAAGGTTGCTCTCTTTGGCCCCAGGCCCCTGAAGACCACCTCTTCATAGGCAGTATCATATAATAACAGAATCTGGCAAGCTAAGTGCTAGAAGCAGAGATGAGTCCCATGACTTCAGTCGCATTATTGCCACATCCCAATAAATGTAACCAAAAGACTTTTCTAAAATAAGCATTTAAAAAGAAAAAGCCACAGACTAAAGATTTATATTTTTTTCTAAATCAATGGACCTAGAAGCTCTAGAAGACTAAACACTAGTAGTTTGGATCTATCCAAATTCCAACAGCTCCTAGACTATGGTCCTGAAAGAAAACATGACAAGAAAGAGTGTGTGATTACCCGTTCACCCTTGGTGCTATCTACAGTGAGAATTAGATTGCCAACATTTGCAGGAGCGTGTATGCGCCTTAGCTGATTTGCAGGAAGCCAAAACATAAAGCATGGATCTGCAGTGTTCCTAGAAATGTCTATATTTAGACAGAGATGAGGTCGGATGATTCAGGCAAACTCTATAGCTAGCTATTAATAAGCTTTTTAAGTTGAATGAAAGTTAGAGACAGGACTAATATCCTCCCTCAAACACTTATATCAATTTTCTTCACATTGCTGAATTCTTCTGCTCTAATTTTTAGACAGTGTTAGCCATCTCTCTTTTTTCACACACAAATATGGAAGCAGTAAACAGAATGTAAATCCTTGATATAAAGCATTCATGTCTGGGTGGGGCATTAACAAAAGGAGAAGAGGTACAGGGAAGAGAGGCTCTAATGACATCTGTTCTGGTTGTTGCCAGGAGGCATCAGTTATGATAGATTCTGACATCAGTGTCATCAAACTGCTACCTTTGTACTATATATACAAAAAAAAAAAAAGGAGGGGTTCCTATATCCTGCTTTCATATGGAAAGGTTTTAGGACAAGGGCCAATGAAAAACTGCTAGGGAAAAAAAAACAACAAAACCATGAATGCACCGTCTTCCACAAGTGGATAGTTTGCTGAGTCTGTGGCTTCCTCCACCACTGGCCGGTCAACTTCTACTGTAGATGAACCATGAAGGCTGGACAGAGAGAGACTGAGGATGGCTAGGCTTCTTTTATTTCTTTCCAAATTCTTTTTTTTGTTTGTTTTCTATAATACCTCTTCTTTCCTCTATTAGCAATGGTCACTGAAAGTTGACTATAATTCTAAGTTCTAATTATTATTTTATAGTCCTTTAAAAATGCATTAAAGGCATTTGATACAGGATAGAAACAGTTCATCCTAATCTAATTATCTGAAGCTTTTTCAAATCATCAAAATGGTTTTTTAAAAACAGATCCAAATATGACTAATTACTTGTACAATATAAGCAAAGCAATGTTTTTGGTAGGGGATTTATAATTCACTCCAGTTAAGTAATTAGTAAAAATATATTTAACAACAAATTAACACAAGTACATTATATAGGCAGTTATGGTTGAAAGCAGTACTAAAAATTATGTAAGGCAACTAAATTTTAATATGGAATATCAAATTACACATCAATTGCCACCTTTCAGACCTATTTTTCATAAAGTAATTTCTATTGCACTATAAAAATTTCCAACATAAAACTGTAACCCATTACCCCAAATTAATGCAACTGCAACATTCTCTGCTAGAGGCTTAGTCTGTGGCTTTTTGTCTTTTGTTTGACCTGTGATGCCAGTGTTAATAAAAAAGGAAGCATCTTTAAAAAGCAACACTGGAAATTGAACCATATGAGAGGAAAATACACGCCACTAATTTCTAGTCAAGTGGATAACTTGTAGTCATTAAAATACATAGTCAAGTAAGGGTTTTGTTACAGGCTTTGGTTGATTTTCCAGATTTTCCACAGCAGGTGGGTGTTTCATCTGAATAGGTCAACTGTCCAGAGAAGGCCAGCAAACCTTGCAGAGCCAGCGCAGCCTAGAAGGGCAGGAGGCTATTTTAGGAAAGAAGCATCCTGTTCTTTGATTTATGTCATTAGCGCAGCAAGTAACTAAACTTAAACGACCATAACTGATTTACCAGAGAAGTGCCATATGATTCCTGCCCTTTGCCTGGAATCAACTGAGATCTACATCAGTCTTGATCAGTCTTTCTAGAAAATAACCTCCCAGATTTTCAAGCCTATCCACAGGTTTCGGTTCACTGATCTTATTTTCAATCTAACAAATGTAGTTAGTGACTTTCAGTGCTATGAAATTTAATTGTATTTCCACTGCAGTCCAGGTAAAGGGTTTCTTCCAGTAGCCTATTATTGCCCTGAAGACAACTACCTGACTTGAGAGTAGACCGCAGAAAAGTCAAACATAAATCCTGATCTGACCAATCTGACCTTCTCTGCATTGATGACACCAGCGGTTCTCAACCAGGGATTATATGCCCCCCAGGGGATACTTTCCAATGTTTACGGGGACATTTTTTAATTGTCATGCTTGTGGGGAGAGTACTACTTTCATCTAAGGAGTACAGACCAGGAATGTGGCTGAATATCCTGCACAAAGGCCAGCGCCCTGCAACAAAGACCTATCCAGCCCTAAATACAGCTGAAGCTGGAAAGCCTGAACTATAAATATTTAAGGGTTAATATCTATACTTGGACAATATGAGAAAACCTGTGCCATAATTATAAAAAGGATGATTTCCAATACTCCTTCTTTTATTGATCTCTGATATGCAGAGTAGCCAGTTATAGCTTTGCTTTTTGAAAAACTATTGCTTAGCCTGCTGAAACAAAATGCATTTACAGAGTCTTATGTTCATTTTCATAGTTAATATTTATATCCTTAAAAAAAGACCAAATCAGGGGCGCCTGGGTGGCTCAGTCAGTTGAGTGTCCCACTCTTGGTCTCAGCTCAGGTCTTGATCTCACGGTTTTGAGTTTGAGCCCCGAATTAAAAAAAAAAGCTCAAATCACCTCCAAAAACTCCCCAGGAAAGCTTTTTGTTCTTTCAGGAATGCAATTACACTTAAATTTTACATGAATTTAATGTGTAAAATTATAAACATTTAACGTATCATTGTTTGCTTTTTTTTTTTTTCAACAAGTTGGCAAAAACACAGAACAGACAAACCACAGAATTTATCAAACAGATACACATGGCATTCTCGGTGGCCACCAAACCACACCTCAGACTCTTGCAAACAGCATTTAGTAGGAAACATGGCTTCACAGGAGAGCCAATGGTTACACATTAATGGGGACAACACAGCCCCTCTGGCCATGCACATACAAACAGTCCCATTCCCAGATGCCTCTCTGATTTTCTCCTAAACAGGCAGAACAGGGCAGTGCTTTTTCTCAGGAAAAACAAATCAAGCTCCAGAGTGTGTTTTACATATATAGATATATATACACACAGATATATATATTTACACACACACACACACTTCCATTAAGCACTTAAATTATTTCTGAAAGTTTAGAAATGTTTATCTTGCTGCCAAAATGATAAATGTCAGGGACTGCAGCACTTTATTTTCTAAGATTTCTTGAGTCATTTTGAGGCTTTGCTTTAGTACTGTGGGTCAACACTTTAATCTTTGGTCTTGTTCTGATTTCCTCTACCGTAGTCAAGAGAATGGGCTATTTGGGGCATTCTGTGTAGAAAGGAACCTATGAATATACAAAGATTAGAGCCATCGTCCACCTGAAAAGTCATTTCAACATGAATTAATGTTTCAAAGAAGAAAAGATAACTCTGAGTTGATGAAATGCAAATTGCAATCACGTAAACCATGCGCAATATTTTATGACCTTAATTTTCCCATACATTGGATTCTTTTGACCATGTATAATAATATCAAAATCCTCAGAAATTCCAATATTTCTAAATCAAATCTCTGAGACTGCCTCCCTACACAAACTGCATAAAAATTCTTTGCTGGATGGGGCGGGGGCAGGATCCTGATTTTTGCTTTCAGAAAAAAAATTTTTTTAACTTTTTTCTTTAATGATTGGAAACTAAAAAGGTAGATTCCCACCTCACATCTTACATGAAAAAATCCTGATTAGTTAAGTATTTAAAGGTAGAAAATGAAAGTAAGTAAATATGAATACCTAGACAAATTCCAATATTTATGTAACCCAGGGTTGAGGAAGGACTTTATGGATAAACTAAAGGCAGAAAGCATGAACAAAACATTTTATTACAGGGACACCTGGGTGGCTCAGTCGGTTAAGCGTCTGCCTTCGGCTCAGGTCATGATCCCAGGGTCCTGGGATTGAGTCCCGGATTGGGCTCCTTGCTCAGTGGGGAGCCTGCTTCTCCCTCTGCCTGCTGCTTCCCCTGCTATGCTTTCTCTCTCTCTCTCTCTCTCTGACAAATAAATAAATTAAAAAACAAAAACAAAAACAAAAAAACATTTTATTACATTTAAACACAATGTTTCTGCTCAATGAAACAACAAACAAAGGTAAGCAGAATAACAAATTAAAGGGACATTACAACAAATAGGGCAACATATATAAAAGACAAAGGGTTAAATATTTATGGAGTCCCTAGAAATCAAAAAGATACAAGGTTGAAGAGAAAAATAAACAAAAAACATGAATATTGCAATTTGTAGAAATATAATTCATGCATATACATGAAAAAATTTCCAGTTCACCAGTACTCACAGAAACAAATTAAAACGGAGGAAAGGTAAGCATTGTCTGCTTATTAGATTGGTGTCCAGTCACACTGATGGTGACACCCAGTGAAGGAGAAGCTGTGGGGAACTGGCAGCATCCTAATTACCAGCAGACCTGTAAATTGGTAAAGCCTCTAGGGAAGCGATTTGACTACATTATTAAAAGATTTAAAATTCTCATTTCCTTTGACTCAGCAATTCCACTTCCAGGGTTTAATCAAAAGAAACAAAACGGGGGCGGGGTCACCTGGGTGGCTCAATCAGAAGAGCAAGCGACTCTTGATCTCAGGGTCGTGAGTTCGAGCCCCATGTTCGGTGTAGAGATTACTTAAATAAATAAAACTTAAAAAAAGAAACAATAGGGAAGGTTCATAAAGAGGTATGTATTAAGTGCACTGTTTATAGTTCTTTCTTAACTCAGCACCCAGGGGGCCGTGTCTCTGCCTCCACACCCACGTCCAGCAATCGCCCCTCACCTGGATTACTGCAACAGCTCCCTGCATAGCATCCCATCCCTCTCCAGTTCACTCTCCACCTGGCAGTCCAAATGAGACTTTTTTACACAAGACTTCACACCCCTCGTGAAAGCCTCCAGTGGCCTCCCTGCTAAGTCCCAACTCCTTACCACTTGCCAAGAGTTGTGGATATCCCAACCCCTGATTACCTTGCTGGCCTCCTCTTCCCCACTCTCCCTCAGACACTCTGAAGTTCCTCCAGTGGACCAGATGGTGTCTGGGCTTGCTGCTGTCTCCTCTCCTAGAGCAAGGTCCCTACACTATTCCACCCCATAGCTAACTTAGAGACCTCAAACCCATTCTTCCACAGGCCCTTCCTCAGGGCAAACCTCTCCTGCCTCTCCCACCTTCGAGTGGGATGTGGCTCCGAGGCACAACACTGCCACAGTGCCCTGCGCTTATCCAGTGACAGCACTGAACACACTCTATTGGAACTGTGGGTCACTTAGTTGGCCGGCATCTTGGGGCACCTTTATCACCACTTGGCCTTTTCTGAGGACACAAAAGTCCGTATGGGCAGCAGATCCCTCCTTCATCTGCGGACCACAACCCCAACATCTCTTTGACACCCGCTCAACTCTTTCACAATACATACAGCTGGGCGTAGCTGCCTGAGACAGACGTACTGAAGCTGCACCTTTTCAGACCATTTTTGTGGTTCTTGGGCCCTTCCTTATGAGTTCCTCTTTAAGCAGTATCAGATGGGATGTTAGTTGTTTTGGAAACAGAGATCCTACATAACTTCTTTTATTCTTTTTTCTAGGACAAACTATTCATCAGATGAATAGAGCACAGCATATGAGGACAGCTTTCTCAAATCAAGAAGAGAATTTAAAAACCAGTTCCTTCATTCCCAATCCTTTGGTAATAATCAAAGATGAAAAGCAACCTGAATGTCCCTCAAGAGGAAACTAGTTAAATAAATTATACACCAATACAGTGCAGTACTGTGCAGCCATAAGCATGAGAATCTCTTCCTATACTGACTTGGACAGTATCAGGAAGTAGTGTGAGGTGAAAAAAAGGAAAGTGATGAACGATATTATAATTCACTGCTATGTGTCTGAAAAGGGCAGGCACATGCATCAGGTTATCTCTGCAAGAACACACTTGTGAGGAGGGAAACTGAGGGGCAGGGGCCAGGAGGGAGAGAGACTTGTCCCTGGCTAACCTTACTGCTCAGCCTTGTTAGTGTGCTACGTATTTCCGTGACGGCTTACTATGGATTCCTATTTAACTAAGTAGGTATGACCGTTTGACAAAACTCTTCATATGAGAAGCACAAAGGCTAATTTTAACATGTCCCTCCCCTCCCACATACAAAAACTCCTTACAATTTCCAGTGCTCTGGACGAAGGCTGCCAAGTGGCAGCAGTGGCCCCATCGTTCCTGCCACGTAATTGAAGTACGTCTCAGAGGAGGGCTATGGCCTTCTCTCTTGGGTCTGTTCTGCTCCTCTTTCTCACTCCTTCATCCCAGAATGTCCTGAGCAGCCGCTACTATAAAATACACCCCCTGTCCAACAGTACTTAAGTATATTCCCTTTTCTTGGAGGCAATGTGAAACTAGTAAGATTTCTTCCCAGAAAGTGGTGCTAAAATCAACCTTAAAGGAAAAGTACAACTATGAATTTGTACAGCCAAATAGCACTAACTACAGATTCTGCTTTTGTGGCCAATATTACCATAAAAAAAAAATGGATAGACCAAGGAAAACAAGGAAAGGAAGAAACAAAGAGGGAGGAAAAAACCCCTTCATTCCAATGAGCTTTCCTTTGACTTGGGACAGCCAACATGGCAGGACAAACAGAGTGGGCTGATTTCCCTTGGAAATCAGTACTATGTTATAGATTCTGTCTACAACTGTTAAGTCACACCTCAGAGTGGTCTTTCCTACAACTTAAAGATATGTGCTATGCTCTAGATCTCCTATATATCCTGGTGCCAACCAAGTATTATGCTCACCCATATAAACCAGCATATGACTATGGAGAGAAGGTCCTTTCCCAAAGGAGAACTTCAATGGACAGAGAAAATTCAGTAGAAACTCCAAAATAATAATAACCATGAAACATCTTACTTCTTATCCTCATGCAAAGATGAAAACAAATACCTCCAAAATAAAATTGCTAAATTTAATTACCAAGTTTTTTAAAAAAGATACCATTAATTCAATATTATCCAAAACATGGGAGAGAAAATAACGAGAATTCCAAAAATTCTTAAGTGAGGAGACAAAAAATCAGTCCAGTTATCTTATAAAACCATCAGGTGAAATAATATTCATAAGTTGTGAATACCACAAAGGATGTTACTAACATGAAATCAAGACAGATCTGGAAAACTCAGTCCCTCAAGACATCACATACTCTTACAGCTGATCCTACATAAACCAACTAGCAGAATAAGTATCAAATCCAGGTCTAATAAATGTATATATGCATTCAGATTCAACCTAAAAATTACATGAGATGTCTCTTTTTCAAGATTATTTATTTATTTATTTATTTATTTATTTATTTATTTATTTATTTATTTGAAGAGAGAGAGAGAGAGAGCATGCACAAGTGGGGAGAGTGGCAGAAGGAGAAAGAAAATCTCAAGCACACTCCATGCAGCGAGCACAGAGTCAGAAGCGGGGCTCGATCTCATTACCTCGAGATCATGACCTGAGCTGAAATCAAGAGTTGGACACTCAACTGACTGAGCCACCCAGGCGCCCCCATGAGAGGTTATTCTATATCAGAATTTACTCTAGGTTTTATACTATACACGATACTTTCATATCCAGCATCTCATCTAATCCTTAAAATAACCTCATCAGGCAGGTATTATTAGTCTCCTGTGGCAAAGGAGAAAACAGAGCCAAAAAAACACTGGAGACTTGGCTGGGGTGACTCAGGTAAAAAGTGACAGTACCAGGCCTGTTACCAGGACGCTCAGCCTCTAAGACCATGCTTTGTCTCTTTAACGTCAACAGATGTTAATGAAAGTGCATTTTGACAGAACAGTGAGAATGCAACTAGGTTATTCTATCTGTTGACACAGAAAGACTGTACTTAAATTGTTTTTATAGGAACAGAACTTTTATGTACTTCTTTCTAAGTGAGAGAAGCAAATGAGTAAGAAAGACAAAAAATGACTAAAAAGAGATCAACCAAAAAATAATAAGCATCATTTAATGGTTCCTCTCTGACTGTATATATCTTTTTCTAAATTTAAGTCAATTAAATGTAGCCACGAGTTTTTGCACTGACATACGTGTCAGACATGGATCTAAGTACAAAACTGGATTCCTACCCTCAGAGATCTCATAAGCTAGCCCGAAGAGCCAAGCCTGCAAATACAAAATTACCCAATAATTTCATGCATATTAGGATATGCATGAAAAAAACGGCAATCCGGAGGAAGAAGGGAGAGCATCTCCCTGGACAGGGGGCTCAGGGAGGAAGGACTCTGCTGAGGATGTGCCATCTCGGGGGGGTGGGGGGTGGGGCAGGGAACTAGCCAAGAGGAAGAGAATTCCAAGCAGACACATTAATGTGAAGATACAGGCCCTACACCACCACCTGTAGTCACAGATGAAAGAGTACAGGCTGACTTGACCAGAATGTACACCTCAGAAAATGGGATAGTCAAATGCACACTGGAGGTGGGCAAAAAAGGAGATAAAGATGGCTCCGAGATTTCTTGCCTGGGTCATAAAACAATGCCATTAACAACCCAGGAATGACTGGAGGAGGAGGAGACTTAAGGAGACAGTCTTCACATCTGGGACATGCTGAGTTTCAGGAGCATTCCATGTGGCATAAGAAAACAAGTGAGTCAAGTTTAGGAGAGACGACAAGGTTCATAGATCGGAGAAGCAGTCCCTCGGGGAGTTTCCAGAACTCTAGGTTTACGACTCTAGGTTCAACTTCTTAGAAATGAACAGAGGCTGACGAAGCCTGCATCAAAAGAAAAAAACACTGAACTATGGTAAAAGCCCTAGGAGTTTAAGCAAACAGCACATTACAGCGCTCTTATTTACAGCAGTCCTGATCAAAACAAGGAGATATGATCAGCAAAGGTCCTATTCATACAGTTGTTGGACCACAGAACTACAGATAGAATAAATAACAATTAGGAGACTGTTCAACACAGCTGTTCCCAGCACTGGCTCTTCCCTGCAGTAGTCGAGGGAGGGCCATTGCTTTCTCTCAGCCGCAAGTATCTGTGCACTTGGAACACTCCCTCAAATTTGGGGATTCTTCCATCTACTCAGGAAGTCTTGCCTGCCTTCAAACTGAGGAAAATAAAAATAGGAACCCACGAGGTTACTTCCTCAAGTTAAATGGAGAAATAATCAAAAGCATCCTCTGACCTGCATTCAGTGTTTTTTAGACAGAAAGAAAAGGGAAGAAACTAGGAGCATGTACCGCAGAAGAGCCCCAATCCAGGTCCTGAGGGAGAAGACACGCCAGGCAAAGTCTGGCTGGAAGAACCCGCCTCTAAATTCAGAGTCCCGGGACCCTTCTGCGTCCTTGTGCTAGTCCCCTCCCATGGTATTTCTGTAAAGTGAGGCCTCCACCTTCCCAACAGTCCCTGAGGTAACATGCAGGCCTTACTCGGAGAGTCCAGAGAGAAGTGTGGAAACAAAGTCAGGACCTTGGGGTTACACACTAGGCCCTACAGGGCAGTGGAAGTGTGCACCAGTTGCCCACTTGCTCCTTTGGATTCAAGCATGGAGAATGTTCCTGAAACTCAACCAGTTCCTGGGTCAGGAAACAGAGCATTCCCCTCTCTTTATGTTTCGGGAAGCCTAGGCTTCCCCAGTCCCTCCAAGACTGCGGGATAGTGGGAACTGGTCCCCGCCTCGTATGGGAGACCAGCGAGGAAGGAGAGTCTGCTCTCCTTCATCAGAGAAACAACACATCCACGGCTACCAGAGAAGGAGGGGATACAGGCAGATGCATCCATGCACGGGGAGATCGGGACCAGCGCCAATGGCTGCAGTTCACAGTGGGATCTGGGAGGCTTTTTTTTTTTTTTTTTTTTTTAAGTTAATAACGACTACAAAGTGAGTCTGCATTCCAAGGTGACTCCCAGGGTTTGACAACTTTACCAAGAGGCTCTGACTCTTGCCTGTCTTCTCAGAAGCCCTTTTGGGATATGAAATCTGTTCTCTTTATGCAGAGAACGCCCCAATGGTGCACTAACCCCTGATTTTCAGGAACCTGCCAGTCTCAATTCCAGTGGTATCTGGACACTCCGAGACAAGTCCTGGTGAAGGACAGTTTTGCTTGGGGTCCCCGCCCCCTGCGCCTTCCTAAGCCCTTTGCCTTCCTAGTTCTCGCCAGCCCTTCACCATCGCTGGCCCCCCGACCTCCTACCCTTAGCATGTAAGTAAGTGTGCTCAAGCCTCTCCTATTTCTTCTAAACCTGTCCTCAAAAGCCAACTGTCTCTAGCAATAGTCCTCCCCCAAACCATTCACAACTAACCTTGAGAAAGCGTCTAAGCACACAGCGTCTACCCTCCTACCTCCTACTCACTCCTCAAACTGTCACTCCACAGAAATGGATTTTTGCCAAGGTCACCCACAACCTCCATCACGCTGTGTTTTGAGTGATGGTGTTTCTGAGTCCCCATCTTATTTGATAGTAATAATGATGTTATCACCCCGTGTGTACTGAGCACTTCTTGTATGCCAAGTACGAGACTGCGAACTGTGCATACTTCATCTAGCCTTCACTACCAGTTGATGAAGTAGGTTTGACAATTACACCCCTTTTATAAATCAAACCTTTGAGAAGTAGAGTACCATGTACCCAGTGTCACACAACCTGTGAGCAAGGCAGTTAGGACTCAAAACACAAGCTCAGCTCCAGAGTCTCAACTAAGCCCTTGGCCATTCCAGCTTGCCGCTTCTCTGCAGCACCAGAATGCAGCCCTTCGCCAGGCCCCACGCTTCCTCCTACCTCCTCCCTGGTCTCCATTTGGGGCTGCTCTCTGTGTACCCTAAAACACTGATGTCCCCAGGGGTCTGGCCTTGCCTTCTCCTCCTTAGGGTGCTCTCATCCAGTCCCTGGCTTCAATTATTACTCACAGAATCAAAATCTGTCTCTCCAGCTAGTCTATTGGTTGGTCTCTCCAACTGGTCTGCTGTCACCTCCACAGATGCCTCAGGTTCGATGCGCTGTTCTCGCGCCACCCACCCAGTGTTGTCGTCGCCAGGTCCCTATCTGCCTATCCTGTGTGCTGTCACTGTCTCCCGGGTCCTAACACTGAGGTTAGTGGGCGGGAGGTGCTCCCTCAGCAATTCTGAAATTCATTAATGTGGAGCCTTTAGCTGCCTCCCTAGACCTCAGTTTCCTCACTTGGAAAGCAACTTGGATCAGGGAGTGGAAATGTTACATCCTATAAGCTGCCCTTTGAAAACAGGTCTGTAGGCAAATAAGTGGAGACATGCTGCAGGTTCTCCTCTTAGCAATTCATGTTAGATAGCATATTAAAAGCTCTGTCAGTCTTTTACTGTTGTTTAATAAGGGTCTCCCAAACTTCTCTGACTACAGAATTTCCTCTTCCTGGAGTATCCCAGGCCCTCCAGAGTGAGTGGTGTGCTCTAAGGGGTGCATGCTTTGGCAAACACTAGACCAGTGATCCTCAGTGGGGAGCAGTTTTTCCCCCAGAGGACTTCTGGCAAAGTCTGGAGACACTTTTAGCTATCACAAAGGGGTAAGGGAAAGGAAGGGAAATGTTACTGAAATCTAGTGAGTAGAGAAAAAGGACGGTGTTCAACATCCTACAATATACAAGATAGCCCCCTCAAAGAATTATCAGCCTAAAATGTCAAGAGTGCCCAGGCTGACACCTATTCCTACAGACATGGCAGTGGAAAAGAATTAGGGAAGCGCTGGCTTACAGTGATTTATCAAATACTGCAGAGGAATCAGAAACTTTTCAGTTTCTTGCAGATATATTACCAAAGAACATTTTAGCTAGTAAATACCTGAAAATGCTTAAAGAGAAGAGGGATGGGGACGGGGAGGAGAAAGACAGCGATGTTGGGAGTGACGGGGATGAAGCACAACCCTAGACCAAACAGGAAGTGCCTTAGAAATCAGCCTGCTGAGGACCGTCCTGGATTAGGAGCATTGTTTGGAAGTAAGCACAACACTGCGTGACTTTAGATTCCTCACTTTTCAGAGACTTCAAGGGCATTGGATTCCTTCCTGGCTAAGATAGAACACCTGATGTGCCCACACCAAAAATGGCCAGAAGGAAAGTGACCCAGACAGCAGGCTCTCTCTGAGCGGCCCACGTTGCCATTCGGGGGGCGGGGGGGGACACGGGGGCACCAAGAGAGCTGCCTGTACACTCAGGCCCTGACTGTTGATCTGCAGCTGTAAGCTGTAAAGAAAGACAATTCTGCTTCACTTTTTAATTTACAGATAGATTTTGAAGAGCTTCTAAAGACCAGTTGTGTAAATTCATAGATGTATATTTGGAAATTAGTTCTTGTAAACAACTAGATGCAGTTTGAGCTAAATATATAGTTTGTGGGTGGTATGTCACATGTCAAAATTTGACGATTTGTCCAAATACTGCGGTTTTATTAACTTAAAAAAAAAAAAAGTGCCCAGGCTGAGAAACCCTAAGCTAGACTGATCTTTATTATCATGGTCCCCTCCAACTCTAAAGTTGCTGATGCTACCAAGCCACGAAGACTTACTAAGATGTTCCAGATGTAGGTAATGGGACATCCCATTTAGAACAAAGGCTGAGCCAAGATGCATTCCTTTTCAACGAATAAAGAGGATTTGATCAGAACATTCACTAACCATTCTTGGCCATTTTCACTCTTGTCTTCAGTTGTTTATTTCATATGTTTTGCATTTTATAATATTTTATGTGCACGTGTTGATAGTATCACATTATGGGGCAACAACTGAAAAAAATCATTTTGTTTGGTTACTTACTATACCAAATAAAGCAAAATTAAAGGGAAATGTGGCAGGTGACACCCTACTGTACAATCAAATGTCTTGCAAACATTCTGTGAAGGGTTTACCCTCCTCCTTCTTACAGAGTAACTTTAAAGTGGTGCTAAAAGGGATGGTGGCTTTAACATTTCATCTTGGCTAAAAAAAACTTTCTCTGGGGGCACGTGGTGGCACAGTCCATTAAGCATCCAACTCTTGGTTTTGGTTCAGGTCATGGTCTCAGGGTCATGAGGTCAAGCCCCGCATCAGGCTCTGTGCTCAGTGTGGAGTCTGCTTCGGACTCTCTCTCCCTCTCCCCCCACTCACACGCACTCTCTCTCTCTCTCTCTCTAAAATAAATAAATCTTTTTTAAAAAAAATTCTGTGTCCAAATTTTTTTACTTTAGGAAAGAAGGAAAAGAAAAACAAACTGCTTTAATTTTTCTTAATTTTAATAGGACAAGGATAAAATGAATAGAAACTACCAAAATGCAGTTTCAAATTGATTTTTTCAGCCATTCTCCCATTCTTCCCTCACCTTAAAAGTTTTGATTATACGTTATTTTGTTTGCTAGCATGAAGATCTGATCATTATAGTAAAACAAGTTTCATCTCCAAGCAGTTTCAGAGTATTTCTAAAACATTATTTATTCTGCCAAAGAAAATCTCTGCAGTTAAATTAACAATATAACAGTAATAATAAGGTTAACAATAGTAAAAATATACTGAGTGCTTGGGAAGTGCCAGGCAAGTGTTTTTCATTCTAATACTTACAGATATAAGTAAATTACACCTAGAAAGAGATACTATAATTAATCCCATTCTACAGAGGAGGAAACTGAGGTTCAAGAAAGGAAGTTATTCTCCCAAAGTGACACTGCTAGGAACCTAGCATCAGAGCCAGCAATCACATCTGTCTGATTCTAAAGTATTTGATGTTATAAATAATGGGTTTTTTTCAAAATCTGTGAGCAATTTAAAGCTAGTTTAAGCAGAAATAGCAGCATTTCTTAATTCTGATAAGCATGGTAGTAAGATTTAGACTTAATTCTGATAAGCATGACAGTAAGATTTAGACTTAATTCTGATAAGCATGGCAGTAAGATTTAGAAGCCCTGGAGAGGGTAATCAAAAGAAACTAATTTTAACTGTTTTCATTCAGATACTCTTCCTGCAAACTGTTAATAGCACTTGATACATTTAGTTTATAGAAGTGTGAGTCAATAGGCCACTCCTTTGTTTCGTGAACCTGAAACAGTAACCTGGGCCGCTTCAGAAAACATTTGTCGATTCCTCAAAAAATTAAACACAGAGTTACCATATATGACCCATTAATTCCACTTCTAAGTATACAACCAAAGAAAAATGAAAACACATGTCTACACAAATATACAAATGTTCACTGTGGCATTATTCATAATAGCCAAAAGGTGGACGTAAGCCACATATCCATCAAATGATGAACAGACACACAAAATGTGGCAGAGCCATAGGATGAAATATTGCTCAGCCATAATAAAGAATGAAGTACTGATACTACGTGGTACCACATGCAAGGACCTTAAAAACAATATGTTAAGTGAAACTTGCCAGTTGCAGAAAACCACATAGCCTATGATTCCATTTATATGAGCTGTCCAAAATAGGCAATTTAAAGAGACAGAAAGTAAACTTGTGGTCACCAGGGGCTGGGAGTGACTGCTAATGGGCAAAGTGTTTCTTTTGGGGGAGATAAAAATGTTCTATATAGTGGTGACGGTTACACAACTGTGAGTATACTAAAAACCAATGAAATGTACACTTTAAAAGGGTACAATTTATGGTAGGGGAATTACATCTCAATAAAAAACAAAAGAGGCACAGTGGATAACTGCAAGAAAACAAAATGAACAATGAAGCTCATGCTTATAACCTGAATTGGTCAAGATAAATAGGTGCACCACAAGACATACTGATTAACCGTATGACTTAGGTCATTCACACTAAATAACAAAGACAAGAACAAAAATCTATACTCTGTAGATTTAAATTCCATATACGTGAAGTAAAGCTGAACAAAATCTGAAATTCAGACCTAAAGGTATCTTCTAGTACCTAGTAAGAACCGTTGCTCCAAGAGCAGCTGCTAAACCACCTTCTATCCCACCTGGAAACAGCAATGGCCCTTACAGAGCCCAGGCAGAAATCTATTGTCCTTCGTTCTCTGTGCCAATGACCCTGTACCAACAACAGATTACAATCAGAGGGTGACTGATAGTTAGGGAAAAGTTAATTTGTTCACACAGGTGATGATGCCAATGCCTGGAATGCTAAAATCCTAGACTTCTGATTTAGATTTCACTCTTCTTGTTAAATATATTCTATGACCTAAGAGCATTTTGTATTCCTGGCTGGCTGCCCAAGGGGACTGTCAAAAGCACTTGAAAGCAAATATATGAGTAGCTGGTGCCTAGAGCAATAAGTAACTGTTGAGGTAAACAATAAACTAACCAAAAAGCTTGGGAAGAAAAGTTGAGGAATGAGATGCTTTGTCAAGCAAATGCTTTAAAAAGATCAGACATAGAGGGGTTATAGCTGAGTGGTAGAGCATTTGACTAAAAAGATCAGACATGTTCCTGGGAATCTAGACAGTCATGCACATGAATGGGCCTAAGGACATGCTCAAGAAAGCCCTGAGATAACTTTAAACTCTCACCTCTGGCTGACCCCCAAGTTCTGTGCATACAGGAGGTGAAGGCTAAGGCAGAGCTGTCCATGTCTATCCAATCACTAGCTAAACACTAAGCTAAAAGAATAAAGATAGCGATAGCCACACACAACGAAGAATACAGACTTCACAAAATTAGTACAGAAAAGTCACAAAATAAGCAACAGCAACTACAACAAGCAGCAACAAACCCTGGGGACTGAGGAGAATCTGATTTTCAGAGTTGTCACATTAGTATATTAAAAATGTCCTGTTCTCCACAAAAAAATTACACAGCATGTAAAGAAACAAGAAAATATGGCTCATATACAGGGGAGAAAAGGCCACTAAGAGAAACTGTCCCTGAGGAAGCACACACATTGGCCTTATTAGACAAAGACTTTAAGTCAACTATTTTAAATATGCTTAAAGAGCTAAGGGGAACCATGTACAAAGAACTAAAGGAAAACACAAAAATGATGTCTCACCCAATAGAGGTGATCAGTAAGTAGACAGGAATGATGTTTTTAAAAGGAACCAAGTAGAAAGTCTGGGTTTGTGAAGTATAGTAACTAAATGAAATTTTCACTGAGCAAGCAGAAGAAAGAATCAGCAAACCTCGAGATAGGTCAACTGATACCACCCGGTCTGAGGAGCAGAAAGGAAAAGAGAATGAAGAGAAATGGACACAGACTATGAAACCTCTAGACACCACCCATCTCACCAGCATACACATAATGGGACTTCTGGAAGGACAGGAAAGAGAGAAAAGAGCAGTAAGAAGGTTTTAAGAAATAATGGCTGAAAAGCCCTCAAATGCAATGAAATAGAAGAACTGAAGTTTACTTAAGGCCAAAACTAACAGAAGTGGTTGTGTGAGGCAACTGAACTAAGCCCCATGTCACGGGGTACTTCTGATACAGGAAGAGTGAGAGCATTTAAGAAAATAGAATTACTTGTGAACGAAAGTCCAATGAGAGGTGAGTCCTGCGATGGGTCTGACAGTGCTCTATGCTGAAGACCCTTCAGATAATAGGAGGCAGCGGACAGAAATCCAGGCCTTCATCCATGCACCCTTGGCCACTCTCACTCTCCAGCCCCCAGGCTTCTGCTCTCTTGCGGTGCCCTGCTCCCTTCACAGCCATGAGCTGCCTGCTCCTCCCCACTCCTCACAACCAGGTTTCCTGGTGTCACACACACACACTCCCCTACAGGCCAGGTGCCTTGCCCCCACCCCTACTTCCAAATCACCAGAGTGGTGAACAGCCAATGTTGGGGGCTGAGGTTTGTCTTATCCTTCCAGCAAGGGGCAAAGAGCTGAGATGCCCACCCTCCATGTTGCAGGGAGTCTAACCTGCCCTGGCCAGTGGGGGAGTCCAACACAAACTACATTTCAATCACCAGTTGGAGGAGGGGGCAGGAGGGGAGCTGACTTTAAGTGCTTAATATATAAGTACTTTAAGTACTTTAATATACTCAGGAATCTTTTAAAATTCATTCTTAGAGGTTGTTATATTTTAAATATAATAGGGTTACTATTTCCTCCAATAAACCCTTTTCTACTTTTATAGCAGGTATCAATATGGAAATCAGGGCTCCATATGCACATTTTACCTCCAGAAGCTTTTTGTTTGTCCAAAGTATTAATGGATGCTTTGATGGAGGAGGGATGAAAGAGAGGGTCTTTAATTAAACCCTATAATTTGATTATTTCTTTTGAGGTAGCATATTTAGCTGTCTCTAAAAAGATTTTTTTTTCCTAAAACATAATATGTTCATTTTAATTATCGTGGGCTAAGAAAGGAATCTGTGCCCATTAATAGATAGAATGTTTCATTTGCCTGTTGCCAATTATGATTTTTCTATTGACAGAAATGTACTGGCAGGATACATTTCAATAGCATCTAATACCAAAGTTTCTAAGCCCTCTCTTATACATATTATACCATTAACAAATACATACATAGGAAGATTAACTGCCCAAATACAGCCTCCTCCATAGCCATATTTAGTGGAATTAAAAAATCTTAGGAATGATTTCTTTTGACCAAGGAAAGAATCTTTTATGAGAGTTGAGACACAATGCATTATCTAAGAAAAGTTCTACCCAGTTAGAAAAGCATGAAGAGATTTCAAATCTTTAAAGTTACCATTTTTAGACCATTTCAAAATTTCAGAATTCCTTTAAAATTTTGAGGGGTTATACGCTTAAAATAGGTTTCAATTTAGCATTTCTATTACAAACTCTAAAATTGCAGCGCTGAATTCTGAATACTAAAATTCTGCCTGAATAAGTTTTAACATAACAAAAACTGCAGGGCCAAATTCTATTCTAGCAATAAAGTCTGCTTTACAGGAATTAATTTTATACATTCATAACCATTAAAAAGCATAAGTTTTCCTCTTCCCCACCAGAGATTAAAAATAGTTTTTGTTGTATCACATTCTTTTCAAATAGTTGCATGCAACTCTCTTTTTTGTCCTGCTAAAAATACGTACAACTTAACCAACCTACTAAAATCAAAGCAACTTCAACTTTTTTCCCCACAGCTACCAGTTTCCTGGATGAGATTCTTCCACACAGCTATCTTAATATTTCCTGTGTCCTTACATAAATAGAAAATAGTTCTATTTGGACCCTTCATAATCAAATTCTCTCTTGATGATAGCCTAATTAATAGAAAGTGGCAGTGTAAAGATCATGCTAAAATGATCTGCACCTGTCTTTAGAAAACATTTTTGTACCTGCATATGAAAATGCATAGTGATAATCTGGGAATTTAGAACTTTATTGTTTCAAAGGCTATCACACTCCTATTTCACGTTTTTTTCTAAAATACAGGCAGCAGGGCATCTCCTGTTTTCCTCATCCACATCTTCACCCAGGCTTTGAATAATTCTGAAAGCATGGTGAAATAGGATCTCTTCTTTGGGAAACCCAGATGCTGTTTTCCTCAAAAGATTGTTCTCAGCTCATGCGTTCACTGATCTTACCATTTACTAGATATTTCATCATCTTGCCAAGAATGGCTACGACAGTCACCAATTTATAGTCCTCCATTAAGCAGGTAAATCACATTTCCAATACACCAGTCCCTTGACCCTTTGGTCACTACATTTAAAGCTTTCTTATATGATAAAGACATTAATACAAAAAGAACAATCTAATTGGCACAAGAAAGATTATCTACCAAAGCAAATTCATTGTGGAATTGTCCATTTTAAGAGATATGATATGGCTCAGTAAATTGGGCATCCGACTCTTGACTTCAGCTCAGGTCATGATCTCAGGGTCGTGGGATCAATCCCTGCATCCAGCTCCATGCACTTAGTGCAGAATCTGTGTGAGATTCTCTCTTTCCTTTCCCTCTGCCCCTCCTGCCATGTGTGTGTGATGTCTCACTCTCTCTCACTAAAATAAATAAATAACATATATATGTGTGTGTGTGTATATGATTAAAATATAGTAGCTACCTACTAGGTAGCAGGTATTTGTTGCTATATACACATACATAAGAGGCAGAGGACCTGGCCCCCTGCTCTTGGAAAAACTCATCATATGGGCTAGATTCACAAATAAAACAAAATATGTAATGCTTAAAGATGCTTTTAAGTCAAAATGCTAAGCACCTTCTTTTTTAAATGGCTCTGACCCACTTTGTTCTTCTGGATGAAATTCCTAGTTCAAACATTAATTGAAGGTGAGATATAATTTTAATGGCAGTTACCACACTAAATTTCTTCCACATGGCAAGGATAAAGGAAAACTACAAACAGAATAAAAAAAATATTTATAGATTATGATCTGATGCTGAGGAACTGATATTCAAAATGTTTTATTGTATTCTCATGTGGTAGTGGTTATAACACAGTCAACTCTTATTTATCCACAGTAGTTGAGGAACTGGGTAGCCTCCAGTTGAATAAGTAAATCTACTTTAATTAGAAATAAAAACACCACACAAGCATCTGCATTCCTGCATTCTGTGAGCACATTCTCTCTAGAAGGCTGGCCCTCTGTACCCCATCAATGGCCAAGCCAGTGGGCAAGAGTCACTTACAAAGCTCACAGCACATGTTTCTTGCTCTCTTGAGTGCACGCACTCTCTCTCTAATCTATGTATCTGTTTCTTAAACTTCTGGTTGATCTTTCCAGTTTTTCAGTTTCTCAATAAACAGAAGTTTATCGTATAATCACATTAAATAATAAAATTAACTTATATTTATGTAAAATACCCTAGGAGTTAATACAATGCGGTCTCGAACTATTCATCTATAAGAGAAGAAAAGCATACAAGGATTAACATTATATCTAATAAACACAGTTTTAAAAAGTTTAACGATATTCTAAAGCCATGAAGTAATATCCTCACTGGCCTTCTAAATAACAACCTTTCCAGAATCTGGAATCCATTATTAAGTGACTCAAGAATCTGTTGTCACATATACATGCTACTGTACGGAAGATGTGTTTTTAGGTAATAAAGTAACTAAACTACAAACAGTACCATTTAACAAAGCATTATGGACAAATTAGGTTAGGTTATTTAAAAACCCACAGGCTGTTTGTCTCACTGATTTTTCACCTTCAGAGACAGTGAGGGAAATAAACTGGGTTCTGGTGATTAAGTTTTAGACTGATGACACATACGTGGCACATAAGGGTATTATTTATTTCATAATTTGCCTGAATGAATTACCAATTGTTTTGTCTATTCTTATGCCACAGCTTCCAGAAAATACCATTTTGAAGTCCATATTCATAGAATCTTCGCAATGAGGATCCCCAGGAAAGAACATTTATTCCTGCACTGCTACCTGAGGTAACTCTTCCTCACTCTGGGTGAAGCATCTCCAGGAAAACAGATGCCCACTCAACCAGACTCCAAAAAAGGTTAGTCAGAAAAAGGCATGTATTTTTTGTAGGCCAACTACACAAGTCACAGAATGAATACCCTAAAGGAAGACTAAATATTAAAGCATATATAACTTTAAAAATCAGAAAAATAGCAAAAATAAATTAATAAATAAACTCAAAGAAGAAAAGAAAAAGAAATAATAAGGATAAAGGAAGTAAAGAGAAAAGCAGAACCTAATGAAACAGAAAAGGGATACAACAAAGCAACAGAGAAGATCAGCAAATCTTTTTTTTTTTTTAAGATTTTATTTATTTATTCAGTGAGAGACACAGCGAGAGAGGGAACACAAGCAGGGGGAGTGGGAGAGGGAGAAGCAGGCTTCCCGCGGAGCAGGGAGCCCGATGCGGGGCTCGATCCCAGGACCCCGGGATCATGACCTGAGCCGAAGGCAGACACTCAACGACTAAGCCACCCAAGCACCCCGATCAGCAAATCTTTTTTAAAAAGATTATGAAACTGATAAGCCGTGGCAAACCTAATTGAGAAAAAAGAAAGAACAAATAAAAAATACCAGGAATGAAAAGAAGGACATAACTACATGTGCTGTGGATTACAAAAAGGTGGGAGAATATGATGAACATTATTTCAATAAATTTGAAAACTTAGGGGGAAAAAACCCCAGAACCTCTACTGCACTATTAAAGTGTTATTTAGTAATTTAAATTCTGGCTCCAAATGAGTAAATTCAGGTTTGGGGTTCAAAGGAATAAAACTGAAAATTTTATCTATGATATTTCATACTAAGTATTATGATTTGTAAATGCTCTAAATTTAAGAATGGCGTCCACATCATCTTAAATAATTTACCTAATCCAGAGTTTTCCTCCAATATCTCTATTTAACGTTTGGGATTAATTAATAAAAGTTTCTAGATGAGTATGAATCATGGAACACTACATCAAAAACTAATGATGTAATGTATGGTGATTAACATAATAAAAATAAACACTGAAAAAAAAGTTTCTAGATGTTGCCAAGTTTAAATGATTATAATTTAATGACTTTCTAAAACAGCTAAATGACCCTTGTACTTCTATATTTAATATTAACTTTGAGATGCCATATACCTGCCTTACTCTGGGCCTAGGTAAGTACAAGACAATAAAGTCAAAGCATTATAGAGCTGGAAGGGATTTCAACCCCTTACTTTACAGATAAGAAAACTGAGACCCAGTGAGGTGAAGTAACTTGCCCAGGTTGTCATATTAACTATGTCTTTTTCCTCCAACACAGAAAGTCATGATAATTCTGTACTCGGTGGAACATATTTCTTCCCCATTACCTTCACTAGTAATGTAATAGGAAGCTATTGCTAAACCCCAACGTGCATCTCTCTGTGGCGCACTATTTAGAATCAGTCCAGTCATTAGTATTACAGGGAGTTTTCATACATTATCTAAAAGACTTATTTTTTGCACAAAAAAAATTTCCATTATTTTAACACTTCACTCCTTTTATCTTCCTAGTTTAAATGCCTTGTTGACTGTAAAGTACCTGGTGACAATTTGCTCTTCCTTGTAATAACCTAGCACAATCTTATAGTCTTACTTTAGCTTCTCAGATTAAAGGTATGAGACTGTGTTGAATGGTCCTCCTTTGATTCTGCAGTTATACAAAAGTTATATAAAAAGTCAGTAACACAAACAGGTCTTTTAACCTGTTTACATATTACATGAATAATCAGGCAATCATCCTAAGGTTTTTTCCACATGGTACTAAATTTTCAAATTATGAGACATTTGAACGATTCACATAAGAAAATAGAAATTTGGCATTGTAGAATCAAAATACCAAGACACAGTTTTCCCCTTTTGCATAAATTCTCAAGATGACTGCTACCATGTCCCTCATGCTGGATGGTCTTTTTCCATGTGACCTTGTACTGCCCCATCAAAAATGGGGGTCTCATTCCCCTCTCCTGAATCTGGGCTGGCCTATGACTCACTAAAACAGTGCAGTAGAGGTGATTCAGTGTGACCTCAGAGGCTAGGTCAGAGAGACCATGAAGGTTCCACCTGGTTCTCTTAGGAGGCTTGGCTCTGGGGAACATTCAACTACCTGAGAATCACATTGCGAAGGCCACACACAGGCACTCAGCTGAGCCCAACCTTCCCATTACCCCCACCAAGATGCCCAATATGTGAGTGAGTAAGGCAACTGCCAAGTGGAGCCCCAGCTGTTTAAGTCACCCAGTCATTCAAGTCTTCCCAGTGAAGGCCCAGACGCTGGAGAGTAAAGACAGACACTCCGGATGTGTCTTGTCCAAACTGCTGACCCAAAGAATCCATGATCTTAATAAAATGGTTATTGTTCATGCCACTAAGTTTAAGGCAGTTTGTTATACAGATACAGTTGTCGATGGCCAGAAAGGCATGTTTGGGCCAAAAACAAAACCAAAAATACTAAAAAATCTACAATACTACTGAGTGTAATTTTAGGACTAATTCTTATATTTATCAGCTAGGTAGCCAGATAAATCAGAAGGCTAAAAGGGCCCTTCAGACTTGACCCAACTGAAAGGAAGATCAATCCATTAGCACACAGAGGATGTATGTCCTTAACAAAATGTGACTGTAGCCTATGCACATCCGGATTGTGAAGGACTGAAAAGAGCTAAGTACCAGGAAAAGGCTCAGCCAGGGAAGGAAGAGCCTTTTATAGCACAGCTATCTCATTCTCCAGCCACTGCCAGGCAACCTACTAAGGAAACTATGAGTCTCCAAGGGGCTCATAAGACAAAGAACACAGGCAAGGGGAGAGGGGGGATAAAGAACACACACGTTGTTCCTTTACCCTTTGAGGTACAGGATGACCACAAAAGAGAGAAGAGAGCCTAAGATATAATTTACCATACAGACCTGAACACCAACGAAGGAAAATCAAGTATTTTAACTATCTTCACCTTTTATCCTTCAAAATTCTTTTGATAATATATTTATATTATAAGTCTCTTCAAGTACTTTGCATCAAAATAGCTCCAACATTCATCATGAACGATTTGGACTTTTCCTCTAACTAAAAAGATGATAGAGTTATATGAAGTGCCTTCATTTGATGCCATAATATCCCTGACTCTTTATATAGATGGTATTAATTTTCTTCTTTTAGACTGGATGCTCTTGGTGGTAAATTATTCCTGGAGTTTTGGTAGTAACACATTTTGAATGCCAAGCTTCAGAACGTATTTTTCCATCAGAAATAGTGCCAGGAGAGATTACGTCCCTCTTGACCATTTCCCCACACCACAAACCATTTTATTTCCCTTCTTCAATGCTTTAGGAAAGATACTTTCAGCGGATTCGTTTACTACAGAAACCCATTAGCTTCAGCAAAACCTGTAACAGTAAGGAATATTACATTTTCTTAATCAAAAGAATTGAGAAACAACTAGCTCAAAAGCAAAGCATTTCGTTGTTGTTTTAAAAAGCTGAGTAATCTTTCATTCCATATGCCACATCCTTCCTCAAATTTGTCTATTCCCTAGTATGGCAGGCCTAGACAAATTTGAGGAAGGATATGGCATATGGAATGAAAGCAAAAAGCAGCAAAAACAACAAAAAAACCTTTCAGTCAGATCAAAACACAATGCTTTTCAAGATTATATGCCCTTTCTAAGCATGCTCTGATTTAATTAATTAAAAATAATGAAATATGTACTGAAAATTTCAGAGATTCTAACAGTAAATACACGCTGACTTAATGTTAGGTTTTAGCTATATTAGCATAAAATGAATGTGTGGAGGTTAATACTGAGAACTCTCACCTTAAAACTAAAAAAGGCAAGGTAAGAAAAAATGTAAAGATTTCAATGAGGTCTTAAGCAACTTCTAGGTCTTAAATCAAAAGCAAAAACCTCACAGAGAAAAGAATTTTCACTAATGTTATGCATTGTTTGGTTTATGTCAATTTTTCTTTACCACATTATAAAAGATGTTTTCATTGATTCATTCTAATATCTATTAATACAGCTTTGTATACAGATGAAATCTTTGTTTCTTACATTGGAAGTATTACTTAAAATTTTAAGTGAGGGGCGCCTGGGTGGCTCAGTCGGTTAGGCAGCTGCCTTCGGCTCAGGTCATGATCCCAGGGTCCTGGGATCGAGTCCCATGTCAGCCTGTCTGCTCAGCGGAGAGCCTGCTTCTCCCTCTCCCTCTGCCTGCTGCTCTGCCTACTTGTGCTCTCTCTCTGTTAAATAAATAAATAAAATCTTCAAAAAGAAAAATGTTAAAAAAATAAATAAAATTTTAAGTGATATTTTATGAATCTATCTTTAAATTAAACCACACAGGGGCGCCTGGGTGGCTCTGTCGTTAAGCGTCTGCCTTCGGCTCAGGTCGTGATCCCGGGGTCCTGGGATCCAGCCCCGCGTTGGGCTCCCTGCTCGGCGGGAAGCCTGCTTCTCCCTCTTCCACTCCCCCTGCTTGTGTTCCCTCTCTCACTGTCTCTCTCTGTCAAATAAATAAAATAAAATCTTAAAAAAAAAATAAATTAAACCACACATTCTCTTCAAATCCCAAAACAAGAAGACTCTCTAACAAACTCTATAAGAATTTTTAATCATTCACTTCTATTATAATGTAATTTCACGAAACCAAGATTTACTGAACTGTATTAGAAAAAAAAGATATTTTATTTTTAATACCACAAATTCTAGACCAGTAAAATTGTACCACCAAGAGAAAAAAACTTGAAAATTCAAATTAAATTTATCTTGGAAGTACACTAATACACTAATTAATAGGCTCACAATTAAATTCAACATACTAAAATTAATGATGGGTGAACTTAAGGAATATATCCTTTGAAAACCCATCCTTCTCCTCTATAATATTAGTGTTTAAGAAAATTTAATTGAACTAGTATGCTTCTCCCTAGTTTCTCCCCTCACTGTTATATATATTTCTCCATATACATACACAAAATGCACTTTATTATCCTCATGAAAACTTTATAGACTATATTAAGATCTATATTAGAGTTACCTTAATTTTCTCTCCAACTACTTTCTCCCAAACTCAAAACTAAAACAAAAAACTTCTCATAAATAATGTGTACACCAAAATTTCCACATTAAGGAACACCTGGCTGGCTTAGTCAGTAGAGCATGTTGACTCTTGACCTCGGGGTCATGAGTTCAAGTCCCATGTTGGGTTCTAGTAGAGCTTACTTTAAAAAAATAAACGAATAAATAGATAAATTTTAAAATTCCACATTAAAATTCGAGCATTCTATTCAAAATTATTATGAGTTTTGTTTTGTTTTTTAGCAATGTAATCATGAAAATGACTTTGTAAAAGCTTAATTATATATGTACAAATATATTTATAATATTCCTATTCTATAAGTAATTGGATTTAATTTCATGTTCTCAAAGCAAAGTCACTTTACATTTCTCAAAATCTTTGACTAAATTTTAACATTCATCTTCCTTATAGCAAAATCTAAAATGATATTAATTAAATATAGCAGAAAGCAGTAAAGCATTAAAATATTAATTTGTTTACTAATCATAACAGAATTTCAGCAATAATCTGATAATATGATTTTTAAAGATTTACTTATTTTTTATTTATTTATCTTACAGAGTGAGAGGGAGCACAGGGGGAGGCTGAGGGAGAGAGAGAATCTCAAGCAGACTCCATGCTGAGCATAGAGCCTGAGGGGTCGATCCCATGATCCTGAGATCATGACCTGAGTTGAAATCAAGAGTCGGAGGCTTAACTGACTGAGCCACCCAGGCGCCCCTATTTATTTATTTGAGAGAGAGAGAGAGAGAGAGAGCATGAGTGGGAGGGGTAGAGGGAGAGGGAGAGAGAATCTCAAGCAGACTCCACGCTGAGTGTGGAGCCGAACATGGAGCTCGATTTCACGACACCAAGATCACGACGGAGCCAAAACCAAGAACCAGATGCTTCCACCCAAGTAGCCCAAATCTGATAACATGATTAAGAAAAATTCTACATCACATTCCATACGAGGCAGTCATCCTATTTCCTCAGTAAAGACATTCAGTAGCCCACAGAAGAATCTTAGAAGCTAAAGAATATAGCATACCCCTACAATCAAAATTTCAATTAATGAGTGAGGAGTGACCTCCTAGAAGGGCTGGGCATGCTACGCAAAGGACAGGAAGTACATTTCTGGAGTAGGACACAGCATATAAAACCAGAGGGATGAGAGGGATGGTAAGGCTGAGAGGCCCAAGCTGGCTAGAACGGGGGGTTGATGAGAAGCAGGAAAGGATTCTGGAAAGACATCAAGGACAGATGGGAGATAGTGTGAAAACCAAGATGAAGGTCAGGGCTCCCGCCTAAAAGCAAAGAAATCATGGAACTGTTGAGTGAAAAAATTTTCAAAGTAGCGTTATAGGGGTATTCATCTGAAAACTATCAGAAAAGGGATGGAGGGAAAGGAAGAGGATGGGGAAAGGAGATTAATTATTAGTGTTCCAAGCGTATGGTGCCAGGAGCTGGTACCAACATCGCACAGAACAGGGCCGATGTGGGGAACAATGAGAACACAGTCAGCTGGTAGGAGGAAGCCATCTTCCAGCACCAACATCTCAAGAAGGGCTTTGTTTGTTTGGGTGGTCGATTTGGTTTGGTGAGCAAGGACCACCTTTATGCATCTAACTAAGATCCACGTACAGTCATTAGTTATTCAGTATTATATGTTAATATTTTTTAAGTAAAGAAAGCAGAATAACTCAGCACCTGGTCTCACAGTTAGGAGCCCACAAATCTATTTTTGGCAGTTTTGAGCAATGTTGCTCATCACCTTATACAACCAAATGGGTCTCAGTTTCCTTCAAAGAAAAATGGTAGAGCAAACCGTTACAACTCATGAAGTCTTGGGTGGGGGGCGGGGGGAGAGACAAACAAAATGCCTGGGAATAAAATTTATACATAAACGTGAAACCAAGGGCGCCTGGGTGGCTCAGTCGTTAAGTGTCTGCCTTCAGCCCAGGTCATGATGCCAGGGTCCTGGGATCGAGCCCCACATTGGGCTCCCTGCTCGGCGGGAAGCCTGCTTCTCCCTCTCCCACTCCCCCTGCTTGTGGTCCCTCTCTCGCTGTGTCTCTCTCTGTCAAATCAATTAATAAAATCTTTATAAAAAAATATTTTAAAAAATAGTAATAAACGTGAAACCACTAGCAAGTAATATTTCCTGAATGATGCCAGATGACCCTCAATTTTACCAAACTGGCTGTATTTTGTGTTTTCAGTGAGGGCACTGATGTCCGAATACATTAAATTCACCATTTTACCTACCTGTGTTCATCCTTCCATAACTGTTTTTTGCTTCTAAGGTTGAAGATCAATCACAATTGTGATACAATTTTGAAGCACAATATGACTATTTTCAAAAATTGACAAGCAAAATATTTCCATAAAATCAAATCTAAATCAAATATATAAAACAAAACTAATATAACAGTTGCACTAAACCACTTAGCTGGTTGTCTATGAGGCAAGACATCCATATACTACCTATGAAAACAAAGAGACATAGATATGATAATCTTCATTTTGCATGAAAATTGATTGTAAGGAACATCTAACAGTCAATGGAGATAGTTCTAACAACCCCTTGTCCACACAAGCTACGTACGACTGTATGAACTCTGAGAATCCAGCACCTATAAATAACAAAAGTGAAGCTTATACATTATCAGCTAGTTGGGGAAAAGCTTCTGACTGAACTCCAGTTTCTTCAAGACCTGGGTTTTTTCAAAAGAGAACACAGTCTACTTTGTGAATTAGATTTAAATTTCTTAGAACTAGGGAGACAAATTAAATGAATTCTAAAGATACCCTGAAATATTCTTTTTCTGCTCCTCAGTGTTGAATGGTCTCTCTACTCTCCCATTAAGCTAAGACATTTTTAAACATGCAAATATAAAATTAAAAATGTATTAATGCAAAATAATAGTGAAGACTCTGGAACCTGACAGAACTGTTCAAATCAGAGCTGTACCCATTACTAACTCTCTAATGGGGATAATGCCTCCAACACACTCTCAGTTTCTACATGTATTTCAAAGACAGGACCAGAAGCACTTGTTGATAGGTTGGATGGTGTGTGAGAGAAAGAGAAGAGTCAAAGGGACTGCTAGGCCTGAACAACTAGGAAGAGTGCCAGGCAACGGAGACAGGAAAGGCTGCAGATAGAGAGGAAAAAGGAGAACTGCATTCGAGACCTGGTAAGAGAAGTCCAGGAGGCAGGTGGATATAGGAGCCTAGAGTGCAGACGAGATACTGGGCTGGAGATATAAATTTGGGAGTGGCTGACATACAGATGGCACTTAAAGCCATGAGACAAGATGAAATCACCCAAGGAGTATAAACAGATGGAAAAGAACAGATAGAAAAGGAAGGAGATCACTACAGCATTGAGGTCAAAGAGAAGGAGGATCAGCAAAGGGAAAAGACAGATGAGTGAGATAGGAGGAATGTGGGAGAGGAGGGAGCCATGAAGACCTGTGAAGTAAGTAGATAGAGATGAGAGACGATCGGCCATGCCCTGTGTTGCTGATGGAGAAAGGGAAGGGAGAACTGAGAACTGAATGATGGGTTTAAGGACTTGGTGACCTTGACAAGAGCAGCTCTTCTCAACAGTGAGGGGAAGAACATGAATGGAGTGGGTTTAAGAAAAAATAAGAGCAAGGAATTGGAGACAGTGAGCACAGACAATTCTTCAAGTTGTTTTGCTGCAGAGGGAGACAAAGAGATTGGGCAAGCAGGGAAGTGGCATCAAGAGAACATGGAAGGGGGCGCCTGGGTGGCTCAGTTGGCTAAGCGACTGCCTTCGGCTCAGGTCATGATCCTGGAGTCCCAGGATCGAGTCCCACATCGGGCTCCCTGCTCGGCGGGGAGTCTGCTTCTCCCTCTGACCCTCCCCCCTCTCATGTGCTATCTCTCATTCTCTCTCTCAAATAAATAAATAAAATCTTTAAAAAAAAGAGAGAGAGAACATGGAAGAAATATCAGAATGTTCTCTGCTGATGGGAATGATCAAATAGAGAGTAAAAACAAACCACAGGAGAGAGGAGGAAAATGCTGTATGAATGAGCTGAGTGGGTAAGGGGGGGTGGCAGTGGAGATCTTGCATCTGAACTGGAGACTGGTTTGGGGAAGACCTAGACTAGTTCACCTTAGTCACATGAGGGAGACAAGAATGTGTTGATGCAGTGCTGATAAATGGGTGCACAGGGACTGGGCCACGACCAAATAGCAATAATGGTAATCATTCAGACCAATTCTATTGTTTCTTGGGGGTGGGAAAGGAAGACCCCATAATGAGGAAGAAACCATTCTAAATTTTATTTTTTTCATCCTAAATTTTATATTTCCTAATTATCTATAAGAAACAGCTATTAATCCAATGTAGGCTGTGTTAAACCAAAAGGCAGTTATTTTTGATATATTCCCATCTTTTGTTAAATAAGAGTGGGGACTCCAAAGCAATATTAAATACGTTGTAGAGTACAAAAGAAGTTACAGAATAGAAAAGAAGAGTTATAGCGTGCAAATTTCAACCCCAGGGCACATAAAATTCCTTGTTCCTAATCCTCTTCATTAGTCATTGTCTGCTTAGTGTACCTTAACTCAATGATCCCAAAGGATATTGAATAAACAGTAACAGTAAGAATAGGAAAAATGATATATAGAACTATTGTGAGCTTTGGTGGACCAAACCCTGTGCTAAATGCTCTAATATACCCATTCTCAACAAATCAGTATGGGAGACCACTGAAGGAAGCACTGTTATTACTCCTTTTTCATAGATGAGGAAGCTACAGCATAGAGAAGTTATATAACTTGCCCAACAGTAAGTGGCTGCTAGAATTTAAACCCAGGTCCTTGCTGACCTCTGTGTTAAGAGTGTACATTTTAAGCTATCACCTCAAGAACTCAGCTCAAGGGGCACCTGAGTGGCTCAGTCGTTAAGCGTCTGCCTTCGGCTCAGGTCATGATCCCAGGGTCCTGGGATGGAGCCCCACATTGGGCTCCCTGCTCCGCAGGAAGCCTGCTTCTCCCTCTCCCACTCCCCCACCTGTGTTCCCTTTCTCCCCGTGTCTCTCTCTGTCAAATAAATAAATAAAATCTTAAAAAAAAAAAAAAAACACTCAGCTCAGGAGCATCAATTTGGATAACAATTGTTTAAATTTATTAGACAAAAATATGAAAAGATCTCTTCAGTTGGTAAAATATTTCTACCTTCACCCAAGATCAGTAGGTGGATAACCCAAGCTCTTCTAGATTACTCCTGGGACTCAGTGATAATGACAGTCTGCCCTCTGGGATGTCATTATAGGTACTAACATTACTTATATAATTACTAACATTACTTTTATAATATAATTAAAGGAAAAATATAAAGAAGACTGACACATACTTTGTTCCAAACTATCTAGTTAACTCAGATGCCACAAGGCTTATCAGACATTACCATAATTTTTCAATTCAGATAATAAATTGATACACTATATATTTCCAATAGTCTCTGCTACCATCACATTTTTATTAATTTCATCTTCATCTGAATAAAAAGCGATTTTAAATCCCAGGATCAAAAATGTATAATAAACCACAACCTGGGATGCAGCCTCAGTCCCCATCATCTCTTCCCAGGGCTGCCTGCCTCCAAGACAACCAAGTTGATCACTCCACCAACAAGCTGTGCTATGGTTTTCTTTATGGGTCTTTGGTCATGCTGTTTCCTTTGCCTGGAAGTTCTCCACCAAGTAGTGGGTGCCATTGGTGCCCTACCCAAATCCCCCAATTGCTCTGAGTAGTGGCTACTAACAGCTCTCCACTAACCATGGGGTGTTATGTCCCAGGCAATGACTGACTGACATGGGGAAAATTAAAACTTAAGAGACACATCAAAAGAACTGCAATATGTGGGACCTATCTGGACCCTAAATTAAACAAACTATATATATGACAACAGACAAATACTTAAGTTTCCCTTCAATTTGCTTAAAGATTATTTGGAGTAAAATACTGGAATTAATAGAAAGCACTAGAATAAAAAATGTAGAGAAGATTCATTAAATGTTTTGAAATAAACTAAACTGAAATAAAGTGAATTGATAGTTCTTTCATGCAGTCATTCTGTAAGTAGGTAAAGAAAACAGCCAAATCCCACCTGAAGGGCATGACTCAAAATACTACATTTATACTCCTGCTATTCTGTAAGTCAGTACAAAAGCAGTCACTAATTCTTATGAAGGTTGTGTTTTACATATACGGCCTCAATTAATTCTCACAAAAACCCAGTGAGGTCGATCCCATTATTATACCCATTTTAGAGATGAGGAAACTAATGCTAATAGGTGATCCCAGCCTAGATTCATAGCAAACCAGCTGACTCCAAAGCCTACACAACATACCAATCCTTCCAAAGCAGTGCTCTGTGGAACTGGCATCATCAGTGCCCTAATGCCTTACTGCGGAGTTAATAAAGCAACACCATTTGGGCAAAACATCATGATAGTAGTACATGCTTCAAGCTCCTGACCAATAGAACGTGTGGCTAATCCACCAGCAGTATCACCGGGCTGCCTATCTGGGAGTCATGGCTTTGCACCACGCTGTGCACTTCTCCAGCATTCTCATAATCCATCACACAAATGACAGGCTCTGGTTAATACTCAGTCCTAGGAAGTTGTGCCTTTCCTAGGTGATAAATCTAAACTCATACTATAGGCCCTTTCAAATACAATGACCAAATAAGTAGCTATCTTTTCAGACATGCTGGCATGAAAGACACAGGAAAACTTAGTTATAAACTAACAAATGTCTAAACCATAATCATTACTGAAACCTACAATTTCAAAATTCCCTTTCATGAAACAGAGCTTAAATATATAAATAAAAAGAAAGATGATAAGGAACCAAAAACTAAACTAACATGGCCAAACTCATTTTCAGATAACAGCATGTGAAAATAATTTATCTGAGCTGCCGAAGAAAGGAAGCAGGAATCAGAAGTTAAAAGGATGATCTCTTTCTTCAACTCTGCAACAGGGGAAAAAAAATTAAAAAACACCCTGCAAGGCACCATCAACAGTCCCCAAGCCTGCAAACACATGGCTGTGTGTTTGCCTGGGTGGAGCAGAGAGTAAATAAACACAGTTTCTATTTTTAGCATGCTTTCCCTGGCCACTCTGAAATTTCCAAGTCACAAATTATTGCCTGTTATCTCTTAAAGTAGATTTTTACTCAAAGAAGTCATAAAAGACTCAGGTCAGGAAATGACTATATAAGTTCCTATGTAAAACTAATTCATTTTAGAAAATAATTTATTATGTAAAGGCTATGATATATTCACATAAACAAACCAGAAAGAATGCTTAAAATATTTCCATTGTGTATATTCAAAAGAGTACATATTCTCCACTGCAGAATACAAATTGCTGGTGTTAAGAGGGTAAATTTTTCATTTTAAAACAGAAATTTTGTTAGAATTTTAAAAACGAACCTCTTTACAAAAATTGACAATACAATAAAATCTAAATTGAAGAGACAATTTACATATTAACCAATGCAAAATTCTCTCCAAAATTTAAATTCACGGTATGCTCAAAAATTCAACTTTACTCAAGAATAATAGATTGGAAATAAAAAGAACATAGCTATTTGCATATTCTACTTCTTCACACATTTTAGAAAGAAAATCGGGATCATCTGTACACTTCAGGCAAGGCCAAGTTATCCATTGGACAGTAGGCATAATGCTTAAGGCTCACAATATTTTTTAGTGGCCCACAAAAATGTTTGAATTTCTTTTAAAATCAGAAGAAGAGAACCATCACGTTGAATGTTTTACTATATAATATTAATAAATTTGTCTTTATGTCAGCATAGTTGCAATAATTTCATTTTTTTTTTAAATGGAGTTAGGAGACCACAAAGAGCAAAGGGCCTGGGACCATGAAAGTCAGTCTGCAGTCCTGCTACATATATACTTAACCCTTGAGAAACACAGGTTTGAACTGCACGGGTCCACTTATATGCAGATTTATTTCTTCCGATAAATACAATACAGTACTGTAAATGTATTTTCTCTTCCTTATGATTTTCTTAACATTTTCTTTTCTCTAGCTTACTTTATTGTAAGAATACAGTATAGAATACATATAATATACAAAATACGTGTTAATCAACTATGATATCAGTGAGGCTTCTGATCAACAGCAGGCTGTGAGTAGTTAAGTTTTGGGGGGATTCAAAAGTTATACATGGATTTTTGACTGCACTGGACTCGGCACCCCTAACCCCTGCCTTGTTCAAGGGTCAACTATAAGTCCTTCCTGTCACAGGAGCCTTTCTGTAAAGATCCAGATGATGCTTATCAAAGCGGAGGATGGTTAGTGGTGCCTTGGCTGGGCCTAAAGAGTGATGGGCACCTGTCAGCAATTACTCCTCCATTTCTGGGGACCCATTCCCATCAGCTGCTTCCTCCAGTTGCCCCAAAGATGGGACACCGAACTAAAAGGCTGCCTGTATATTGTCAATATTCTGAGGAGGCTTAAACAGTAAGCTGGGGCTGCTACCACAGCACAGTTTTGCTCTGAATCAATTGTTTGGTTGCTTTCTAAATTTCAGATGCCTCTGGAAATCTGACAAAAACTTCTCAGAAACATATGCACAAGGCCACAAAATTTTGCATGCAATTAATTTTATCCTTAGAAATTCATTTCTTGCACACAGAAGATTTAAACATTTTGGAAATACTAATACTCTCTCATTTGAAATACAAAAATGAACTGGCTGCTCCTGAAAAAAAAAAAATAGAAGAAATCTACATTGTACCGCTAAAACAGAAAGTACACTGTATACTACAGCTCCAGTTTGATGCAGAAGTTGAAACTGGGTCCTGGTCCTCAACAGTCAATCAGCCTCAACCTCTAGTTTCTGTTTTAATGATAAAAGGCACATAGTGCCAAGTGGAATCACAGCCCACTCTGCCAGCAGACTAGAATAGGCATGAGTGAGGGGTGTGAAAATCCCCCAAGCCTCTTGCAGTTCCATTCACTTGACCTCACTCCCTATGTCCGCACACCTTGGGCCTTCTGTGGCAAGGACAGCACCAAGTGACGCTGTCTGTGTCACGAAGGAGAGATCCAGTACACATCTCAACAGAAGGCTGTCAGAACCAAAACAACCTTCACCAGTGTTCTGGAGGTTTTCCGGGAGTCTACCGGCTTCAGCGTGCACAGAGGCTGCCACGGCTACTGGGCTTGGTTATCTGCTGCCAGGCAGGGCTTCCAGGACAGCAAGTGGGCAGAGGCAATGCTCAGTTCTCAGCAGCGTCCGCCATGGTGATGGCAAAGCCTGGAACTGAAAAACCGATTTCACTCACTCAAGGGGCCAGGTAACGAGCTACCAAATACGCCAGCCCCATCGGTAAGCTCCTCCCTGTGAAAACAGGATTTTCCCCTTCTGAAGTCGCACATGCATATTCTCACACACACTCCTCTCACATTTGTCCTCAGTGTTAACCAAATGCATTCCACAGTCTGCTCCCTTTTTTTTTTTTTTTTGTCAAGATCTCTTAAAAAGGTTAAGGAGTAAAAGTCGTGGCCCTGGGCCTGGCAAACTGACAACTGTGCATGCAGTCAGCGCATCAAATGTTTTGGGGGATTACTGGATGGCAGGCTTGACAAAACTGGGCAGGGACACAGAAAGCTACAAGTGCTCACGACACATGGGACTTTTCACCAAAGCAGCAAAGCCGAATTAGCTGCCCCATGTCCAGACGCTCCTTCTTTCAGGGGATCAAGGGTTTGTTTTCAGTGGGGCTTTTTTTGCCATCGCAATTCTACATTTCAAAGATATTCATGCCACTGTACTTTCCTAAAAGAGATCACAAAACACAAATTCTTTGAAATTACATACACACACAAGGAATGAATAGCATCAGGTGGTTGTAATGAAGATGCCAATGGGCTTACCCAGCTGCAGGCTGAAGGGACCTGTCCTGCCAAAATCTGCTTTAAAAATAGAAGGAACGTCGGCCACCTTGAGTGTCTGGTGCCAAGTTTACAACACTGCTTTAGTTCTTTTCTTCTATACCCAGCCACAAAACCAACCTGACCACTTCCCAGAAATAACCCGCCCCGCCCCGCCGCCCTCCCACTGGGGTGGCTTCTCCCACAACTTCGCCGAGCCTCTGGAGCTCTGTCCTCTCCTGCAGCTGCATACCTGCTGCTGGGCACACCAGGGCTTCTCATGATTCTACGCTTTCATGTACAGCAAGGATTTTGCTGTACAACCAACATAGGGGTTTTGTGTCTCACCAAATTCAGTGATGAAAGTAAAATTAAAATGCTGGAGTGCCAATGTACTTCGCTGTCTTTAGCATTTTCCAGTGTAAGGACAGAGAGATGTCCATGGTCATGTGGCAGGACAGGCCTGCTTTAGTGCCTATCAGTGGGGAACAAAACTGGTTCTGTAACACGAAGGCACTGCAGTGGCGACTTCTAGACCATGCATAGTACCATTCTATCCCACTGACACTGACCTGCAGCAAAAACACTTGGTAATATCTTTGGTGCGCGCACGCACACACACACACACACACACACACACACACACAAACACACAAATTCTTCACAGAAACAAATTTGAAAGCAACAGGAAGGAAATGGATGGGGAAAAATTACAAATCATGTATCCCAGAATAAGAACTGCTTCCCCAGTCTAAAGATGATTAGACTCCAAAATAAAACCTTTAAAAGAAAATCAGTTCTTCATGTGGATACCCCTCTTCAGAATGCTTAAAAACTGTCCCTCTCTGGCTCACAAATACGTACATTCCTAACTTATAACACCTTTCCTATCAGAAACAAATGGTTCTGAGCCAGATACCAATTAAATTTTCCTTTGTAACTTTAAGTAAACCAATTCATGGGAAATAGTAGGAGACTCTCAAAAATTAAAGGAGTTTGAGGCCAGAGGCAGATGAATACCTAGATAGTTGTGTGATTTCCACCAAACCATTTTAGAATGAAAATTAGAAAATTATACTTACAAGTTAATCATTTTAATTCAATTCAGCCCATGTTCTTGCCATAGCAATCATGCGATCACTTAAATTTTCATAGCAACATGTACCAGAACTGATCATTGCTTTAAAAAAAAAGTAAATGCAAGCATTTTTCTTGTGAAAAAAGAGCTTGCTATAATTTCTTAAGCTTTCCAATTCCTTTAAAAAAAATACTCTTTCATCCAGACTGATTCTCTGACCACAAAGAAAGGGAGATGGGCTGTGGTACCATTTACCAAACTAAATAGCTCCAGACAAGGCCCAGAGAGGGGGGTGGAAGCAGGATAAGAAAGGGAAGTCCAAATTTGAACATGCTGCAGTGAGATGTGCTGAGTGCACTGAGTAGACAGCTGTAGCTGGGGCTCTGAGGGCAAATCTGAGCTAGAGACATCAACTGGAGACTCAGCAGTGAATGCCTAGTTAACCGCAGCTCCGGGTGTGGAAATACTGTCCAGGATGAGGCCTGGGATACGGGAAGGAGGCTGATTAACTGTATGGCACAGTGAGCCCCAGTGACCTTCACTGGTGGCAGACGGTGCAGGAGTAAATGCAAGGAAAGGAAACAGAGCAGATCACAGACACTCACTCTTTCAAGATGTAGCTGAAGAGAGAGCTGACGAGGGAGGAGGGAAAGTATTACAACCTTCCTCGTTTAAGAACCTGAGCATGTTTGCATGGTGATGGAGGAGACACAAGCACAAAAGTAGAAGCTACAGATACAGGAGGGAGAGGATGGGAGCTGGGGGTACAGGGACAGTGGGGAAGGGAGGCAGCCCTCTACCACAACAGAGGGAGGACTGGCAACCAGGGCTCAAGGCAAAGGCTGAGGGATTTCTCTCAGAAGCAAGAGATGAGAGCATTATGTTAAGGATGGTGGGGAGGAGGTGATAGGATGGACATCCACAGATTTCCTTGCCAACAGCTGTCCACTTGTGTAGGCACTGCACCCCGAGAGTCAGTGATGCAGACTTGGCCCAGAGAGTGGAATCTTTCCCTCAGAGAAGCTCGTTGACTCAGAATAGGGCAGTCTGTGACCCTCATCAGCACCAGTGCCACCCTGGGTCACGTGACCGTGGCTGCTGGTCACAGGCTGCCCCCAGCACATCTGGCATGACGCAGCCCTCACATTCTGAAGGGTCTCCAGTCACCTGGGAGCCACACCTTCCATGGAGCTCTTGAAAGCAACAGGTGGCCTCCAGAATGGCCTGGAGTGATACTGTTGCTCTCTTGGAATGACAAATAGGTACGACTTGCTAAATAAATTTCATGAAAAAATGTAATCTTTCTTACTTCAAGGACACACAGATGCCCTGTCTTATCAGAAGAAGCAATGAAGCAGTTAATTTTTCTAAATAAAAGTGGGCCAGAGACAAATGTTCAAGGCATTAAACTTCAGGGCCTTTCACAACAGAAAAACAACTCTGGTTTCTCAATCAGCAGTAGAGTTCAGCACCTCATATAGGTGCTGCCCCAAGATTACTTGTCGATGATACTGGGTTTCTATTTTTGTGTCTTGTTAGTTAAGTGGGTGAGGAATTGTCACCTACCCCATTTACATGAATAAGATGTGTGAACGGACTTGCGTAGCACAGAGAGTGAGGGGAGGATTGCACAGGAGGTCAGGGGAACCGGGGCCAAAGCTCAGCCTTGCTGACGTCTTGTGCAACTGCGTGTGACTTTGTACACATGGGCCTCAACACTTTTGCCTGTAAAGTGGGGGCTACCAATGAGGTCTACAGCACAAGACAGTTGCTAAACTGAGTTGATGTTAAAAGTGCCTCGTAGAGATTAAAGAACTATGCAAATATGAAGTGTTATTAACATACAAATGAATTTGCCCAGATTTTTTTGGTTTTGAAGTGTTGTTTGTTTGTTTGTTTTACTACCATTTTAGGTTTTCAAAACATCTTGCTTTAGGAATTTTAAACTTCCTTCAAATCATCAGGAAGATTATCCTGATGAAATGAGATCAACATACAGCTTTATTTCAATTTATAGAAAATAAAAAAAGATATAAAGAGTTTAATTGACTTTCTTAAAAGTCAAAATACAAGCTAGATATAAAGTTTAGATCTTCTGTATTCAATTGGATATTCTCTATGTGAAAAAGAATAAAGTATAGTTTGTAATTTTGTTAATTAAAAGTATTCAAGTCCACTGAAAAATACAGAAATAACTGTATTTAAATTATTATTGCCTTTAGAGACTTCCCCAATTCTTCTCTCTGAATTTTCACCATTGTCCAAAAAAAAATGAAGGTGATTTTCTTTAGTATCACAGTCACTGCTACCTACTAACAGACCCTTTTGAGACTCTGAGATTAAGAGCTCAACATCACTCTCCTGGTAATGATTAAAATAATCATACCAACCCACCAGCTCACAGAGCTGAGAAATAATAAAAATAATGGACTGGGGACAATACACAAGGCCTGGGGTTAAGCGTTTCGATGTAAAACAGTAAGCAAGCCAAAGTCAGAGTGAACGAAATTAAAAATACGAAACCAAAACATGATATTCAAATAAGGTGGAACAGGGTGTACTGAAAACACCATCTTAAGTTATGGATAAGAGAAGGGGAAAAATTAAATGTGACCTTTAAAATAGGATAGAGGTTTTGCTGGGGTTTTAGGGGGGTGAAGAGAGCAAGTAGTTTAATGGATTCATGAGCAAACTTACAGGAACAACACAGACCTTTCTCACATAGAGAATCAAATCAACAGTAAAATGGCAGAAGCTGAATCATTCAGACAACAGAGCCTCGCAAGATCTACACAGGTTTTACTTACCACATCAATCATGCAACAAACATTTACCCAGGTGCTCAAACTTTAGTAAGAAATCTGGCAGATAAGAAATCCCTTATTTCTTACAGCAAAAAAGAGGAGAAACCAGAGTCCTTTCAATCACACAGAGGCACAGACCCTAAATCAGAACCATTAACTGTGGACCTGCAGCTCCCAGTCTCCACAGCCAGCTCCTTGACCACCAGAGCTGGAGGCCAGGTCTCAGGTTTGAGCCTCTCCAGAGAAACTAGGGGAAGCCAGCCTCTCTACCTACTTGAGGCTCTTCTATTGTTGGTTTTAAACATAAACCCAGTGGTCCACCCTGTTCAGATACAGCAGAAAAGCCTCAGGCTAGATTTGCTGTCCTCTCTCCGGATGAAATTAGCCCTCCCGCAAATGTAGTTGCTTGACTGTTGTTCTCACTCTTGAGATGCTCCATTCCTGTTCAGTTTGCATGTCCACAAGCCAGGCTAACCTATCTGCTGTTCTTGTTTGCACAGTGGCCACAGCGTCATGGCATGTCTTGGAGCCAAGCTTCAATCCACCATCAAGTGAATTAGCTCTCGGAGCTGTTTATGGAGGGCATCCCTACAACAGCAACAGAAGCAGAGCACCCCAGAGCTGACCATACCTCTCCTTATACCTCTGTTCTCCTCTCCATCACCTTTAAAGCACAGCCTCCTGATGAATGTGCCTGAGTGTTCCTGGTCCACCACACTGTGCCGCCAGTGGATCACAGGCCGGCAGAGCTACTGATTCCAGCACCCAACCTACCCACCCCCCCCAATCCCTATCCTCACATAGCTGGGCGGCCCCTCCAGCTTGTGGCTGTGCAATTACATCTCTTCCTATCTGCAGCCTGGTGTGGGACTGGTTGAAAGCACTCTTTTGGAGCATGACTGATGGATCCAATGGCCCCCGGTGTTCCTAGGAATGGTGGGCCTGAGAGCTGCCGAATTCTCTCTGGGGACAGGAGCTTTCTCACACCCTGCTATTTGGTGACATCTTCTAAGCCATCTTCTTTTTTACCTCACTGTCTGGTAATGACAAGGACAGCAGGATAAATGCAGTAGGTCAGGACTCTGCCCCAAAAAGGACGCTTCTCATGTACTTTTAAGTAAGGAGTCCAGCAGAGGCCCAGGTACCCACCCTGTTCCTCTCCCTCTATTTCACTCTCATTTCTAGGCCCCTCAGGGTAGCACTCACCAATGGCAGCTATTCTTTGGGACAAAAGGGCTATTTAACTATTTAAAAATATTCTTCAACAATATTTTCTTCCCTAGCAAAAAAGATGGGGAAGAAGATCTGGCTAATTATGCTGGAGGAAAGAAAATTCTTTCCTTATAGATTCTTTGCTTGGTGAATACTACAGAGTACTTAATTTCCACAAAAAGATTGTAGGCTCTCTCCCCCAAAGAATGTTAAAGTTCATTTCTACTATTCTTCCCATTTATAAAGAAATAAACTACTTATTAAAGATGTATGTATTAATAAACAGGCCCTAATCACAATCAGGAAGGCACCAGGACACTCTTCTGCCAAACTACAGGTACTCCTCCAGCCTCTAGAGACGGGAGTCCCCTAAGACTCAGCCCTCCCACCAGATCACACGTCTCTCCTTCGGTGCCTACCAAGGATACGTGGACACAAGCTTCTCTGCTGAAAGACCCACCCATGCTAATGTGGAAGAGAAAAAAATTGATCTAAAAGAATAAACATGACTGATGACGATGTGCTAATGGAGCAACAAAGTAGAGAAGTACACACCATGTAACTAAGACCATGACCATGCAACACTGCGTATTTTCGTGTTACCGCTTTGCAGCCAAGAAAATCTAATTTACAGCTGTTCCAGAAGTTCAACAGCCATTCCTCCTGACCACAAGGGGCTGTGTGGCAAGAAGAAAATGCCACAGCAGTCAGAAAGTAGACGTTCACCCAAAGGTCATGACATACCAGCCCAGACTGTCAGCCCACCACAATGGGGTGCACTGAAGCATCACCGGATCAGTTCTCTTCCTCCCAGCATAAATCACACGTGCAAATAGATACCTGTGGGACAAGTGTCGTTTTAGAATGTTCTCTGAGTAAAAAGGATTTTGCCATGCATTGCCACCTGAACACAAGTTGAGCTGGTTAAAGGAAATGTGAGGACTCCTTTTAGCAAGTTTGAAATGTACAATCATCGATCTCTAGCAACAGTGCTCATGGCCTCAGTCGAATTAATTCTTCCTAAAAATATTCCCCCTGGGGAAGTTCGTCCTCCGTATGCAGAATGCCATAGGCACACAGATGTCTTTTCTCTCGTCAGGGACAGAAAATGGCCAAGAGATGGACCAGGAAGTAGTGCTGCACAGTAAGGAGTAATCCAGGTAGATGAAGGCTCCAAATAACCAGCACCGGGCCTTTTCAGGAACTGACACAACGTCTTCCTTTACTTGGATCAAAAATACATTCTTATGGCACAATGATGAGTACACAGTGTAGACCATCATTTTCATATCAAAAATCTGTTTCTCCAGATTTGACTGAGGAATTGTTCTCCTTACTATTTTTTGTCCCCTCAGAAAAATGGCAGCTCAGCTTCTTATGGGAAAGCTTCTATGAGGAAGCTGAAGGTTGAACCCTGTCCCCTGTTCCCCACCAGCCACGGGATCACCAACTGTCTGTTGCCTGCACAATCTTGGAGCTGCTTGTTCTCTCATATCTAACAGAGCTAAATGTGGCAAAGACATAACATAGGAGAAAGGTTTCACAGCTGTTCTTAACCCTAGCTACAGCCTAAAATCTCCCAGGGTACTTTAGGAAAGCCCCAGAAATTCTGATGTAATTGGACTCGAACAGATCGACACATTAGCAGTTTTAGAATCCAGATTTAATTCTAGTGTCCTAAAATGACCTATCTGAAGATTTGGTGTTTTCCCCACCTGGAAAAAATATTTAGATGGGACAAGATAAGCATCAGCAGAGCTAAAACTCTATGCTGACCACCCAGTGCTAATCAAACAACTCTCACTTTTTTCTTGAAGACCTGGATAACTGGCTTCTGTCTGTTAACTGCTTTTGAGACGAAAAAGCGCAATCTAGAAAACGGTCATGCAGAGAACAGGTGCTCCACAAATGAGTGGTTCTCAAAGTTTTGTATCAGTAGCACACTTTCGAACATTAAACCTTCTGAGCACACCTGAGGGATTAAAATGTTCAACATGACACCAAATAAGTCACAAAAACTCCCGGCAATCACAACAGTGTAAAATGACTCCAATGTCCAAGACACCATTCACTACTGGGTCAGCTCCCCACCCTGGCTCAGCTGCCTATGTGCGCTCACTACAGCCCAGGAAAGATACAGTCTTCACACTGCTCCGACCAGCTGCCTTTCTCTCCACCTGCCCTCCACACCGTCACTCGGCTCCGGACGCTGCCAGGTCCCACCGCGGCCCAAGTGCTCCGTGGCAGCTACAAGATGTTTCATGTGTCCATCAACAGGCGGCAGCAAACTGTGAAAGGCATGTCCTTCATATCCTGCAGAGTGGAGTGGCCAATAAGTACCTGCATTTGATTAATTTTCACAATGGAATTGTTTAAACCACCTTATTTACTGAAGTATGACATACCTCCAGAAAAATCATGAGTGTCTACAACTCAACGGATTTTTACAAAGTGCCCACTCTCAAAACCAGCCCCCGAGTCAGCAACCAAAACTTAATGGCACTCAGAAGCCTCCTTGGTTCCACCTCAAATGTTCATTTAGCCTCAAATGTGACCACTGTTCTGACTTTTATCACCACGAACTAGTTGACCTGTTTTGGTACTTTATATAAACAGAATCATAAAATATACATTGTTTTCTGTCTGCCCTTCTTCCCTCAACATTATGCTTGAGTGACTGGTGTGGTACATGTAGCAGTCATCTGTTCATTTTGTTCTTTCTTTTGGTCTTTTTTCTTTATAGTATTCCATTGCATGATATGCTATTTTACAAGATGGGCACCTGAGTTGTTTCCAGTTTGGGGCTGTTATAGTTAATGCCACTATAAGCATTCTTGTATGTATCTTTCAATCTGGTGCATTTGGGTATATACTTTGGAATATGCCTAGTAAGAAAGACAGTGTGGTATGAACAGAAGGATAGACAAATAAACCGATGTAACAAAATAGACTCCAGAAATAGACCCACACATACACAGTCATTTGATTTATGACAAAGGGCCAACGCAGTGCAGTGGGAAAAAATGATTTTTTTCAAATAAATGGTGAATTAATTAATTTGATATTCATATGGAAAGAAAATCTTGACCCCATCTCACACCATACACAAAAATAAATTCCAGATAGACTGTACATACAACTGTGAAAAATAAAGGTTCCGGAAGTTAAATAAATTAATAATCTTTATGGTCTTAAGCTAAGTAAAGGTTTCTTAAACATGCCACAAAAATAATAACCATAAAGGGAAATATTGATAAACTGGATTCACTAAAATTAAGAATTGCTAGTCAATAAAACACACCCTTTAAGACAAGGAAAAGACAAGTTATATACTAGAAGACATTTTCAACATTGGTATCACACAAAAAAAACTATGTAGAAAATGTAAAGAAGTCCTACAGTGTTTTAAGAAATAAAAGCCTAATTTATTTTTAGGAGAGAGCATGAGCGGGGGAGGGGGAGAGGTGGGAGAGGCAGAGAAAGAATCTTAAGCAGGCTCCATGCTGAGCACAGAGCCCAACGTGGGGCTTTATCTCACAACCCTGAGATCATGAACTGAGCCGAAATCAAGAGTCAGAAGCTTAACCAGACTGAGCCACCCAGGTGCCCTAAAGCCCGATTTTTTAAACGGTCATTTAACAAAGAAGAACATCCAAATGGCCAAGAAAACATATGAAAAGGTGTTCAACATCATTAGTTATCAGGCAACCTAAAAGCCACAGTAAGGTACCATTATATAACCATACAAGACCAAGCGTTAGTAAGCATTTAGAGCAACTAAAACCTGGTGGGTGTGTAAAACTGATTTAACCAATTAGAAAAATCACATGATAATATCTACTAAAGCTAAATATACTTATCATATGTCATAACAATTCTACTTTTAATATTTTTAATATATATAAAAAAATTTATGGGAAACTACAGAAAGCCCTGAACAGATCTCTCAACAAACCATCAAAAACCCCAAAGATAAACACATCCTTAAAACCGGCATTACATCAGGAATTCTATTAGTTCCGATATGAAATATCTGAATAAGTCTTTTGGTACTAAATATGCACTATTAGCATGGATTGGTAGAAATAAAAATCTAAGTTATTTGCTGTATTTCCTTCAACAATAAACATTAAACCATATTAACTATTTGAAAAATTACATCTAGTATGCCCACAGGATATCAGAGCTCAGAAGGAAGATGAAAAATAAAAGGTAGCAGGAAACCATATGGAGAGAGTCATATTGCTTGTGATTCTAATGGTAGCGGCAAATGAGGTCACTTATCCCTCTGTGGCCATACTAATTGGTCAAGAGCAAGAGAGGCTTCATCAACAATGCTCATAAAAAACAGCCTACCCCTTCCTGGGCATTTTCAATTTAGAGAGCAGACACCTGCTACCCATTAGTCTCTCACAAGACAGGACTCGTGTCAACCTACCACTACGTTATTTGATTTGCTCCTAACCATTACCATTTATATACAGACTCTTCAGCGCATACCGTGCACAGTATAGCATGTGTACACAGTCTTCAGCACATACGCGTGCACAGTATAGCATGTGTACACAGAGTCTTCAGCGCATACACGTGCACAGTATAGCATGTGTACAGTCTTCAGCGCATACGCCTGCACAGTATAGCATGTGTACACAGAGAATTCAGCGCATACATGTGCACAGTATAGCATGTGTACACAGAGACTTCAGAGCATACACGTGCACAGTATAGCATGTGTACACAGAGTCTTCAGTGCATACGCCTGCACAGTATAGCATGTGTACACAGAGACTTCAGTGCATACGCGTGCACAGTATAGCATGTGTACACATGCAGCTCTCTAGAGCAAAAAACAAATTCTCAAAAATAGCTGTTTGGGAGACCACATCTTGTTCTATTAATACTCACATACTGCAGTATTACATAACAAATTTTTTCCAATTCTGTTATGCTAATATGCAAATAAATGAACTCAACCATAGCCAGGAGCTAAATGTACTAATCAGTATGGCCTTGTGTATCTCTAATTACAAAAGAATTGTACATGATCTCTTTCCATTCTAAAAATCCCATGAATCTACATTATTAATTACTTTTAAATCCAGCCGCTTGGTTTCTGGGATATTAATATCTGCAAATCAGCATATTTAGCATATTCCATGAAAATATCTGAATACCAATTACCTAGTAATGTGCTGTAAGTATTAAAAACATTCTATAATTTCATAACTATTTGATAATTCCAAAACAATAACAGGGATAGATACTGTCAGAAGAAGCTCACCTAAAAACAAATTGTTACTAATTACTATCTGCTTTATCTTTTGGTACCCTAAAAAGTGATTAACTGTAAATCAATATTTTGTTAAAAAAAGAGACAAAAATGGAAAATGACCTCCCTCCTAAGAAGTTTTCAAATCCATCAAAGGAAAGCAGAGAGGAAAAGGCCAAAATCCTAGTTTTGCGGCTCAGACAGAAACCTATGGCAGGGTGGAGAGGACTACTGCTATGGCTTTTTGTTGATTAGGTACATGTTGGCTTCATCCCAAGATCCAGCCACAGAAGGCCAAAATTTCCTAAAATTCAGTCATCTATTTTAGGACTGGTAGAAACTGCTATGATCAAGGAGTCAGAATGCCTTAGGTAAGTAGCAGAAAAAAGGAAAAAGTCAAAGACACATTTCAGAAGATGAAATAGAAAGTGGGTGATGAACAGTTCAAAGTGTGGGCTTTCAAGTCAATCAAACCTGGTCTCATGTGGGTTTTGCCTCTTACAAGTTCTGTGACCTTGCCTGGAAATTCCCAAATCTTGAGGAATGAGTTTCCTTGTCTACTAAAAGGGAATGATAATGTCTCCCTGCAGGCTGTGGGGAGACTTGCATGAAATGATGCATACAAAGCATTTCTTACTATCTCTTCTACACCAATCCTTGAGTTGCAACAAAAGGTAGAATTTCTAACATTGTATGACAAAATATGCTGAGGGATTAAAGATCCTACTTCTCCAATTCTGCCTATTATTACTCTATATTCTTTATGTATTTTCTTTTTTATTAATTCTGTAGCATTCCCAATATCTTTTGACAACCCAATAATAATGACAATAAAAAGGACTTAAGTTTCTTAAAAATAAACTAAAACTAAGAAACTACAGATATCACTTAAAGAAATCAAATACCAGAAAAGAGATTAAATGCTTTAACAAACAGCAAGATCTTTTGCCATGCTTTTTCAACTTTGATAGCAGAACATAAATCAAAAAAAAATTTTTTTCCAAAGGTCTGCTCTTATTTCGGGGGCACAAAAGGGACAGATCATTTACATTAACATCTTGCAGAACAATTCTGGAACCAACCAAATTCCTGGATCTAAATTCAATAAAGGTATTTCCTTCCATTTGATTGTTTCTGAAATTATGTATGTGAAATAAATTTCTTCTTTGAAGTACACAGCCCACTGAGTTTTATATTACAATCAAAACGAACTGGAGTTGGAGGAGGTCCAAAATGGCAGCATAGGAAGATTCTGAACTCACCTCCTCCCACAGCCACAGCAAATCTACAGCTACATATGGAATAAGTCCTGCTTGAAAAGAACTGAAAGCTAGTTGAACAACCCTCTCTACAACAAGGGATAAAAGGGCCACATCAAGATAGTTAAATGACGCAGAGACAGGGTCTTGCCAAAAACGCCACCCCAGCACAACAACCCACAATAGGGAGGGATCTCACAGGTCCAGAGCTTCTCCCTGAGGAGTGAGAGTATTGTTCCCCACATGAGGCACACCAAACCTTGGGACCTGCACTGGAGAGATGAGGCCCTCAAAATGTCTGGCTTTGAAAATAAACAAGGCTTATGTCCGGGGGACCTAGAGGTCTACGGAAATCTGAGATTCTCTCTTTGAGGGGTGTATGTGCAGACTTGCTCATCCTAGGACGGGCACAAAGGCAGCAGTTTGAAAGGTGACTGGATAATATATGGAGATTCATTTGCTATTCATAAAACATCTGCCAGAGGGGCAGGGACCAGGTGGGGTTCTTTGGGGACAGGGCATTGGTGAGTATCATTTTTGCACTCTCCCTCCACCTTGCTAGCTCAGGTGGGTGTGCATGGATACAACCTTGCTAAAGCTGCCCGAATGCCCCATCTCAATGTTCTTCTCCTATATCTCTAAAGCTGTGGGCATGCCCTGCCCCCAGTGCTCTTCCCCAACATCACTAAACCACAGATAGGCTGCACCTTCAGCACTCTCCCACAGCCTGTTAAAAGAGTTCAAAGTAATGGTCATAAAGATGCTCACCAAACTCAGGAGAAGAATGAATGAACACAGTGAGAACTGCCACAAAGAAAGAGAAAATATATGGAAGTACCAAACAGAAGTCACAGAGCTGAAGAATTCAATAACGGAACTGAAAAATATACTAGAGGGGTTTAACAGCAGACTAGATGAAGCGGATCAGCAACCTGGAAAACAGGGCCATGGAACTCACCAAAACAGAGCTGCAAAAAAGAAAAAAAGAATTCTAAAAAGTGAAGACAGGGGCACCTGGGTGGCTCAGTTGGTTTAAGCATCTGACTCTTGATTTCAGCTCAGGTCATGATCTCAGGGTCATGAGATCAAGCCCTGCACGGGGCTCAGTGATCAGCGGGAAGTCTACTAGAGATTCTCTCTTTCTCCCTCTCTCACTATCCCTCCCCCGACTTGTGCACTCTCTCTAAATAAATAAATAAAATCTTAAAAATAAACAAATAAATAAAAAGTGAAGACAGCTTAAAGGCTCCATGGAACAACATCAAGCAGAATAACATTCATATTATAGGGGTCACAGAAGAAGAGAGAGAGAAAGGGGCAGAAAACTTACTTGAAAAAATGAAGGTTGAAAACTTCCCTAACCTGGGAAAGGAAACAGACATTCAGGTTCAGGAAGTACAGAGAGTTCCAAATAAGATGGACCCAAAGACATCCACACCAAGAAACATAATTAAAATGTCAAAAGTGAAAGATAGAGAAGCTTAAAAGCAGCAAGAGAAAAACAACTTTTAGATATAATGTAATCTCCATAAGACTATCTGCTGATTTTTCAACAGAAACTTTTCAGGCCAGGAGGGAGTGACATGATATATTCAAAATGCTAAAAGGATAAAACTTCCAACCAAGAACACTTTTATTCAGAACTAAAGGGATAATAGTTTCCCAGACAAGCAAAAACTAAAGGTGTTCATCACCACTAAACTGGCCTTACAAGAAATGTTAAAGGGACTTCTTTAACATGAAAAGAAAAGCTAACAACTAATAACAAGAAACATAAAAAGTAAAAATCTCACAGGTAAAGATAAATATACAGTAAAAGCAGTGGATTAGCCACTTTATAAAACTAGTATGAAGGGCGCCTGGGTGGCTCAGTCGTTAAGCGTCTGCCTTCGGCTCAAGTCATGATCCCAGGTTCTGGGATCGAGTCCCACATCAGGCTTCCTGCTCAGCGAGAAGCCTGCTTTTCCCTCTCCCACTCCCCCTGCTTGTGTTCCCTCTCTTGCTGTCACTCCCTCTCTGTCAAATAAATAAATAAAATCTTAAAAAAAAAAAAAACTAGTATGAAGGTTAAAAGACAAAAGTAGAAAAATTAACCATAATTAAAGGATACACAAAATAAAAAATGTAAAATATGGTATCAAAAACATAAAATATGGGAAGGAGGAATAAAAAATGTAGAGTTTAGAATGTCTTAAAATTTAAGTTGCAATCAACTTAAAATAGATTGCTTTATAGGCTGTAAAGCAAAGCCTATAGTAGATACATAAAAGATAGTGAAAAAGCAATCTAAACACTAAGGAAAGGCATCAAATCACAAAGGAAGAGAGAAAAAGAAGAAAGAAACAGAAAGGATCTACAAAAACAGCCAGAAAACAATTAACAAAATGGCAATAATTAAATACATATCAATAATTACTTCAAATGTAACTGGACTAAATTCTCCTATCAATAGAGTGACTGAATGGATTTTTTTAAAAAGAGAAGATTCAGCCATATGTTCCCTACAAGAGACTCACTTCAGATCTAAGAACACACACACTAAAAGTAAAGAGATGTAAAAAGATATTCCATACAAATGGAAACAGAAAGCTTGTGCAGCTATACTTCTATCAGACAAAACAGACTTTAAAACAAAGAGTATCATAGGGGCGCCTGGGTGGCTCAGTCATTAAGCATCTGCCTTCGGCTCGGGTCATGATCCCAGGGTCCTGGGATCGAGCCCCACATCGGGCTCCCTACTCCGCGGGGAGTCTGCTTCTCCCTCTCCCACTCGCCCACTTATGTTCCCTCTCTCACTGTGTCTCTCTCTGTCAAATAAATAAAATCCTTAAAAAAAAAAAAAAGAGTATCATAAAAGACAAAATAAAGGGCATTGCATAATGATAAAGGTATCAATCAAACAAAAGGATGTGACATTTGTAAATATTGATGCACCCAAAATAGGAGTACCTAAATATATAAAGCAAATATCAACAGACCTAAATGGAGAAATTGACAGCAATACAATAATAGTAGGGGACTTTAATACCCACTTACAACAATGGATAGATCATCCAGACAGAAAAATCAATAAGAAGACACTGGCCTTAAACAATACTTTAGACCAGATGGATAATAGATATATTTGACCTGGGTAGACCAGATGGATATAGAGATATATTAATTGACATATACAAAACATTCCATCCAAAAGCATCAGGATGCACATTCTTCTCAAATTTATATGGAACATTCTCCAGAACAGATCATGTGTTAGGCCACAAAACATCACAATAAATTTAAGAAGACTGAAATCATATCAAGCTTCTCTGACCACAATGGTATGAAACTGGAAATCAATTACAAGAAAAAAAGAGGAAAAACCACCAATATGTGATTAAACAACATGCTATTGAACAACCAATGGGTCAATGAAGAAATCAAAGGGGAAATAAAAAAATACCTTAAGACAAATGAAAATGGAAATAAAATAGTCCAAAATCTATGGGATCCAAATAAAAAACAGTGCTAAGAGGGAAGTCCATAGTGATATAGGCCTACCTCAAGAAATAAAATCTCAAATAAATAATCTAACTTTACACCTAACGGAACTAGAAAAATTAGAAAACAAAGCCCAAAGTTAGTAGAAAGAAGGAAATAATGAAGATCAGAGCAGAAATAAAAGAAATAGAAACAAAAAACTAGAAATGACCAATGAAACTGAGAAGTGGTTCTTTAAAAAGATAAACAAAATTGACAAACCTTTAGCTAGACTCAGAGAGAAAAAAAGAGAAGACACAAATAAATCAGAAACAAAAGAAGTTACAATGAATACCACAGAAATACAAAGCATCATAAGAGACTACCATGAATAATTATACACCAAAAAATTGTCAAACTGTTGACAACCTAAAAGAAATGGATAAACTCCTACAAACATTCAGTCTTTCTTTTTTTTTTTTTTTAAGATTTTATTTATTTGACAGAGAGAGATGGCGAGAGCAGGAACACAAGCAGGGGGAGCGGGAGAGAGAGAAGCAGGCTCTCCGCAGAGCCGGGAGCCCTATGTGGGACTCGATCCCAGGACCCTGGGATCACGACCTGAGCCAAAGGCAGACACCTAACGACTGAGCCACCCAGGCACCCCAAACATTCAATCTTTCAAGACTGAATCATGAAGAAATAGAAAATCTGAATAGACTAATGACCAGTAAGGAGACTGAATCAATACTCAAAAACCTCCCAACGAACAAAAGTCCAGGACCAGATGGCTTCACCGGTGAATTCTACTAAATATTCAATAAAGATTTAATACCTATCCTTCTCAACTCTTCCAAAAAGCTGAAGAGGAGGGAATGCTTCCAAACTCATTTTATGAGGCCAGCATTACCCTGATACCAAAACCTAACAAGAACACCTTAAGAAAATCACAGGTCAATAACCCTGATGAACACAGATGCAAAACTGCTCAACAAAATATTAGCAAACCAAATTCAAGAATTAAAAGTATCATACACCATAATCAAGTGGGATTTATTCCAGGGATGCAAGGATGATTCAATATCCACAAATCAATCAGCATGATACTCCATATTTAAAAAATGGGAGAAAAATTATATGATCATCTTAATAAATGCAGCAAAAGCATTTGACAAAATTCAATATCCATTTATGAAAAAAACTCTCAACAATGTCAGTATAGATGGAATGTACCTCAACATAATAAAGGCCGTATATGACAAACCCACAGCTAACCTCCTGATACTCAACAGTGAAAAGCTGAAACTTTATCTACTAAGATCAGGAATAAGACAAGGATGCCCACTCTTGCCACTTTTATCCAACACAGTATTAAAAATGCAGCCAGAGCAATTACACAAGAAAAAGAAATAAAGAGCATCCAAATTAAAAAGGAAGAAGTCAAACTGTCACTATTTGCAGATAACATGACCCTAAAGACTCCAGTGAAAAACTATTAGAATAAATGAATTCAGTAAAGTCGCAGGATACAAAATCAATATACAGAAATCTGTTGTATTTCTATACACTAATAATGAACTTTTAGAAAGAGATTTTTTTTTAGATCCCATTTATAATTGCATCAAAAAGAATACCTAAAAATAAATTTAACCAAGAAGGTGAAAATTCTGTAATTGAATTTGAATTGAACACTGAAAACTATAAGGCCCTGAGGAAAGAAATGAAAAAGACACAAATAAATGGAAAAACATTCCATGCTCATGGATTGGAAGAATTAATATTATTAAAATGTCCATACTACCCAAAGCATTCTATAGATTCAATGTTATCCCTATCAAAATTCCAATGGCATTTTTCACAGAACTAGAACAAATAATTCTAAAGTTTGTATGGAGCCATAAAAGACCCCAAATGGCCAAGGCAAACCTGAGAAAGAACAAAGCCAGAGGTATCATACCCTCCAATTTTAAGCTATACTACAAAGCTATAATAATCAAAACAGTATGGTATTGGCACAAAAACAGACACACAGATCAAAGGAACAGAATAGAGAGCCTCAAAGTAAAGCCACATATCTATGGTCAATTAACACATAAAAAAGGAGTGAAGAAAAAAAAAAGGGAGTAAAGAACATACAATGGGGAAAGGACAGTCTTTTCAATAAATGGTGCTGGGAAAACTGGACAGTCACATGCCAAAGAATGAAACTAGGCCACTATCTTACAACATACATAAAAATTAACCACAAATGGACTGAAGACTTGAATGTAAGATCTGAAACCATAAAACTCCTAGAAGAAAACATAGGCAACAAGCTCTTTGACATTGGTCTTGGCATTAAATTGCTTTTATCGGACTCCAAAATCAAAGGCAACAGAAACAAAAATAAATAAGTGGGATTATATCAAACTCAAACACTTGTACACAACAAAGGACACTATCAACAAAATGAAAAGACCTGTATTAAATAGAAATTATTTCCAAATGATAGATCTGATAAGGGATTAATAGCCAAAATACATTTTTAAAAAACCTCATATAATCAATAGTAAAAAAAAAAAAAAAAAATCCAAATGAAAAATGGGCCAAGGATATAGACATTTTTCCAAAGAAGACATATTGGTAGCAACAGACACATGGAAAGATGGTCAATATCATTATCAGGGAAGTGCAAATCGAAACAATAATGAGATATCACTTCATACCTGTTAGAATGGCTGTTATCAAAAAGACAAGAAATAACAGGTGTTATAAAGGATGTGGAGAAAAGGGAACCCTTGTACACCATTGGTGCGAATATAAATTGGTGCAGCCACTGTGGAAAACAATATGGAGGTTCCTCAAAAAATTAAAAATACAACTACCATATGATCCAGCAATTCCACTACTAGGCATTTATTCAAAGGAAACAAAAATACTAACTTGAAATATATATGTACCCCTATGTTCATTGCAGCATGATTTACAATAGCTAAGATATGGAAACAACCTAAGCGTCCACTGATGGATGAATGGATAAAGAAGACATGGTTTATACAATGGAACGCTACGCAGCCATAAAAAAGAATGAAATCTTGCCATTTGTGACAACTTGGATGGACCCTGAGTTATGCTTAGTTATTATGCTAAGTGAAGTAAGTCAGACAGAGAAAGGCAAATACCTATCATATGATTTCACTTATATGTGGAATTCAAAAAGCAAAGGAACAAAACATAAAACAAAGCTTACAGATATGGAGAACAGATTGGTGGTTATCAAAAGGGAACAGGCTTGTGGGGTGGACGCAATGGGTGTAGGCGACCTATGATATGGTGATGGCAACTAGACTTATTGTGATGATCACTTTGTAGTGCATATAAACATCAAATTATTATGAGGTACACCTGACACTAATATAATGTTTATACCAATTTTACCTCAATTTAAAAAAAAACAGTTGAAGTCTAAATAATATCTTGTTTGAACCCCTAAGGTACAACAACCATGTCTATTTATTCATCCATTCAGACATTTATTCAACAAGCATATACCTAAAAACATGCTTTCCACAAGACATTGAACTAGGTGCCTTCATAAACTCAAGGTGAGTAAGATGAAGTTACCTAAGAGGCCGAAGGAAACGGGGCTGTATAGAGATACAGAGTGGTGGTTGGAAGGCAGAGAAAGGAACAATTCATTCTGAGAAGTGAGTACCTGAGGAAGCCCTTGAAGATAACACAGAGGAGGGAAGCACCCAGGCTGAGATAAAAGAGGTGTAAATCTAAAGGCTAAGTTGGGCATGGAGAGCAGTCACATGGGGCGACGGCATAGCAGATCTACTGGGTGACCATATTATTTATCATCCAAACCAGGATGCCTTTGAGAGTGAAAGGAGACACTATTAATAATTTTGTCAGGACAAAAGGTGTAAATCTGGACTGTCCTGGGCAAATTAAGACATACAGGTGCTTGGTTCAATGAAACCGATGTTCAATACCATCTGATCACTTAGCTGGGGCGACTGACGCATGCGCACTGTTGTACTGAGGCATCAGATTTAGAAAGGCACCAAAACAAATCATTTTTGAAAGCATCTTTATAATATGTCTGAGAAATCTCTCTGGGTACATTCTGCATATTTCAAAAGACAAAACTTCCAAAATGGGCATGGCAGATCTCCAACTCAAATGGAGCTAAGTGAGTTTGCTCATCTCAGGATAAACTCTAAGTAAGAGAAACCAAAAATCAGAAAAACAAACATACTAGGTAATGCTTACTGAGTGCTTCTCAGACACCACACACTGCTCTGAATATTTCATCCACATATCATCTCATTTAATCTTTACCACAAACGCTATGGGGGAGGGGGTTTATTCTTTCCATTTTAGAGACTATGTAACTAGACACTCAGACTTAAATATCTTCCAAGGCCACACAGAAAGGAAGAGGGGGAGCCAGAGTCTGATCCAAGCACCTAACTCCACACCCTCTATTTTCCTCCCCACTATTCTGCCTCCTGAATAATCCCAGACATGCAACGTGTGGCCTGAGTGCAGCCCAAGACGCCGGAGTACAGTCCAGCTGAAATTATTAGCTAGAACATGTTTTACCTAATTACCCCTGCCAGGTGACCAAGCGCTGGTGGCCAGCAGTGCCTAGCCACCTGCCCTCCTCTACTACTTGGAACTAGGCGGGTGCCAAATGTCCTGCCAGCAGCCTGGACCATTCACATAATTGTCATGAAAGCTCAGTGTGATTAATTATATACTCTGAGCACTCTAAAGCTCTGCAATTATTCTGACATAAGGGAAATAGGTACTACTGAAACTTCCCTGGTGGTTCTGACTTGTTTGAGTCATTACTAATACTCTTATGCCAAGCACAACCCTCTCGATCTACCACTATTACCAGTAGAAAAAAGCCAGTCGGGCAGCTTGCAAACACACAGTGTCTGGTAAACTGGTAAAAAATATTTGAACATCCCTTGCACTACAGAATACCATTAATGTAAAATAAAAAGGTAGCTAAACTAATCTAGAGGTCTGGTAGATGATTAATGACAGCCAAAACTTAGTATTAATAAGAAATAGAGAGCAGAGCACCTATTCTTTTTTTTTTTAAGTAGCTGGGCATGGAGCCCAATCTGCAGGCTCACAACCCTGAGATCACGACCTGAGCTGACATCAGGAGTTAGACACTTACCCTACTGAGCCACACAGTCCCCACTAAAGCACCTATTCTTGAACATGTGTGTATAAAATAAAGTCTGGAGAGAAAATATGAATGTTCATAATTCATTTATGTCTGCATTTTAGACTGTAAATAACATTGCCCTATTTTGTTGAATAATGAGGGATGGGTAACTAAAGTATTTAAAAATGGAAAAAAGAAGAACAGTCTAGTTTAGCACCCCTTGCAGAGCACACAGAACTATAAAAGGAACTGAACAGATTCTGGGAGAGAGCATTCTAAGAAAATAACTTGAGTGACCAAGATCGGCAATTAAAAAAAATAAACAATTTCCTGTCGGTTGTCTATTTGGATTTGGTGATAAAAAACAACAGAGATCAAACAACTGTTTTGAGGAGAGGCAGGAAAACAAGAAAGGGGGCAAGTAATATTTAGAGTATGAAAGTTAATACCCTCGGATTACTCCTGAAAACTGAACTCTGAATTGTGACAAAAGCTCTTTGAGTAGGCTGAGACAAGCAACCCACGCCCTGGCCTTTTAATAGTTACCTTCTGTGGCCTAAAATGCATTAGGACAAAGTGAAGTGGAGAGTTGCTGATTGGGCATTAGAGTTTTCTGACCTAAAATATCCAGGCTGCCTATCTATCCAGACAAACTCACTTTGTGATACAGTTACTATTTGTTCAGTATTTGTGATACACCCACAAGTTTGCTGGGCATGAGGTTGTCGCCCCTTCCCTTCCCCCATTTGAAAAAAAAAAAAAATCCAAAGCCAAATGCAGATATTATTTTAAGACCCAATTCAAGAAATGGTTATTGAGTGCCTGTTGTCCATGCAGAACTGATAAATACAGCCCACCTTTTGCCTGCAAGGAGTCTAGTTTATTTAAACCATAGGCCAATATAATATCCATGTGTACATTTTTACTATTTTGTTTAAATATAATTTAATTGTGTTTAAATATGTAATAGATGCGAACGTCTGCTTCTTCCCACCTTGGGGTGCTCAGCATGGAGACATAGGGATATATGTTGATATAAAGGTAGTGCTTCCCCTACATACCATAATACTGTAATAGTAACAACAATGGTATTAAGAAAAATAAGGGCTGCTACCGTGGGCAAGATTCATTGTCCCAATGAAAATGGCGGCTCTGGTCAAGTAGCCACAACAGGTACCTACAGCTGCCTGGCTATGTTAGCTCTCGACTTCTTCTGCCAGCAGGAATAGAGTCTTTTGGTTCCCGCCAGTAAAGGGAACAATTTAAATTTTTAAAGTTTAAAGGGAAAAATTAAATCCAGCATTCCAAACCACCAATGCTATATTAATAAGATAGAAAATTTAAAACTGCCGGAGTAATCTGGGGGACAGTGGAGTGCCGCCATACCAAAATGGGGTACAAAAACCAGCTCTGGCCCCTTAGGCAAATGGTTCATCTCTCTGAACTCTTGTTTTCTTCAGCCTCCCTGGCTGTGGCAGGACCAAGTCACAGAATTATATTAAGCACTTTTCATGTGTTTTGCACACATTGTTTAATAAATAGCGCCTATTATAATTACTTTTCACTACCAGAATAATGCAATGGCTATAGTTCTTACTTACTAAAAAAGTACCAAGGATCAATGGTTGCCACAGTCCCGGCATGGGAAGAGGGGAAGACTACTACAAAGGGACTGGGAGAATTTTTTGAGGGTGATAAGACTGTTCTATATTTTGATTATGGTGATGGCTACATGAATGTGTATGTTTGTCGAATCTCATAGAACTGGACACCAACAAGAGCCAATTTTAGGGCACCTGGGTGGCTCAGTTGGTTAAGCCACTGCCTTCGGCTCAGGTCATGATCCTGGAGTCCCGGGATCGAGTCCCGCATCGGGCTCCCTGCTCAGCAGGGGGTCTGCTTCTCCCTCTGACCCTCTTCCCTCTTGTGCTCTCTGTCTCTCATTCTCTCTCTCAAATAAATAAATAAAATCTTTAAAAAAAAAAGAGCAAATTTTACTTTATGCAAATTATATCACCTTTTTAAAAGTACCGACCACAATATTAAGTGTGGTTTTAATTAAAATAAACCATTTAAACTAACGAGCATTTTAACTTCATTCATTTCTAAAATTAAAAGGAAATCTAAGGCCTATAACGCTACTTCACATTTTCAGACCAAGTCTTTAAATTAAAGGCTTGAGCTACTTGTAAAAAATGGATGTCGCCTAAACAATTAAGCAAATTAACTGTTTCAAAAGAAAGCGTGGATTGTACCGAATAATGTGATGAAATGAACTATGGAAAGAGAAAATGAAAGTGATGTTTTCATTTACTAGATTACTTGAGATGACAAACATAATGGCTCCTTCCCTCAAAATTTGGTAATGGGCCTTTGTAAATAATCTAAAAGGGGTAACATTATTTCCAATAAGCAAGGAAAAGTAGAGAAGGCTAGTGATGAATTCCTTGATTTATTTATCTTCTCAATGCATTTATGAAAGATTCTATAGGGTTGCTCACTCTGAATTTTTCATCAACACTGTTACCATAACCAAGAGCTCTTTTAGTACAGATCTGTGCGTCTATTTTGGCAGAAATGTAGTTTTACAACAATTTCTTACTCAACACCATATTTACAAAACAGATGGAGTTCCAAAGAAATCATTTCAAATGAGAAATATAATTCTGGTCAGCCCACGGTGTATTTCTGCATATGTCCTGCATCTCAGCAATAATCCCCTTTCTGTGCCCACTGCTCATCACATATGGGCTGTTATTTCTCCCTCTGACTTGGGGATCCCCACATAAGAGGAATGTCAAGATGGTAATGAAAATGGAAGCTAGGAAACAGGCATAGCTCACAAGCCTGACTTTTCAACTAAAGCAACCCCATCAATACTGGCTAACAACTCCCTGCCATGCCCTTAAGCCCCCAATTATCACCTTGCTTATCCGTCTACTCCCGCCTCTATCTTTCCATCACCTGACTGAATTCATCCCTTATATTGGAAAAGAACATAAGGAAACCAGGGAAAGATGTCACTAGTGCTTTTTCATATGAGCTTCTGTTAAGGTTTTTTTTTTTAACAAAAGTGAAATAGTTTCTGCCTTTCACGTGACAAAAATGTGCATGCACTATTTATTGCTTTATGAAATTTGACATTAAAGATCTCTTTATTCTATCAGAATATTGTCTTCATACTGTTATGTCTATAGAAAATACCACACTAAGTTTCTAAAATCTTGATCCTTCAAGGCACCGATTCACGGGGAAATATACCAAGTTAATTAACCCAGGCTTGATCAACTTTCAACTCTATTTCCACAGTTTCAAAGGGTGTTTAAGAAAATACACATCAACACAAAGGAAAGAAAAAGGAGTAAATCAAGTCATCTTAGGAGGTATAAGAAAATGAACAAGATATGAGACTAGTAAATACCAAACCACCAATTTTAGAAATTAACAGAACTTAAGAGAAAACATGTACTTCTTTCTCATGCCTCCATTCATTCAGGAGCAATCTATTGAGCCCGTACTATGTTCCTGGCAATGTGTATCCAGGGATACAACTCTGAACAAGAAACCACCTGCCTTCATTAGAAAAAAGAAAAATGACAAAGATATCTTTCAAAGTTTCAAAATTCAAAAACCAGTGATTGCTGAATAATTAATGATTTCCCCATGTGCTTCTAGAATCTTCAATGAAGAAATCTACCAACAAGGTCTCAATTCCACATATCAGAAATATTGGCAAATCATCCTTCTTCCCATTCTGAATATAAAATTAAAACAGCTGTTTTAATTAAATAAGTTACACTGTGGATCCCACTATGGACATCAATAAAGCTCGATTAAAAAAAAAAGTGCAAAAACAGGCCCTCCATAAAAACTGGGGAATAAAATTAAAATTAGGTAGGCTAGTATCTTCTCTGGAATTTTCACCTCAAATTCATTAACACCACAATGCGATATCACTACAAGTATCCAGTAGCCAATAAAAACAGACATGACACATAACTCTGTTAACAGGATTGATTATCATGCATAGCTGAAAGCAACTTCCATGGAAACATAAGCTACAGAGTACAAGAAAATATAAGTCACCTTTTAAAAGCCAGGTATGCAGCAAAAATAGGTTACTTTCCTTAAACTCTCAACACCTACTGAAGGTAGTTAATACACTTGATCTTTAAGCCCTTCACTTGTGCCCTTGCCCAGACATAAACTGTACAAACAGATGACAAAGCGAAAAGCAGTTTCACAACTGCCTGTTACAGAGAGTAGGAAGGTGGTATATTTCACTAGATTACTGCAGAAGCTGATAACACCATGAGACACTACAGAGAACTTAGAAGATTTCTGAAGGTCCAATTAAATTTCATATACCACCAGTGTCAATTCTCTTTACTGTGGCCTGTTTTGCCCTCTCTCCCATGGGTTATCAGCCACAGGAAGGGTGGGTGCAGCCCTGTTAATGTGCGTTGCTGCTCACTATCCTGGTAACCCCTTGATTTTCAGAAAGCAATGTTTTCATATTTGCTCTGAACTTAAGCAGAATGAGCTACTCTTGCCTAAGGCTCTGCTCTTCTTAGCTCATCAACTATTTTTGTTTTCACTCCATGTCACGAGAAATATTTTTACATTGCAGACCAAAACGTAGTATTAGAATGAAACCACCACAAACTCAGAGGAGTTCCTAATATTACTTCTTGAGTTTAAAATGCACAAAACAATTGCTGACTTTCTTCTGCTGAGTAACACTATGCAAAAGATAGCAAAACCAAGCAAACTGCTCAAAAGAACTTCCACAGAACTAGGGGCCTGCCTACTGCAGCAAGGAAAAGATTAAATTGTGCAGAACTGTAATGTCTCAGTGCTTTTGAGCCTAAGAAAGCGGAAATCTTCATTTATGTTCCGAAACATACTCCATTCCCCCGTGTGACTGAGTGACCGGAGAGATTTTGCACCCTCTAAGTATAACCATTTGCTAGAGGCAACTAGATACAGATCAGAAGAGACCTATTGAATAAGCTCTGTTCACCACATGTTTTCACAAAACCAGTGTCTTTAACATACAATAGACACCTTACAGGGAGTCTGTTACCAGCCAAGCCTACCCCAGAAGAGCATGTCCTGCCCAACCAGGTACAGGCCATAATTCCAGGCCAGTCCTGGGAAAGATGACAGCCCCAAGTTCAACTGGGAATGTCTGAGCACAGCTCCCCCTGCACATTAGGGATCACCTCTCCATTCTTTCCAAATGCCATTTGCATCCAATGCCTGCTCCAGCACCCCAAGCACCCGTGCACCAGTGGTTCCCGTTAGCAGGGGACTCCTCTTACAACCCCCTCCTTCCTCCACCACTCTCCTCTTGGGAACTGACCCCAGGGGCGGCTGGGGGTGGGCGATGAGCGCCCTTCTCCCACCTACCTTGATGATGCTGCTCCGGCGGGGCAGGCCGCCGGGTTTGCTTTCCCGGGGAAAGGGGCAGGCGGCCGGGCCGGGGGTCGGGGCGAGCGCAGCGCCGCGGGGTCCCCCGGCGGGGCTGGCTCGGGCTTCGTCCCCGGACACGCCGAGGCTGCAATCTCCGTTGGAAACCCCGCCGCTGTCATAGCGCGCCCGCCCGTGGCCGAGGCGACCTCCCCCGCCGCCGCCGCCGCCGCCGCCGCCGCCGCCGCCGCCGCCGCCGCCGCCGCCGCCGCCGCCGCCTTCCTCGGCTCTAGCTTTCTGGGCGCCCTTGGAGCCGAGGGCCGGGCCCGGGGAGGTGGGCAGGGCCCCGCCGGCGGCGCCCCCCCGGCCGCACTCCGCCATGGGCGCCCCACGACCCGCCAGCACAAAGCCGCGTCCCCGCGTCCCCGCGTCCCCGCCGCCGCCTCGGGCCGCCGCGCGCGGCCCCTCCTCCTCTCCTCCTCCCGCCGCCGCCTCCTCGGCCGCTTCTTCCGCTTTTTTTTTTTTTTTTTTTAATTTAGATGTGATGTTTGTTTCGAGCTCGCGTCGCACACGGTTCAAGTCGTGGCGGCAGAATTATCGGAAGATTCCTGCAGGGGAGAGCAGAGAGAGACACAAGTCAGCTCCGGCGGCGGCGGCGGGGCCCGGGCTCCCAGTACCTGGGGAAGGAAAACACGCCCCGGCACACGCGCCGCCGCGGGCGCCAAAAATAACCCGCGCGGGCCCGGCGCCCACCAGGCCACGGGGCACCCACCCCGAGGTACCGCGGCGGCCGCCTCAGGGCCTCGGGGCGCTCTCCCGGGAGACTCAGGACACCCCTCATCCCCGGGAATCCGAGCGCCCATCACGCGGGAACCCGGCGCCCAGCCCCGGGCCGGGGTGCCCACCTCCGGCTCAGGGCGAAGGGAAGCGGCGGGCGCCCGCGGCTCTGCGGCCTCGCGGAGGCGCCTCCCGAGGGTCTTGCAGCCCCAGGCGGGCGGGAGGTGAAGCCGGGTCTCCCTGGACCCCAACTCCCCAGAGGCCGTCGCGTGTCGAGCCCCGCCGCGTACCCCCAGAATCCCCGCTGAGGCCTGCGGCACCGAGAGGAAGCGCACAGCGGGCAGGGGCGGCCGGGCTGTGAGAGTGGCGGCGCGGCCCGGGGCAGCGCCTGAAGGGGGCACCCCAGAACCCCAGCCCCTTGCCCGCGGCTGTCTCCTCCGAGCTCGGCGCTGCCCACTGTAGGCCGCGAGGACCCTCCCGGGCCGCCCCCGACCCACCGCGAGCCGCCCGGGCTCCCACCCGAGGTCGCCGCCGTCGTGGCTGCTCCCGCCGAGGCCGGGTCACGGGGCCGCGGGAACCTCGCTGCCAGCGAGCGGACGACAACCGGCGGCGGCCGCGGGTCCTGGATACCCCGGTTCCCCTAAAGCTGCCACAACTGCCAATCACCCGCCCGGCGCCCGAGGGGCAACGACCGCGCAGGCCGCAGGGTCGGGAGCGTCTGGGGCTCGGGGGCTCGGCCTCTGCGCCTTCCTGCTGCCCCCGGCCCGCGCGCGGGTCTCGTTCGCCTCCCACCCAGCTCGGGAAAAGGCCCTCCGGACGTTCCCCTCTGGGCTTCCCCAGTGGGTCAGACCTATTTCACATACAGAAACCAATTCCGTTCCCCGGGCTCCTGAACTGTGAATTGATTCAACGGTTGCAAGGATGCTGGAACGCGGGCGGGGCCGGGGGCGGGGGCGAGAGGTGAAGAGTAGAGGACCTCAGCAGAGCCTGTTCTGTGCCCTCCGAGTCGCCCTACAGGGATTTATCACCGTCGTGCCTCCCTCCCAGCGTTCTTCCTGATCCCGCCGCCAGGGACGCGGGCTCATGTAGCCCGCTGCCGGTCCCCGCCTTAGGTCAGGCTCATCTTCTGGGGCAGGATCCTACCAGGATCACAGCAGCCAGTCCCTCTTCTCTCCGGTCCTTCCCCATTTTTCTCCTCCCCTAATGCTTCAGGTAGAGTGACCTGCCTAAAAATCAACCCTGATCTTGCCGCTCCCCAGCACAAATATCTCCCCAGGATCTCCATCCCCCGAGCCAGACGGGCTCCAACTCTGCTGGGTGGTACCCGAGGCCCCACCCAGCCTGGCCCCTCCCACCTCCCCATCCCAGGTTCCCCAGCCTCCAGCCTCCAGCGCTTCTCCAGGACGCCAGTTCTAGTCCAGCTCCTGTGTTTGCTTTTCCGAGAATGCACTTCCCAAGGGCACAAAGGATAGTCCGCTGGGGGGTGAACTTAAAGACTTTGCTTTCATTAGCATGATGTTGTAGCAAACTGCCAAGTAGCCTCTGAGGAAATGGGATTTACATACATATACATACCCACCCTCGCCTCTGAAGCAACTTCAAATACCTTCATGTTATTCTTGGGGGCGTTTTAATTCTTCTGATCTTCTGGATTCATGTTTTTGTAACCCATCAGAAAAGCTTTTATTCATCTCTAGCCAATCTGGGCCTACACACTAACAGAAATATTTTCACATCGATGGACCACAATGTTTCAATATTTTATTCAATCCCATCCTTTCTTGTTTGTTTGTTTTCTAGTTTTGGTTCAAAAATTTTTTTTTCTGTCATGATAGTTTTGCAAGAAAATATTATTCAGATAATTCAAATCAGGTTCTTAATCTACTTTATATCAAATATAGTCAGAGTAGCCAGTGAACGAATATGCTGAGGGGGAGGAAAGGAAAAATCCTGGGCCTTTATTCTTCACATTCTCTAATTTTGATATGTTGAGTTAATTGCCTGAAGGTCTCTCTGCCCTTTGCTGCATTTATCAATCACTAGTAACATGCGATGAGACTCCTCTATCTTGCAACTTGTACCATGAGTTTCCCCCGGTGAGTGGGGGGACAAATACAGATTTACACTTCCAGGATGTTTTTTATAAAACCACCATCTAATTCCCCTAATGCTCTCCAAAATGAGCACCTATCCATCTCACTCTGGACTCCCAGCAGGTCAAACCAGGGAGACTTCGTTGAAATAGACTTGGCATTTAAATTAAAACGTTTCCCAAAGCATCTTGGCAGACCTGTAACTAGAGATGCCAGAAGCCCAAGGCCTATGCCAGAAGCCCAAGGCCTGTGCCAGGTTCCTTTTTATCCCCCTAAGTGCTTGTCTCCCACAAGCTGCTGGTCACACGCCTGCTGATGTTAAAGCTGTACTTCCTCATCACACCAACAGCCAGACATTAGGTACCATTTCTTCTATATGGTGATGGGGAGACGCATGTTCCTCTGACATGTGCGCTTCTCAGCTCCCAGCAGGCTTTTTGATAGCGAAACTCAGATTTTTTTCATCACAAACAGCATAGTAAGCAATTTTCTCCTCCTTCCTGCTTGTCTCTCTGCAGTTACTAAGTGATTGCTTTCCATTTCTCCTGTTCCATGAGCAGTGTTATTGAAGAAATTGTAAATATTTTGCCAAAATCTTGCGGAAGTGTTTTCACGGCATTGTAAAATTCATAGAAGTTAGAGTTAGAAATAAGAGCCAAAATATCATAGTCATTCCTCAGCAAATCCTGTCTAATGATTCCTTCAGACAAATTTTCAGAGCGGGGCAATAAGAGATAGGCAAGACACGAATAAAATGCTCATTCTGGATTACTCCCTGGTGCTCATGCCAATTTATTATATCGATATACACATGGTTAGATGTTCATGAGTAATTTTTCCATAACGTTTAAAGCCAATAAATACCTTTAAACTCTCATTATCCTCTTATGCAATACATTGCTTTACAAAGCAATGCATAGCTTTATTTAAGTTTTCTTCATATTTCAGTCCATCTCAGCTTTTAATCATCATTGTCACCCTTACCAATCTATCTTCTATTTGTTTGTCTCTTTAATTTGATGCCTAGAACATAAGCTATTCAGGCTCCCTGGTCCATAATAACCTTCCTTCAGCCTCCCAAAATAACACTGACGCTGTTTACTGACTTCTTGTCGTCATTTATACCCTTGTAGGTTATGAATTCATATCTAGTTTCCAGTTCGCAGGCTCTAACATTACAACTCTAAATTTTTCTGACTCACTGAGCACTTGGCCTTCAGATTATTTTTTCCCCTCAATGTATGATAACAATTTTCATTTCCCAAATCTCAGTCTCATTTATTTCTATATTTCTTCAAAGACGCAGTTCAACCTCTGAGCCTTCATATTCAACTGCTCCCCATATGCTTAATGTGAGAGCTTAAGTAGAGCATAAAGTAGAAGAGCAAAATGCCTTAAGGAAATACCAGATTATATCAATGTATTGGTCAACATTGGCTACCCATTTGCCTCCTGAGTTAAGCCAAACTGTTGATTTTAATCTAGTATGCTCCTAAGGCTTGGATTATGTTTATTTTATCATGATCCTTAATGAGAGATATGTAGCAACTGCTTTTCTTCTTGAGCACCAAAGAGGCAAGTTAGACCTGCCAAAACTTTCATTTTCATACTCTTCCTCTCCTCTGACACTAAAGATCCTTCACCCATTTTCCTTAGCTCCACCTTCTAACAAGTATATGTGGCTGCCAAGAAGCTGGGCACTCAGGGAATTGCATCGATAGTTTCCAGCCATTGAGGAACCACTGAGGAACAATTCATTAAATTGTCCTCAGTGGCTATTGAGCTGGGTGGCACTTTGAGGGAATCTATTAATTACTGAGGATTTGATAAGATTATCCCATCAACAAAAGTGACAATATAATTTGCTCTAAAATTACCATTTCTGGGGATGCCTGGGTGTCTCAGATGGTTAAGCGTCTGCCTTCGGCTCAGGTCATGATCCCAGGGTCCTGGGATCGAGCCCCACATTGGGCTCCCTGGTGGGGAGCCTGCTTCTCCCTCTCCCTCTACTGCTCCCTCCTGCTTGTGCTCTCTCACTCTCTCTGTCAAATAAATAAAATCTTTAAAGGAAAAGAAAATAAAAATTACCATTGCTTTTCATGCTACTTTTGTAAGCTTGCATGTATTTGAATGTATTTCTATTCTTATTTTATTACAGGAATCACCACAAACTCAAATGCCCATAAGGAGCCAGGTGGATAATGTAATGAGTAAAGCTGGAAGAATTTGTTTCATAATAGCATCCCAACTTTTAGTTTTTCATCAGTGACATGTTTGCATATCGAGAACAGAGAAATACTCTTCCTGATTCATCTTTGTTTTTCTCGTTTTAAAAGAGCTTTGGACATAAGAAATATTTCTCTTTCCTCCTAACTCTAAGAAAGATAGTGTGAACTTAATGATAAATAGCAACTGACACTCAGCCAGGTGTGGGACCGCAATATGGAGTGATAAGGACTCAGATAACCTGGTAAGCCATCTTACTGTTGCCATAAGGGAGTCCTGGCTCAATGCTGCCAGGATCATCTTATTTTTCCAGAGAAGCCAAAAATCTGGAATATAAAATTAGCTATTGTATTAGTTCATTCTCTTAAGAGAAGGACACCCATGAAGCGAGGTCTCCCTGTATTGTTCTTTATAAGTCTACAGAGAAGTCTCTTTTTTTCCTATCCTACCTTCTAACTGTATGATGAGCAAAATGTAGCCAATGCTTTCCACATTTTGCCTATTTTGGGGTCTTGTCAAAATGATTTCCAAGGATAGCTTTATTTTAATGAGTTTAAGAAATCTAAGAAACCATATCATTTTCAGCATCCCAATGTGTGACGTATGGCTCCCACCTTACCTCCCTTCATCTACCCATGCCCACCTCCCAACCCCAGAACTATTTCATCTCTGAACTCTGAAACTCAGAAACCCATGTCTAGCCAGAAACTGCCCTTCTGTCAGTCCCTTTCCTTTACTTTCCTGCCTGCCAGCCTTAGCAAAATATGGGCTTCCCCCACCCCCTCCCACTCTCTCGGTCCATCAGTGCTCTTTTCTGTTTTTCTTCCCTTCCCCGGGCCTCAGGACCAAGACATTCAACTACATTCCCATCAGCATCCTAGGCCCTTCACATCACTGTCCTATTGTGCCCATCCTTTCAATCTACAGCTTTGCATACATCCAACCACACCTGCCCCACACTGCCACTCTGTTAGAGAGGAAAAAAAAAAAATCCTATAACCATGCTGACTGGATGAGTGTATGATTTATGTGTTCAGTGGGGCCTTTGGTGCTCTGAGGCGGTATTTTACCCTTTCCTAATTGGCTCCAAGTCTCCATCCTCCAAACTCTCCCAACTGGCCCACTGAGCCCCCATGCCATTGCAGCAATAGTCCTAGAATTCTATTTCACACGCACAATAAAATACATCAGAAAATTATTTGCTTTAACTTCCCCTCCATGCTATTTAGCCTTACCTCACCCATCACCCCTGCATCTTAAGCTAACCCCAAATCAGAAACCATGTATGACTGTCTTCTTTGATCATTGGACTCTTCCGTTGTGGTGTGTCTTTTTCTTTTGGGACCAAAGGATTTCATAACCCTTCTTTGGGTGAAGGGGAAGTGGGGTCTTCAATCTCAATGTCAATCAAACAAGGACAAAAATCAAGGGTTTTAAAGGCAGCCTTAGATCAAAGAGAGAGGAAATTTCTTCCTCCTAGGCCACGTTTCTCCTCATGGGCCTGGTGTGTCAAGTCTTCATGGGAGCTCCAGGGAAGTAAGGAGGAGAATAAGACCTCCAAGGGCCAGGAGGAGAAGTCTACCTTCATCAGAAACCCCACAAGGCTAGGCCTGTGGACTCGAAGGAGAAGAAGATTGTGTGACCAGTTTCAAGTTGCTCTTTGTGGTATAATTCCCCCACGCTGTAAGTAGGGAGAGGTTAGGTATTAAAGCTCCACTCCATTGTACTATATTACTACCTTCCTTCTATATGAATATATTCTAGATATACCTTCCTAGTAATTTTTCAGTTACCAACGTATTGTAACTGGTTTCCTTCCTCTTCCACTGAAACTGCCCTCCCAGAGGTCATGGTTGACACCTTAATTAACAAACCCAATGGCTACTTTTTAATCTTTATCTTTTTTGACGTTTGTGGAACATTTGATATTGCTAACTCTCCTTATATCATTGAAACTCTCTCTTTCCCTGCTGAGATTTTTGCCCTGGTTGTGCCATAGGAATCTCAAACTCAACATGCCTTAGGCTTAATTCACTGAGTCTTTACTCCAAACCTCTATTCTCCTGTACTCCATATTTCTTTTTGTGGTACTCTACCCACACAGTAGCCTTATGAAGAACTCAGCATCAGCCTCAACTCCCAGCACCCCTTGTTCTGGTTAACTATTAAGGCACAGTTAACCATGTAAATCAACCTAGAAATATCTCTAGGTTGTCCCATTCCCACCAGAGTGACCTAGTTTACTGTCTCACTACACATGGCTTGGACTATTGCAGGAGCCTCCTAACCCTGGCTGACTCTAGTCCCCCCCCACACACACCCACCCCCACCCCAGCATTAATCTATTTCTCAAACCACCATCAAAATTGCCCTGAGGGGGTCACTTGTCAGCCTAAAAGTCTCCAACAGTTCCACTTCAGGACAAACATCATTCTCCTTAGCCAACACACATGGCCCATCATAACCTGGTCCCCAGATTCCTCTCTAGCATCATCGTCTACATTCTCATCCTCTATATGTTTGCTAGATTGAGAATTCCTATTTCCCTCTCTCCACTGGGAGAACTTAAAGGCATCCTTTAAGAAAGCATAAATGTTTCTTCCATTGATAAGATGTTCCTGACTCCAGAAGACATAATGAGTTACTCCTCTAGGCTCTTAAAGCACTTAGTACATACCTCTACTACAGTCCTCATTATACTATACTGTAATTATTCATGAGTCTTTTTCCCATGAGTTTGAGCTCAACAGAGTACAACTTAGAAGGCTTTTCTCCACGCTAACTGAGCTTATCAGAGTTTGACAGTACATAAGGTTCACCTTCCAACTCTGTACCAGCCTAGCACCTGACCTATAACAGATCCTCAGTAAATTTGATTTCAATAAGCCTTTTATAAAAATCCATCTTTGTCCCTCATATGCTTATAAAATCCTTTTTTATTTCATAAGGCCTCTTTCTTTGGATACGCTGAGTGTTTTAGTCTCTGCCTTCCAATTTTTCTCCCTATCTTTTCTAATTATCTGATGCCAATAAATCCATTCATGTAGCTATCATCTGTTAAGCATATACGTACACTGCGTGAAGAACTATATTTGATGCTATGGGGGAAGGCAATCAGGAGTTTGGGGTAAGAGGGAGTTTTATTTTCCATTGTGCACGCGTTACAGTCTCAGTTTTAAAATTACTTAAAAATAATAAATTAAAGGAGCAGTCCCAGCTTTGCCATGGGTCAGTAAAAATTCTGACCCAGCTCTGAGAGGTAGGATGTAGCAAAACCTGACCAGATCAAAAACATTACCCCTCCAGCTTGGCACGCTGCCCAACTCCTTTCTTAATTAGTTAGAAATTCCCACCGCTAACACTACACAACACAAGAGAGGACAAAATCTCCAGAAGGCTGCTGTGAGGATGTACAAATTACCTGGCAAAAGGAAGCTTCTCTAGACAGCTCCCGCTTATGCACATTAGCAAAAAATTAGCCAAATGTCACCTTGTCCTTTCTATCATACACATATGGAGGCCACATGAGAGAGAAAAGACAGGACAATCTTGTTACCCAGAAGGTAGGGGACAAGGCTCAGAACACTAGCCACTCCCACCCCCACCACAAAAAACCAAAACAAACAAAAAAACCATAGACAGGGGGCTTGGGGCAAGTGAAGACAGATTGAAGTACGGAGCTGTAGTTTTATAATGTGGCTCCAGGCCTGCCCGGTACAAAGCAACTCCTAAGACAGGGCTTGGGGAGGGAGCAAGACTTGAGTGAACCTGGGCCTTGCAGGAAGTGACATAGCTGGCTTGGGGTCAGAAGGTCATTCTGGGGAAGCCAGCCAGCACAAACCAAGACACATCCAAGTTCCTCTGCTTGTCACTAGTTCCTGTGCAAACACTTCTTGCGTTATTAAACCATAGTTAAGACACATTGTGGAGGGAGCCTTAAGTGATCTTTCTAAAGCATTGTGATCATATAAACAGAGGATCTTGAGCTCAACGGGGACTACCACAGGAACACAAGGAAGTGAATAAGCTATGGCCATAGGGATTTTAGGCTCTATGGAGAGGAAACCTTCCTTGGGTGAGCCATTGGGCCCTGGTATGCATTACCAGGGGGGACTTGGAATTTCCTTTCCACAAGAACCTTAAGCATAGGGTAGGCAATTATCCACCGGGATGGTCTGGGCTGCCCCAGCCTGAAGGCAAAAGGTCATAATGAATGACTCCTTTGACCTGCTGATTCTGGGTGTTTAACCACAGAGCTTTTTAAAAGTCAAATTAGATGTTGGGGGTTTTGTTTGTTTGGTTGGTTGGTTAGTTTTTGTTTTTGTTTTCACTTCTCAGTAGTCTTCATTTTAGTGGAATTACTCTTTGGTGTGCTGTAATGAAATGTTCCAGCTCTCTTCCAATCTCGTGTATTTCTCACCAGAGTGTCCAATTCCCTCTCATTTGCTGTCTTGAAATTGAATACCTTTGTAATCATATATTCCCATATTCTGAGTGTAAGTGTTTCACATAATTGGTCCATTTTTCCTACCTTTTAAATTAGGATCCCTGGTTTCTCTTTATCACTGAACCCAAGATCCCCGGACACTCTCTTCTGGGTAGATTCTCCACTTGGTGAATTATAAAACGGCCCTTTTCCTAACATAGCAACTAACTTCTTTGATGCTGAGAACATGCTGTATTTGTAACAGCTAGGGGCAATTAAAGTGTCTAATAGAGTACAATGTTAATGGGATTAATTTTCAATGAGAGTAATTTTAAATCACCCTCAAACTCATGTTTTGATAATGGGTAACTTGGGTTTTAGACTCTATGTTTATCCAAAATAAAATTTCTTACCACCATATTTTCCATTGTCAAACTCAGGCCACTGCATCCATAAACACTTCACACATTGAATCATTTCTGTGTTCTCCAATCCATCCGTCTCCCTACAAAGATTGTATTAGTCAACACTAACATTTCAGCCGTAAAAATGATCACAACCATCTCTGCTCTGCCTTCTCTTTTCCTTTTAAACACACAGCTTAAATCTTAAGTCTTTCATAAGCCCTTTTCTCTACAGTGGCGTGTAAACACTTCATTCCAACAATCTACTGTTCTCATTCTTACTTGTAGGGAAATTCAAACCTTCTGTTTAATTTGGGATGTTAGGAAGCAGCCTGGCTATATGACTCAGCCCCCAGACCTGAGATGCTCTGGCTAGGAGCTCCTATCAGAACCCTTGCCATTTGGTCGCTACTTGACTTAAGATAATCCTTTAAACCTTGGGGATTTCATTTTCCTCCAAGGTCACGTGGGGATAAATATGCTGACCTACCTTTTGACCTGCTTCCAGATGGATGCAGACCAACATGTGCAAGCACTAAAGAATGCTTTAAATGCTGATTGAAAAGGTAGCAATTTGGACTCACAAATAATTTCCCCAAAAGGTCAATTAGACTCAAAAGATTTCTCTGGCACACACAGCAAGTCTCAGCCTCGGCGTCATCTATATTTAATGTACTTCCCTCCTCACTGGTCCCCATAAAGGTGAGTTTGGGGTGTAATAAATCTTTCACAGTAAAAATTTCCATGCCCCCAAATTCCAGAGCCCCAGTCAGTGGCTCCCTTATTTTTATTTTGAATATAATATCTGCCAAATCACAGAATATGGATACTTGTTGGAACATAATTGACTCCATTCCCTTTATAGTGTTACTGACAACTGATTCCTGTACATTATGTTGACTTGGGGGTTGTATGACTGCCCACTAACTCACCCATCAGCACACAGTGTGTTATACACACTTTTTAGTTTCTCTAAGTGCCTCTCACAAGCTAATAATTCTGAAAAGAAATAAACATAAAACAATAGGACAGAAATTGTGTCCTTCTAAATTGTGATCTCACCAAAAAGAAAGAGGGAGGCTAGCCCAGTGACCAGAGACTGTAATGGGGAAAGCCATTCATCAATCCAGAAGGGTAGATGAGTAATGGGGCTCATGGGATGGGAACAGAACTATTCCTATGTATCAAAATAAAAGAAAGCATTAGTAGAATTAGTGTTCCTTATGTAGCTGGCTCAAGAGCCCTCCTTGTTTCTGGCATGAGTGGAGTAGGGGGCAGGAACCAAGGACTTATCAGTTAATTTCCCTGGGCAAGTCCATATGATTCAGGCCTTGGGGCGGGTCATGCAGGTATCTTTGGATGAGCTGGACATCTGAGAAGTAGCCTCACTTCCTGTCTAGCCCTGAATACATCCCTTTAGGGGCAAGTAAACGGGCCCTGGGGGTGGGCCTGCTTAGAGATTCAAGCTTTATGGATTTATTTCATCAAGACTCTGTCTCCAGGATCTGGGAGTGAGATTTCTGTGAGTGTAGTCTCAGCCCGCAGCAGCAGCTACCCCCCCAAAAAGAAAAATGGAGCTTAATTTGAGGAATAAGAGGAGTGAGATAAAGGGAATCAGGGTCTATAGGAGATAGAGAGCCTGCTTATCTCCTTCTGAGTCAATCACCTCCTTCCGTGAGCAAGAAGGAAGGAGGAATGTCATTATGAGACCAGGAAGAGGGACAGATTGGAAATATTTACTCCCACTTTACAGAGGAAGCTCTAGAGGCATATCCAAAGTTAGGTAACATGCCCAGGGCCAAATAAGGTTCCAAAGTCCATGACTTTAACCTTCATGCAATTTTGAGGGGTGGAAAAGAGCCAGAATGCCCTCTTTGAAAGTCCAGCCCAAGAAGAATGAGTATGGGGACACATTTATATCTCTATTATTTTCAGCAGATTGAGACCTGGTTAGTCTTCCAGGTTGGCTATCCCTTTTCCAGGCACACATAGACCTGGAGGATTCCCCCTACATTCCTTCCCGATGTTACCATACAAAGAGACAAAGAAGACCTCAGAGTGTTCAACCAGTACCATTATCTTGGTGTAGCCGTGAGGACTGAGCATGCAGCTCAGTGGAGAATCAGTGAGCATTTATCATGCAGCCAGCACTATTTCAAGACCTTCTCCTGCCTCATCTCACGTATCCCTCACAGAGACTCTGATATGTATCTACAGTTACTGTCTCCATTTTACAGATGGTAAACCTGAGAAGGCTCAGAAAGGTGAAGGGACTTGCCTTCATCCAGACCACAGGTGAGAGAGAAGCCAACCTCAAGTTCAAAGCTTCAGGGATGCTCCAGTGGGTTTTAACCCCATTCTGCTCTGTGACAGCTCTATTTCCCAGGAGGCATCCAGTGAGCGACCTCCTTCACTCCTCAAGAGAAGGTCTGTGTTTGAAGGAAAGTGAGTTTTGCACCTTCAGGATGATGAGAGGGTGTGGTTAAGGCAGAGAGGATTATGGCAGGAAAAGATGGCAGGCCAAAAGCCTAAGTGCAAGGGAGCAGGCCCCATCCTTCTTGTGTTAAGAGGCTCGGAAAGATGAGGACTCTTGGGTTGTGTGGGAGAGAGGGAGATTAGGGGCAGAGCTTGCCTGTGTTCCCACTGCTGCTCCAGCCAAAAGCCCTGGTAGGGCCTGAGCTGTCTCATCTGTTGGACACCTGATCACAGGCTCCTCTGGAAGTAATAAAAGAACCCTTGAAATTAAGTGAAGGAGACTTGAGGAGAGAACTCTCAGCAGTGACTTCACCCTGGGGGTGGGGAAGAGCTAACCAGAGGACTTTGCTGCAGAAGCTGTCTGGCTGCAAGAGGATCTCATTTAGATGATGGAATGGCTTATCGAGAAAATCCAACAAATCATCCCCAATCAGCTTGTGATTAAAAAGTGAGTTCAGCAAAGTCGCAGAAGATAAGGAACAAGTAGGACCAGCGACATAATTTGCGGCATCCCATTGCAAAATGAAAACTCAGGGCTTTTTGTTCAGAAATTGTTAAGAATTTAAGGTTGTGACAGCAGAGCATTTTGACCAAGTACAGGGCCCTTCTGAGTGGGCTGAAATGCCCTGGAAGCTAGTCCTTGATCAAGACATATATAGGAGGAGGTGGCCAAGGGCAAGGAGAAATCCACAGAAATATAACTGCAGATCTCTGGACTAAAGGAGTATGGCAGAGTCTGTGGACAAATAGAAGAGAAACAATATAGCTAAAAAAATGTAAGGAATAAAATAGAGCTAACAAACATATGGAAAATATTGGATCATAGGGCAAAGAATTATAAAGATTCTTTCTAGTTGTACAAATTAGTTATACACTGGGACAGAAAAATGCACTTAGCTAATGCAAAAAACAATAGCATGAAATCTATGAAACCATTCTCACACCACAACATAACAATACAATTAGAATTAAATAGGAAAAATAGAATTCTACAGAAACAAATGACATGGAAATTAAAATTTGAAATACCATATTAACTTACATAGAGGAAAGCTATAGTAACAAAAATATTTTTTTAAAATAGCAAGAATATAAGTACAAGAAATCATAATTAATGAGATGTGGCAGAAATATACTAAGAAAATTTATCTCTTTATTTTTTAATTTGTTTTATATATGTATGTATGTATTTATTTTTGAGAGAGAGAGAGCATGCAAATGGGGGGAAGGGCAGAGGGAGGGAGAGAATTCCAAGCAGGCTCTGTGCTCAGCGTGGAACCCAACGCCAGGCTTAACCTCACACAGATCTCAACCTGAGATTAGCACCCAAGCCCAAATCGAGAGTGAGATGCTTAACCAATTGAGCCACCCAGGCATCCAAAAACTTATCTCTCTAAATGTATATTAACAATAAATGAGAACAGAAACATCATGAATTAATTTTGTGTCTAAAGAACTTTAAAATGGAACAATGTAATGAACCAAAACAAAGTAGGAAAATAAAAATGCAACATAAATTTTAAAAATAAAGAAGGAATAATAGAAATAAACCAACAGAACAGTAGTTTGCGTTTTGACAAAATGGACAAAATTGATAAACCTTTGGGCCAATGAGGAGAAATTACAAATTAATGTAATCAATGGAAAAGATAATTAAAATAGCATAGATTTCGTTAAATATTAAGAGCATTGTTCTTAACTATAAGGTATGGCTACTGATTTAATAATCATGTTTATATAATTTCTCACAAACAAGTAATAAAAAACATATACAACGAGAAACAGAAAACATTATTAATTCACACATATGAATAGGGAAAGTTAGGTATTATGACCCTGACACCTTAACTGGAGAATTTTCTAAGTTTTAAAGAATAAATAAAACTTTATACTATTAAATTGCTCCCAATATATATTTTTAAGGTATGGTATGTTTCCCTAGGAAACAATATTTCTGAAGAGAATTTGTTGAGTTTTGTCAGGGCTAGGAAATCTCATTAATGAAACAAAGATGCACAACCTTAACCAAAGTGTCAGAAAAAAAAAAATATATATATACACATATATATATAATAGGTTAAAAAAATTGCCCAATATGGAAAAAACAAGATTTGTTCCAAGAATGTAAAGTTGGTATATTACAGCAAAATATCTAATAAAATTAATCATAAAAATAAGCCAAATAAGCATGGTGGATTACCACCTTAATATAATAAAGCTTAGATACTTTAATAGTAAAATCCAAATATAAATGCCAGCACAATGTATTCAAGAAGAAAAAACATGGTATATAAATACAAGAAAGGATGATATTTAAAATCCTGTTTTTGTAAGTTAATGCAGTTATATTTAGGAACTAGAAATAAACAAGCCACAAAAGTATTAAAGATAATTAAGAAAAGATGAGAGGAATTAAGAAGAGAGTAAAAAATTTGATGGCATTCCTATATTATAGTGATGACACACCAGTAGAAAATACAAAAAGAGTTCCCATTAAACAATGAAAAAGGTAATGAAGTCAACTTAAAATAAGTTGATAAAAAACCATTGTAAAACCCAAATGAAAAAAATACAGTAATATATAAAAAATTAAGCAGAAAAATAGAAGTAGAAAAGATGACAATATTTTAGGAAGCCTAAAAGTAGAAAAGATGACAATATTTTAAGTTAATAAAAAGGTTTAAAAAAACGGAAAAAATGGTTTAATGCACTACACAAGGTCTATAGATACTGGCAATGCACAAGAAATGAAAGTGTAGGGGCGCCTGGGTAGCTCAGTTGGTTGAGCCTCTGCCTTCGGCTCAGGTCATGATCCTGGCCGGGATTGCGTCCCGTGTCAGGCTCCCTGCTCTACAGCGAGCCTGCTTCTCCCTCTGCCTCTGCCTGCCGCTGCCTCTGCTTGTGATCTCTTGCTCTCTGTCAAATAAATAAATAAAATCTTAAAAAAAAAGAAATGAAAGTGTAAAATTACATGAAGGAAACAAAAGCCAAATAAAACAATATGTAATGTTCCTTACAACTACATTAAAAAGCATTTTTGTGCAATGACAAAAAAATAACTGAAATTGTGAGGAATGCAATATTAATATTGTCATAACAGCATAATGTGTGATGATATTCAAGACAATTTTACATTAATCATATTTCAGTGAATGTAAGGTCCCTTTTCTTATGAAGATACTTCTGTTTATGAGGAAAGGAAAGGAAGGCTATGTATTGCAACACGACCACAATAGTTGCCAAATTTTGGTTATACAGTACAATTGCACCATATCTTTGACCTAGGGACATTCAGCTATACTTACTTACATGTCTCTTTGATGTAATTTTAAAATGCTGCCAAATTATGTTTGTTTTTCTCACCTGGGGTTCCAGGAGAGAATTAAGCCCCAAGGTCCCAAGACATCCATTCATAGTAAATAATAGATTCACTTCCACCTGAAATTGTGTTAGATATGTACCATCCTTGGAAGATGTGTGTTTTGTGCTTCAGAAGAGAAACCCTGGTACTTAATAAAAATCATGAATTGTACACTTAAAATGGGTGAATTTTAAGGTGTGTCAATTATACTTTAATAAAGATGCTTTTTTAAGAAAAATCATCTGGCTATTGAAAGAGCAGGCGGTTTCCTTTTTTTGTTTGTTTTTAAAGATTTTATTTATTTATTTGAGAGAGAAAGAGCGCACAGAGAATGGAGAAGCACACTCTCCACTGAGAAAGAGCCCAACGTGGGGTTTGATTCCCGAACCCTGGGATCATGACCTGAGCCAAAGGCAGACACTTAACCGACTGAGCCACCCAGGGGCCCCACAAGTGATTTCCTTTGAAAACAAACCAAACACCACAGCTATGGAACAGCACTGTCCAACAGAACTTTCCACAGTGATGGACATATTCTACATCTGTACTGTGCAACATGACAACATGTAGCTAGCTATTCACCACTTGAAATTCGCCTAGTATGATGGAGGAGCAGAACTTTTTATTTTGTTTTATTTTATTATTTTACTTTATGTTAATTAACTTAGACAGCCACATTTTATTTACATTTTAATATTAACTTTAATCTCATGGGGTGGCTGGGTGGCTCAGTCAGTTAAGCGTCTGCCTTTGGCTCAGGTCATGATCTCAGGGTTCTGGGATGGAGCCCCATTTCGGGCTCCCCGCTCAGTGGGGAGTCTGCTTCTTCCTGTCCCTCTACCCCTTCCCTGGCTCATGCTCTCTCTCTCTCTTTCTCTTTCAGACAAATAAATAAAATCTTTAAAAAATAAATAAAAACAAAAAAAATCTCAAAGTCATACATCCGTTCACCTATTTCTTTTGTATTAGTATTACTTAAATGTGTGGTAAACAAAGACTGGAAACAAATATTTAATATGTCTAGAACATGTAAACACAAGAGCTGATTTTAACAGAAATTCAACTCCCCTCTCTTTTTTATAAATACAGGTATCAAAACAATCCTGAGCACATTTTTAATTCTATCAGTAGCCAGCACCCACACCCCTTCAGTGATTACACAATTAGTGGCAATATTCATTGTACCTGCTATCTTTAAAATATAAATTGCAGGTCTTTCACTAAGCAAGAGGGGAAACACAAAAGATCTATTCTTTTTGTGATCCACTTTTGGAAATGTATATTGTCTGATACTTATTGCCTTATTTACATATTTCAAGCCTGAACGTTGTGAGTATTCTGGGTTTATGCTTAAATGCTGCCTTAATATGGGGCGAAATTATACTTCATATTCTTTCCTTGTCTGAAAACACAATGGGGCTACATATACAGACAGTTCTCAACTTAATAATGGTTCAACTTACAATTTTTTGACTTTACAATGGTGTGAAAACGATGCACATTCAGTAGAAATGTTCCAGTTTCAAATTTTGATCTTCTTGCATGCTAGTGATAGGCAGTAAGAGCCGCTCACAAAGCCAAGCAGCTGTACTGAGCCACAACTCTCAGTCAGCCATGCGATCATGAGGGTAAACCACTGATATACTTACGACCATTCTGTACCCCTACAGCCATTCTTTTTCAGTTTCAATACAGTATTCAATAAATTACATGAAATATTCAACACTCTATTGTCAAGTAGGCTTTGTGTTGGATGGTTTTGCCCAACTGTAGGCTAATACGTGTTCCAAGCACATGATGTTCAGTAAGTCAGGTGTATTTTTTACTTAAAATATTTTCAATTTACAATGGGTTTATAATCCATCATAAGTCGAGGAAGATCTGTATTAAATATGTTCTTACAGCTGTCTAGGTCATGTTTGCCAGCTGAAATTCATTTACTTCATAGGTATTCATAGGTGCGCCATTACAATCATACCATAATGTGAGTGGAAGGTATGTTGATGTAAGCCAGTTTGAGACACAATAAAATTAATCATTGTATATTTGTCTTTCTGGTGGCTATGAAAATTTGTATTCCCTTTGGCTGTCACTATATTTCTTAGTTCTTAAAGTCCAACTTTAATACTACATAAATTTGGCCATTTTGCCAACATTAGTATGTTCCATGCATCCACCATTCCACTAGAATTATTTATTTGATTCATATTTTGTTACCAAAAAAAAAAAAAACCAAAACAAAACTAGAAGAGGAGCTTCTGAGTATTTAGGTCCATCTTCTATTTTGTGGCTATATATTCTGTTGTCAGAATTTGTTAGTGGAAACTTCTAGACTTGGTAAAGCCAGTCCTATGGCCCCATCTCCATGTCAAATGTTCCTCTTGATGCATTATTTTGTGACTCCTACAGATTTTTATTAATCTTTTTAAAGCACATACAGTGCTTAATATGTTGTAGGTACTTTTGTAAGTACTAGACATATATTAACTCATATAATCCCCACAGCAATCTTGTGAATTGGACACTATTATTATCATTCTCATTTTACAAATGAGGGAATTGAGGCACACAGAAGTTAATTTGTCAAAGATCACACAGCTAGCAAGTGACAGAGCCAGGATTTGAAGCTGGCTCCAGAATATGTCCACTTACCCATCATGCTGTGCTGTTTGCCACCATTCAGTGTATGGGGGTCCCACTAATCTCTTCCAGATTCCAAGTGTGACTCTACATCTGAGGTCCTGTCCAGGTGTAAGAGACTCCACAGGGGAGAAGCCTGGAGATGGCAGAGGTACCTACAATGTTCTAGTGTTCACATATCAATAGATTGGTGGGCCCATAAGTTGTGAGGGATTTGCTCAATGTTGAGCAATTCCAAAGCCTTCTGTTAAGTGTCTTTCTCCAGCCCTGGGTCATGAGCTGCTGATAAACCAGAGCTTGACCCTCTCTGTCATCTCACCAACCAGTTGTAACCCCTGTTACTTCCCTTTGGTAAAGCTCAAACAATTCTGTCTTTGCCCTCTGATATTCTTTCTTTTCCATCTAAATACTGCACATCTGAGGACTTTAACAGAAGGACAAATGTTGTCAGAAAGGGGGATGATACACGAACTTCTGAATAATTTTGCTCATATCATTGAACAGACCAGGGCACCATCAATCCCTGGAGGCTTTCCCAGGAAGATTAATGATCATTTGAAATCAAATGGAAACAAACCAAGGCCAAAGAGCAGTAAATCAAGCCCCAAATGAACACACACTCTGAAAGTTCAGCCCTGGATCTTACATCAAACAGCAGTCAATGTTTTGAATAACATAGGAAAACCGGAGGTGAGGGGTGGGGCAGTGGGGTGGTGGGGCTAGATAGCATTACTTCATGAAGGGTTTCATTCACATTAATTTAAATAAAGAGGAAAAGCCCATGGAGAAGAAGTTGAGTACAAAAGTATTTATCAAAACTGTTGATAGCCAAGAACCCCTCATTCTGTGGTCTACAAAATTCTGTCAAAAATTGAATGGATTCTTCTTCATGTGGTTAATTCCCTGGGGCTGATTTCCTGTGAAACTGACTTCTGAGATGGAGATTAATGTGTAAGAGGTCTATTAGGAGAATTGTCAGGATCAGCTTCTGCAAAAAGGAAGGGAAAGAAGCAGGACCGGCAGAGGGAGAGGTTGCGTTGTCCTATAGTCACAACAGAGGCCTCAGCTAGCCCCATGGGGAGCTCTAGAGCTGGGATGGCCCTTCACAGTTGTCCCAGGTTGGAGCAAGTTTTATACCCTTCCAGTGAGGAGTTACTAGATGCAGGCTGCCTTGAAAAGCGGTGTCTGACCTTGGTTGAGACAGCTCTTTGTAGTCAAGGTTAATTTTGAAGAGGTTTGAGGGCCACCTGCTGACAGCTCTCCCAACAGCTGGGGGAAATGGGTCCTTAAGTCCTGAAAATATATGTGGATGATGTATGAAGTATCCACTACCTTTGTTTAGCAGGTATTTCTTGAGCACAAACTATATGCCAGGTGTTAGGCTTGGATTGCTGGGGACATAACTAGGAACAAGGTATGTATGATTGATTCCCTTCCTTGAGGATTCTAACGTCCAAAATAAGAAATCTTCATTCTATAATAAGGGCAAGTTGAAAACTTTACAAAGCTCTAAAAGCCAGCCTGCTTTTGTTTGACATCAAAACCAATTTTCCCTTCTCCATTTTGAAGTGGAACCTTAAGAGTTATTTTAGAAAGGACACTAGGGCGCCTGGGTGGCTCAGTCATTAAGCATCTGCCTTCAGCTCAGGTCATGATCCCAGGGTCCTGGGATCAAGTCCCACATTGGGCTCCGGGCTAGTGTGGAGCCTGCTTCTCCCTCTGCCTCTGCTGCTCCCCCTGCTTGTTCTCTCTCTCGCAAAAATAAAATCTTTATAATTAATTAATTAATTAATTAAAATTTAAAAAAAATTTTTTTTAAAGAAAGGACACTAGTCTGTGTCTCTTAAGGCTCATTTGGATGGCTTGACTTTTTACTGGAACCAAAGAATCAAAGAAAGCCTAGAAGAGACATTAGAGATCATCTTGTGTAACTTGTCTCCCAAAGTTGAAGACTTCTTTTCTATGGCATCTCTATAGCTGAATAATACAGTTATTCAGCTTTACTTGCATGCCTCCAAGGATAAAGAACTCATTATCCAGAGAGGAAGCCCACTCCACTGTTGGGTAACTACAATTGTTACTAATGACCTCCACCCACTGATCCTAGTTCTGCTGTCTTGAATAATACCAAATATCAATAGCAGACACCCATTCATCTTAGTCTTCTCTACTCCAGGTTAAATACACCTGATTCCTCTGACTGTATCTCATAGAATTCTGCCTCTTGGCTATCTTCCTACTTTTTCTTCCTGTGTCCCTTTCCCTATCTCTCCTTGACTGAGTTCATGCCTTAACCTTACATTGTTGACCCCAACAGGCTCTAAACCGCCCTCCCAGAGTCCATTATATTACAAGCCAGAGTCACCCTTTTAAAACAAATCTGCTAGTCACTTCACACTTCCACACACACTACAACCTATTTGAATCCAAGATCTCAATCTCTAAGGCAATCCTTTTAAAACATAAATCTGCTAGTCACTTCCCACTTCCACACACACTACAACCTATTTGAATCCAAGATCTCAATCTCTAACACAGCGCAGAAAGCCCTTCAAGATGGGCTCCTGCCTATGATTTGGGCCTCAACTCCCACCACCTCCAATGTGCACTCTAGGATCAAAACACCCTCTTTTCTTTGCATATGTTCTCCTCCATTCTTTTCTCTCTTTCCAGCAAACTCCTACTTATTCCTCAAATTCCAGTTCAAAAGTCAACCCCTTTTTGAAGGCAAAGAAATTGTACTTCTGTACTTCTGTACTTCTGCAAAACTACTTAACCCTCTCTTTTACCATTTATCACATTGTTCAGCAATTATCAGTTATGAGTCTATCTTTCCCAATTAAAATGTAAGCTTTTGAGTGCAAGAAATTCTGAGCTATTTTTGGCATATTGTAATTAAGTACATGAGTGAAGGAATGAATGAATGAATATAAAATATTTTTTAAAACCTTCATCAGCATAATAATCCCCCACTAAATTGTTAATATTTCTCTTAACCAATCCAACACATCTCCATACATTGAGTGTGCAATTAAATTTTTGAACCTGAGAATAGAAATTTGCATTTATCCCTAGAAAATTCTATCTGTAGATTTCTTATCTGTCATAATAAAGTCCAATCTCAATTCTGTTACCTATTATGTTAGCTGGTCCTTTTTTCGTTTTATACTGTTTGTACCACTTTTATACCAGAAAAAGGATAATTTTATGTCTTCAAATAAATTACTGACAAAATTGATGACTAGAATTGGGCCAATAATTCATAACTTTCCTCTACCAGCCTCCTTTCAGATGCCAAGACAACAAGCTACATTCCTATGATGCTGCTATAGTCAGTCCAATCATCTCCTCTTCTTGGCATCATTAAAGACTAGCCAACCTATGCATTCTTTCTTCATGCTAAAACAGTAAGTCTATCATTAAAATCTGTATTTCTTTTAAAGAAGAGGTTCTAATGTGATCAATGATGCAAATTAGTGATTATTTTCCTGGATTTTCAAAAAATATATTTCAAAATCTTATTTTTATTCTTGAGCCCATGCATGCTTAATCCACGATGGCGACATGAGTCATATCTGGAACTAATGAAGAAAAGAGAAAAATATGATTCATTAATGTATTACTGATTCTTTCCTAAAGCCAGAATGCAGCCCCTGTTCCACTTTAGCTTTCACAGTCTACATATTTGGAGGGAAAACATTTTGCTATAAATGTTGTTTTATTTATTTATCTTTTTAAAAATTTTTATTTATTTATTTGACAGAGAGAGAGACAGCAAGAGCAGGAACACAGCAGGGGGAGTGGGAGAGGGAGAAGCAGGCTTCCCGCTGAGAAGGGAGCCCGATGTGGGGCTCCATCCCAGGACTCTGGGATCATGACCCAACCCCTCCTTTTTTTTTTTTCTGTAAACGTTGCTTTAAAAAATAGGTCTTTGTGTTATTTAGGCCCTCCCTATAACAAAATGGCATAGTTAGGTTTAGATTAAATCTTTCCCCCTTATGGAATTTAGGGGATGTGTCTTACCGTAACTTGAAAAACCTTGTTCTCTTTTAGCAGGTTAAAAATGTGGTCCCTCTGAAAAGATCCTGATTATTCTCTCCATTGGTAAGTGTACGCCAGGGTCACTATACTAAAGTCTGGGTGTGCCAAGCGGGAAAACAAGGTTTGTCTGCGAAATCTAAGAGTGCAAAGAGGGAAAAGATAGATAATTTGTGCTCACTTTTCCAACTCCAGTGTTGGAACCATAGTTCATGCTCAGTAAAAAGTGGCTAATTGAGGAATTAAAATAGCATGACCCTACTGGTTTAAAATATGGAACCTCAGGTCAGTCCTGGCTCTTTTTAAAAATTTTTTTAATTCATTCATAATGAGATCCAAAATGTTATACTCTTTGGGGGAAATCTGAACATGAGGATAAGAAATACACAGAGGAATAAAATTTAAAGCCTTCCAAATTCCAGCGGAATTACAAATTAAAAGACATAAAATTCATCCCCATCATGGGCCTCATAAACATTTTTCATTGACCTTTTCATCATGATAAAGTTTAAAAATCTACAAAGAAAACTGAAATGTCAACTCACCATTTAATATATTTCCAAGCATATTCTGATTTTGAATGAATCAATCCAACCTTGCTTTTCTGTTTGCTAAAGAATCTTGACCTATTCTAAGGTTATAGTAACCCTCAGCCCCTGGTAATTATGTCTACCCAGGTACAAATGAGATTAAAGTATTGTTCACTAAATTAGAACAGTTTAAGAAAACTCAGTGCTAAGTTCAGAAGACACCAGTAACTTGGTTGTTCAAATTATATTCAAGTTTTTCCAAATAAGCCAGTTAGGAATCTGAGGACGAAGCAGCAACTCATTGCCTTATTGAAAAAAACTAGATAATGTCCCTTTGGCAGTAAAACATTCATAAAGTCCAAAGCACAGTATTACTCATTCCCCACTTCTGACTCATGAACATTTTCGGAAATAATCCCTTAAATGTTACTGCAATGGGAAATATGAAGGGCAAAGTTGTTTTGGCACAGCTTCACTCTTGTTTTGTTGAGTTATGAACTGTATTTAGTTTCACACTTTTGATCTTGTGCATTCTTGATGATATATTTGCACACATAACATCTCTATATACATTAGAAATAGACCTGCTATGACAGTTCTTATGATTTAAAAATTCTTCATACAGTTACTTACAGAAATTTCTTTTATAGTAATCTATTACTTACCACCATGAAAATACTTAATGCCACCAGAATAAAATAAATTTCATGTAATATATATTGTAAAACCCTTTATTGGAAAGTATGACTTTGCAATCACGCATAAGGAAAAGTTGACGAGAAGTAAATGTTTACATAGAGTTAATTTTACTTTTGAAAATAAAAAGGTAAAATGGATTATAAATGTCACTGCTTTTAGGACATATCTTCCCAACAAAGCAAAAGAGAGAAAATGGTTTCTGTCAGTCTAGTTGAAAGGTAATCATTTCTGGAAAATGTTTCCAAACCACTCTGTTCTGCCATGATTGCTCCTTCCCCTGAAGTTCAATGGAAACTTGTTGTTTCACTCATCCTAGCCCTTAACTAAATCCTGTCTTTTGGTTTTAAACATGGATTTTGGAGTCAGTCAGAGATAGGCTTGAATCCCATCTTGGTCTTCATCAATAACATGGACCAATCATATCTCACACAAAGGGTTGTTGTAAGGATTAATGAACTAATATCTGTAAAGCATTTAGCAAAGGGCCAGGCAGGGGTATAAAACCAACAGCTATTATTATGATTTGATAGTTATATGTGTTATGTACCTGCAGAAATATTTAGAGGTGACATGTCATGATATTTGCAATTTACTTTCAAATGGTTCAAGGAAAGAAAAAAATAGAGAGAGTAAGAATAAAATGTTAACTGGTGATATTAGATGAAGAATATACAAATGTTCATTGTACCTTTTTAAAAAGTTTTTTCCATAGATTTGAATTTTTTAATAAAAAATATGAGAGAAAAATGTAAATTAGATTATACTATTTCCCTGTTTAGACACTAAAAAGAAGTTACTTATGTACCTTCATATTTTCAGTCTTATAATGACTGTTTAATCACATGGAGACACCACCGTTCATGGTATACATAAAAGCTTACTGTCACAGATGGTTCCCCAATCTTACCACTTGTCTGTTTTATTCATCATTTCATGCTCTCACATCACCAGCTCTCCAATCTTTTTTTTTTTTTTTTAAGATTTTATTTATTTATTTGACACAGAGAGAGAGACAGCGAGAGAGGGAACACAAGCAGGGGGCATGGGAGAGGGAGAAGCTGGCTTCCTGGCTAAGCAGGGAGCCTGATACAGGGCTCGATCCCAGGATCCCAGGATCATGACCTGAGCTGAAGGCAGATGCTTAACTACTGAGCCACCCAAAGGCACCATCAGCTCTCCAATCTTATGACTCCATCCTCCAGCTCTTAAGAATTTGCTTCTGACATAACTTCTGTCTTGATAACCCATTTAGTTTCTCTTCTGGCTTGTTAAGATCCTATTTCATGATTGTGTTAATTCCTTAATTTGTCTTAACTTAAAAATGCAATAAACTAATGCATATTTGTTGTAAAATATAAAATTCAAGCTACACTAAAATGTAGAGAGAAAAAACAAGTAAAAGTCAATCGCCTCTCCACTTCACAGTCCCACCTCTCAAAACAACCACTTTTAAGAGTTTAGCATTTACCTTCTGAGATAATTTTCTATCCACATTCAAAGATACAGGTACATTTCTATTTCTGTTACTTTTTAAAATTGTATTGTTATATATTTTTTCTTATCTTATTACACTGCTTTAGGCCTCTCGAACAATGTAAATTAGCAATGATAACAAATATCCTTAAATTATTCCTGATTCTTCCCTTTTATAATCATAATCTCAGATTTAAATTATACTTCTTTTGATGGTCTTTTTCAAAATAAACTCAAAAAGAAGCTAGCCTAACTTCTCTACAGGTAAGAGAAAACAACCAATTAGATTTTTAATTCCTTAGAGGTAGGAACAATTTTGGGGCACCTGGGTGGTGCACTTGGTTAAGCATCCAACTCTTGGTTTTGTCTCAGGTCGTGAACTCAGGGTCTTGAGATCAAGTCCTGCATCGGACTCTGCTCAATGTAGAATCTGCTTGAGATTCTCTCTCCCCTCTACCCCACCCACTCGTGCTTGCTTGCTCTCTCTCTCTCTCCCTCTCTCTAAAATAAATAAATAAATAAATCTTTTTTTTTTAAAGAGATAGGAACAATTTCTTATACTTTGTATTTCCTTTTGTATTTACCCACGCATGTTTGCTATTCCTACATTTGAGTGGAATGACCAAATAAAAAGTACTTTTTTCTAGAAGTGGAGTCAGTTTTACTACAGATCAGTCTTTATGCACTAGAAATGCAACATGTTTATTGTGCAGACATTACTGATGGTGGCTGACAATTGAAAAGGAACAACTTTTAGACAAACATATCTCAAGCAGGTTTTGTAATATCAGACCTGCTGTGACTAACCATTAGGCAACTGCATGCAATACTTTGCTTAAATAAGGTGCTAAATGAAAGGCTGACAAGATTAGCTAAGTCTTTAATGTCTTCTGTAAAATCCAGTAAAACCTACAGTGAACTACTCATTTCTAGAGCTGGAATTGAAGACAGAGGTAATAGTGGCAGAAAGGATGATTGATGAAAGTAGGTTGTTTTTACAGGAAACCGGAATGCATCTATAACAAATCTACTCCCTGCAAAGTTAGAAAAAGAGTTGACCACATGAGCACAATGTTCAGTCTGACAAACAACAGAAAAACGATTTTCCTCAAGAGAAAACTGCACATACAGTTATTAAATCTCCCTATATTTTCTGTAAGGAAGATGACTAGATGGAGCCATTGGGCTTTCTTTCCTTTAGTCACTCAACTCCCAAATACCTCCACAAATGAGTTCTTACTACTTCAGAACAGGTCTCTAATTTTCCATCAGATTTCATTTTAATCCAGCCTCTGAATCAAGCATGCATTCAGTTATATACTTGAAAGCCAGACTTCATATCAACCTATCACCTGATTAAAAACAACTTATTAGAATCAATGCCAGATCATAAGGATATTCTTTGGCCAACTATTCCAACTAATCAATTTATTTGTTATTTTATTCATCAAACATTTTTGAATGCCTACTATGTACTAGTTCCTATACTGCTGGTGGCAATAAAAAGATAGGTAGACTAGAGTCCCTGCCATCAAGAATTTCATAGTCTCGGGGCGCCTGGGTGGCTTAGTCATTAAGCGTCTGCCTTCGGCTCAGGTCATGATTGCAGGGTCCTGGGATCGAGCCCTGCATCTGGCTCCCTGCTCAGCGGGAAGCCTGCTTCTCGCTCTCCCACTCCCCCTGCTTGTGTTCCCTCTCTCACTGTGTCTCTCTCTGTCAAATAAATAATAAAATCTTAAAAAACAAAGAATTTCATAATCTCTATCTTTTCTGTTGAAAAATTTTAAAAATCATATTTCAATATAATTTTGTGGCTTAGCTTGTATTCGTTATTTTCATAGAAATTGTCACAAAACATATCAAGCAGCAACAAGATTTAAGTCTGTTAAATCCATTTAATCTAACCATGCCAATGGAAGTCAGCCCTTCTCAAAACCTTCTTCCATAGGTAACCTCTGTTTTTCCTATTCTCCCGAAGGGTAACTACTGAAAATCATTAAGAAGAGTACACTTAGGATGTCCTTAACCTAAGGAACTAGTTACAATAGTCTTCTCTGACAAATGTTATCGTATTAACAATTGAACATGACATAATAATAGGTAAGATATCAAAAAGGTTGGAAGTCACTGGGCTCCAGAAAACACAGATTGGATGCTTGTATATTAACTTCATGGAGTTCTTCTGGAACCAAACTATATGACAATACTCAGCAGTTTCCCTGGTTTATGAACTACATGTTTTTAGTAGCCCGGTATACCTGACACTCAACAAAAAAGTGGTTTTTTCCAAAGCCAACATGGTCCTAGGATGCAATCAATAAGAGTATAATAGGAGCTAGAAGGTATATAGTCAAATGGTGTCAATATAGGCCAGCTTGTTTGTAAAATATTACGTCCATTTCTGCACCAAATTAAGCCAAGTCCTTTATTTTTCTTCTTTAAAGCATGAATTTTAGAATGTGAATTTATATTTGTAATGTGTAAGTTAAAAGACTATATCATTTTGTTGATTTAGATAGGAAATTAAAATCTCTACATCTCTGGCATTTGCCAAATAAGACCAATTATTTTTTCCTTAAATTTTATAAAAATACATTTCCTTCACTTTTTCCAGTGAACTTCATAATCATATTGTTCCATGATTGATTCTGTGATAGCATGATTTCATGGCTACCAAGTTATAATTTTTAGTTTTTATTTTTATAACTTTCTCCTATGAAGACTATTTCATGATTTTTCTCTATGATGTCTCCCAACATGAGAAAAGAAGGAATTTGTAAAGAAAATGTTATGGAGCTGATTGATAATTACTTGGGTTTTTTGTTTTTGTTTTTGCTTGTTTGTTTTGGTAGGCTCCACACCCAGGATGAAGCCCAACAAAGGGCCTGAATTCATGACCCTGAGATCAAGACCTGAGTGGATATCAAGAGTTGGATACCTAACTGACTGAGCCACCGAGGCGCACCCAAAATGACTTATTAAGCATGCAATTACAGTGGCTGGCATTCAGTGAAAGAATAGCTTTTTTTTTTTTTTTAATTTGACAGAGAGAGAGAGAACACAAGCATGGTGAATGGGAGAGACAGGCTTCCCGCTAATCAGGGAGCCTGACGCGGGACGTGTTCCCAGGACCCTGAGATCATGAGCTGAGCCGAAGGCAGACGCTTAACCGGCTTAGCCACCCAGGTGCCCCAAGAAATAGCTGTTTAATGGGACAACTTAAGAACTATATCATCAGATTATACAGTTAAACTACTTGGATGCAATATTACAAAAAGAAGAGAAAGAGATTAAAATGTTAGATCTATTTATGGTAAAAAAAACATTAAATATAAACAAAGAATTACATTATAGATTCAACTGGCTGAGAACACTTCTCTCTCTCAAATATTCATCTTTTTCAAAAATACTTTATTTTCTGTCCTCTGTTCTCCCCTCTATTTTATGTGCAAACTTCTCAAGGGAGTTTCTTTACATCAGCCTCTTTTGCCTCATTCAATTGCCCCGGGCTCTCCTACCTCCTCCTGCTAGTCCAGGGTTCTAGTAGAGAAATAGAACCAGTAGGTGATATATACAGAGAGAATATATATAATGTAATATATGCTAATATATATTAATTGAAGTACATATAATATTAATACATGAATTATATCATTAGTAATATAGAATTATATATTCATAATATGTTATACAATATTAATGTATAATTATATTAAATAACATGTATATTATTATATAGTAGTATTATATATTATTATATATACTATAATAATATAGTAATATATTATTATATAATAATATACATAATATGCACCATATACAGAGGCAGGTTTTATATAAATATGATATAAAATATTATATAATACGTATATATGAAGACAGCGAGAGATTTCAAGACATTGACTTCTGTAGCTATAGGACTGGTGAGTCCAAAATCCATAAAGTAAACTGGCAAGCTAGATTTCTTCTTTAGGGAAACCTTAGTTTTGTTTTTGAAGTCTTTCAACTGATTGTTATGAAGGCCACCCAGATTACCAGATATTTTCCTTTACTTAAAATCATCTGACTATATATCTACAAAATATGTTCAGAGCAACTTCTAGATAAGTGTTTAATTAAATAACTGTGTACTGTAGCTTAGCTGATTTGATGCATAAAACTAACCATTACATTGAACAATTATTGATATTTACCTCAAAGCTTGCCAATGATATCCTGACTGCTAAATCTAGAGCCTCATTATTGGAGCTCATTCTCTGTTGCACTTGACAGGATTCACTACCTCTCCTTTTATTTATTTATTTATTATTATTTATTTATTTATTTTTAGATTTTATTTATTTATTTGACAGAGAGAGACACAGCGAGAGCAGAAACATAAGCAGGGGGAGTGGGAGAGGGAGAAGCAGGCTTCCCGCGGAGCAGGGAGCCCAATGCGGGGCTCGATCCCAGGACCCTGGGACCATGACCTGAGCCGAAGGCAGATGCTTAACGACTGAGCCACTCAGGTGCCCTCACTACCTCTCCTTTTAAAAACCCTCCCTCACCAGAACACAGACTATCCTACTCCTACTTAAGGAATAGAATACATTATTGTATCTTGATTCAAAACCCATGATTCAAATGGTGCTGTGATAACTGGATATCCACAAGGAAAAAATAAAATCAAACCTTAACGTATACCAAATACAGGGGCGCCTGGGTGGCTCAGTCAGTTAAGCGTCTGCCTTCAGCTCAGGTCATGATCCTAGGGTCCTGGGATCGAGCCCTGCACCGGGCTCCTTGCCCAGTCGGGAGTCTGCTTCTCCCTCTCCCTCTCTCTGCCTCTCTCTCTCTCTCTCTCTCTCTCTCTCTCTGTGTGTGTCAAATAAATAAATAAAATCTTTAAAAAAAAACTTATACCAAATACAAAAATTCCTTCAAAAATGGATCAAAGACTGGGGCTCCTGGTTAGCTTAGTCAATTAAGCATCTGCCTTCAGCTTAGGTCATAATAGCAGGGTCCTGGGATCAAGCCCTGAGTTGGGATCCTGTTTCTCCGTCTCCCTGTACCTGCTTGTGCTCTCTCTCAATCTCCCTTTCTCAGATGAATAATAAATTAAAAAAAAATGGATCAAAGACCTAAATGTAAGAGCAAAACTATAAAACTATTAGAATGAAACACAGGAGTAAATCTTTGTGACCTTGGATTTGGCACTGTTTTCTTAGATATGACATTAAAAGCACAAGTGATAAAAGAAAAAATAGGTAAATAGGATTTGGTCAAAATTTAAAACTTTTGTACTTCAAAGGACACTACCAAGAAAGCAAAAAGACAATCCAGGGAATGGGAGACAATATTTGCCAATTGTATATCTGATAAGGGACTTGTACCCAGAATATATAAAGTACTCTCACAACTCAACAATCAAAGGATGAATAACCCAGTTTAGAAATGGGAAAAGGATTAGAATAGACACTTCCTCATAGAAGACATATAAAAGGCCAATAAGCACATGAAAAGATGGTCAACATCATTATTCATTAGTGAAATGCAAATCAAAACCACAGTAATATACCATTTCATCCCCACCAGGATGACTAAAAAAAAAAAAAAAGACAGACAATAACAAGTGTTGGTGGGGATGTGGAAAAATTACAGCCCTCACACATTGCTAGTGAGATTATAGAATGGTGCGGTCCCTTTTGAAAACAGTTTGATAGTTCCTCAAAATGTTAATCACCAGAATTACCATATAACCTAGCAATTCCACTCCGAAGTATATACCCAAAAGAATTGAAAACATACGTCTAAATGAAAAGTTATACACAAATGTTCATGGCAACATTATTCATAATAACCAAAACATGGAAATAATCCAAATATCCAACTGATGATTGGATAAACAAAAGTGTTATGTCTTTGCAATGGAATATTATTCAGCCATAAAAAGAATAAAGTACTGATACATGCTACAATGTGAATGAACCTTGAAAACATTATGCTCAATATAAGAAGTCACTCACAAAGGGCAACATCTTGTATGATTCCATTTATAGGAAAATCTGTAGACATAGGTAGTAGATTAATGGTCGCAGGGGGACACCTGGGTGGCTCAGTCGGTTAAGCGGCTGCCTTCGGCCCGGGTCATGATCCCAGGGTCCTGGGATCGAGTCCCACATCGGGCTCCTTGCTCAGCAGGGAGCCTGCTTCTCCCTCTCTCTCCCTCTACTTGTGTTCTCTCTGTCAAATAAATAAAATCTTTAAAAAAAAATGGTCGCAGGGTCTGTGGGAAAAGGGGAGTGGGGAGTGACAGCCAATGGGTATGGAGTTTTTTTGGTGATGAATCTGTTCTGAAATTAGATAGTGGTGATGATTGTACAACTCTGTGAATGTACTAGAACCCACTGTACTTTAAAAAGGATATACTCTCTAAAATCATAAATTTCATGGTGTATGAATTATAGTTCAACAAAGCAGTTTTCTTTTTTTTAAACCTAAGTCAATGCATCTTGCTACCGTTTTTGTTCTTGTGGTGATGGGTCTTTTCAATTCTTAGACTTGTTTATGAAATGAGAATTCCTGCTTCAGGAAAATTGCTGAAGTGTGTCAAATTAAAATAAAAGAAAATCGCTGATATCTTCTTTTAGGAAGCAAATAATTCATTTTGAGTTTTTAAGGTAGAAGTAAATAATTAATCCTGGGTTCCATGCATTAAGGTATTAATTCTGGGTTTTCCCTTTGACAGAACAGTTTTACTGTTCAGTCAGTAGTATCAGTAACAGTGATACTACTTAACATAACTGTAACATTTGGAAACTTAAATTCGACCTTAATTTAATTTGCATGATTTTTTTCCCCTCTGCATCAGGTACTCAAAAAGAAAGGGCAAACTAATATCAGGTAGAACTTATAGTATTACCTCAGAAGATTGTACATATTAGAGAGGAAACATGATATGAGCTTAGGTTTAAAGCAAGTAAATTGCCCTGCTGGATTGCAATTCCCTTCCAGATTATCTCAGTGTTTCTGAACCTATTTTTCATGATCACCCCCACTAAGAAACTTTTTTAGACTTTTTTTTACAAATTGTCCCTCTCCCTCATGAAACATTAATTTTAAGGGTAGATCCCCAAACCAATATTTGCTCCCTTTGGAAGGATATTATCCCCATTGGGAATGCATGGCCTACCTTGAAAATCATGTGTGTATTTGAGCATACATATTTTATTTTCTTTACTCTAAACAGCATTTATAATTCCTTCAATAACTTAAATTTAACATTTAAAAATTTAAGTAAATAAAATTAATGTTTATAAATTTAACTTAATAAAAATAATTCGGGAAAAAATATATGTAAATAATTTTTAGGTATTCTAAGTTTAGATAAAGTATCAGGCAGCCTTCAAAATTATTTGTTCTGAGAATAACCTTTGACACTGGAATTTGCGAATGTTATTAAGTGGGGAAAAAGGCAGTATGCAAGACAATATCAAAAATAGTTTAGGGGTGCCTGGGTGGCTCAGTTGGTTAAGCGGCTGCCTTCTGCTCAGGTCATGATCCTGGGGTCCTGGGATCGAGTCCCACATCGGGCTCCCTGCTCAGCAGGGAGTCTGCTTCTCCCTCTCCTCCCCACTCTGCTCTTTCTCACTATCTCTGTCTTTCTCTCTCAAATAAATAAATAAAACGTAAAAAAAATTTAAAAAAGAATAGCTTATAAATTTTCCAAAGAACACATACATATGTGAGTATAAATGACTAGAAAATTTTCATTAATCTATTTTATGGTTATTTCCAGGTGCATAAGTTGTAGGTGATTTTTAGTCTCAATTTTATACATATCTGTAATTTCCAAGTTTTCCATTATGGAGTTTGCACTACTATTATAGTTAGGGAAAAATGGTTAACAACAAAATAGTTATTGAAATTAGCTCGTACATATCAGGGGAAAGGATGTAATAACGCCTATTTTATAATACTTGAAGTAAGGTATTTTTGTAGCCTTTTGGGGAAGGTTTTGTTTTTGCCACAGACAAAGATACAGTATAACCAGCCCTTGGTTTTGCCAGTATTTTCAATGCTTCTGCAGCAGAAGTATTAATCCTTAACAAAAGACAAGTTTACTATGACTTAGGCTCCTAGCAACTCTCCTTCTATAGAAACAGCTCTAACGTATTTCAAGGTTGCAGAGGAATCATTCAGCAGGCAAATGTTTGCTGATGAGCTTTTAAATAGAGTAAATCCAGCAAACAACCAGAAGTCATTATGCACTTGATTTTAACAGAGCCTATTTGAGTAATGACTCAGATTTGAATATCAGCAACTTTGGGAGCTACTGAAGGAAAGATACTTTAGATTCAAATACCATAGTTTGCAGAGTGCTCCAACTTGATACTCACAACAACTCTCTGTGTCATTTGGTATCATTCTTATTATTCATGGGTACACAATGAGGCCAGCAAAAGAACTGGTACTCCAACTCAAGGCTTTTGACTCCAACTTTTGAGTTCTTTCTTTGGACGATTCTTCCTTGCTGAATGAAGTCAGTGGGTATTTTAAAAACAAGTAAAGCAATAGTAGCATTTAACCATGACTTACAACCTTATCAACCATATTTTGCTATAGAGCAGAGATCAAATGCTCCCCTACAGTCTCCTACACTCTTCTGGCCCCCTTTGGCTCCACTGAAAGGGCCACTGGTGGTTCAAGGGGAGGTCTGCAGGTCCGTGGGGAAGGCTTCATCCAGACCTTTATCATCAGCATGGTGGGCTCTGTGTCAAAGCATGATGGATTTGATCCTCAGTACTTTCAGGATTTGGAGGAGGGGCAGAACTGGGTGAAGGGCAAAGGAATAGAACCACATGATTTCAGGATCCACTCTTAGGCTGAACTCACAGAAAATGTGCCTGTTGTGGAATCTCCATGTGAAAGCATTAAGGAGCATCACAGAAGGAGGAGTTTAGTACAAAATGTGCAGCAATGCACCCTACTTGATTATTTTCTATGTCACTTCCAGTCACCAACTGAAGCCTGAATACATTCAAGACATAAGCCAAAACACCAAAACAATCCCAGGCTACAAGTTTTCTGATAGTTTGGCTAAATTTAAATTTTAAGGAAAGTAAAATAGCTTAAGTTTAAAAATGCATACTCCGATTCAATTTAAAAAGGTATTTTTCAAGAAAAACCCCTAAAATTTATATGTAAGTACATAAATTAATAATATAAAATAATTCAATAAAACAATAAAAATGTCATGGGTTATATCTATTGTCTTCCTAACAGAGGGACAAAGCTCACAAATATTCATGATCACCCTGTCAAATTGGAGATGAGTCACCTCCGAGGTTTTCACTTCAATTTCCTTTGGCTAGTAAAATAACAGACTATGGTTTAGTTTTTGATGTTGCTATAAATTTAGGTTAAAAAAATACAAAAACATATCAGTGCTTAAATATACCAGTGCTTAACAACACCTATATTTATACAATTGACATATACAATCAACTGATTTTTTGAAAAAAGTGCCAAGACAATTTAATGGAGAATGGATAATCTTTTTAAACAAATGATCTTGGATCAACTAGATGTCGACTATGGAAGAAACTGAATCTCAATGCTTATCTCACAACCTATACAAAAATTAATTCAAAATGGATCATAGATCTACACACAACAGCTAAAACTATAAAACATCTAGAAGAAAGACTCCAGGAGAATATCTTCATGATCTGGAGTTGGCAAAGATTTCTTAAGAAATAGGAAGATTTCACCATAGAGGAAAAGGTGAGAAACCATACTCCACCAAAATTAAGAATTTGTGCTCCTCAAAAGACACCATTAAGAAAATGCAAAGATGAACCGCAGACTGAGAGAATACATTAGCAATATATTTGACAAATACTGTATCCAAAATGTGTGAAGAACTCAAACAACTCAATGAGAAGAAGCAAACCAGTGTGTGGGGGGGGATAAGAAAAGAGTAGAATAGCCATTTCAAGAAAAGTTATACAAATAAAACTGAGCTCAGAAATAAAAGATAATCAATATCATTGGTTATCCAAGAAATGCAAATTAAAACTACAATGAGATACCACTACACAGATACCATAAAAGTAAAAAGCCTAACAATACCAAATGTTGATGAGGATGTAGAGAAACGAATTCTCATTCATTGTCAGCGAGTATGTAAAATGGTACAATCACTTTGGAAAACAATTTGGTAGTATCTTATAAAATTAAATGTTTATATACCCTATTGCACTATATACCTTATATACCCAATTGCACTTCTAGGTATTTATCCAAGAGAAATTAAAACATATATCCACAAAAAGAAATGTATGTGAATGCATATAACAGCTTTACCCATAATTAGACCAAAACTGGAAGCAATCCAAGTGCTCATTATACATGAGTGAATAAAGAAACTGGTATCTTCATACAATGGAATACTACCCAATAATAAAAAGGAGCAAAATACTGACACGACAATGTGATGACTCTCAAATCCATTATGTGAATGACACTAAAGAGTATAAACTGTGTAATTTCATTTATAAAAAATTCTAAAACCTGAAAAATTTCTCCATGGTGATAGAAATCCGCACAGTAGTTAGTTGCCTGGGGCAAGAATGAGGGGATGAAATGAGAGGTGAGTTTGGCTTTAGAGGAGCAGGATGGAACTCTACTAGCTGATGGAGATATTCAGCATCATGATTGAGTGGTGACACACTGGTATCAATATTTGTCTAAACTCATCAAACGATACGTTTTATTTATACTACATTTATGCATGTTATTGTAAGACAATTATACCTCAATAAGTTGATTAATAGCCATTTTCTAAATACTTACAGGCTTTCTAAAAATAAAACCTGTGTAACTGAAAAATGAGAATATTCCTTGCATGGAAGCAATTGATTTAAGTGAGTGAGTCCTTTTGCCTGGGCACATATCAGGATGTAGGATTTCACCTAGTTAAGACTATACAGGTTTAGGGGCACCTGGGTGGCTCAGTCATTAAGCATTTGCATTTGGCTCAGGTCATGATCCCAGGGTCCTGGGATGGAGCCCCACAACAGGCTCCTTGCTCAGCAGGGAGACTGCTTCTCCCTCTCCCTCTGCCCCTCCCCCTGCTTGTGTTCCCTCTCTCGCTATCTCTCTGTCTGTCAGATAAATAAATAAAATCTTAAAAAAAAACAAGGCTATATGGGTTTAAATTAAATCTATCCCCCTGAGACCATGGGATCTTATTCTGTGTGTGTGTGTTTTCTTAAGCGACAGATAGCTAATTATTGGCCAAAGATGGTTTATAGACAGTTCTACCAATATGATGATAGGCTATAAATTTTGAGCTTTCAGTTTACAATTTGAAAATAATTTGATTTCAAGGCCTATGTTTTGTCTAGATCATAGCAGGTACTCAACAACTGTTGTTGAATGAATGAGTGATCAAACAAGATCCATGATCAAACAAGATCCATCATCCTTCATTCATGATAAAATAAAAACTTTATCAGATGCACACCAAAAAATTATACCTGGTCTTAATATGCTTTGCCACATACTATATGTAACCATATAATAAAAATATAACAATAAAAACACTTGACAGTCATCAAAAGATAATATATAGGATTTAAGCAGGAAAAATCAGAGGCAGCCTGTAAGGGAATACTCTCTCTCTTTTGTCCTGACAGTTGTTTACACTCACATGCCTTTTGATTTAAAATTTTAAAAGTAGGGGCACCTGGGTGGCTCAGTCATTATGCATCTGCCTTCAGCTCGGGTCATGATCGCGGGGTCCTGGGATTGAGCCCCACATCAGGCTCCCTGCTAGCGGGAAACCTGCTTCTCCCTCTCCCACTCCCCGCTGCTTGTGTTCCTGCTCTCGCTCTCTCTCTCTGTGTCAAATAAATAAATAAATAAAAGCTTTAAAAAAATAAAATTTATAAGTGGTTTATTATTTTTTATAATTAAAAATAATATAGTACATGCTACTCTGGCTTTGATACTGGATGGACATGGGGCATTTTAGCTATAAAAATGTGAGTATGTATCATGGATTAGATAATAGTTCTGTATCAATGTTAAGGTTCCTGATTTCAAAAATTTTACTGTGGTTATATAAGATGATATCCTTGGTCTTAGAAAATACATGCTGAAATACTTAGAGGTAAAGAGGGAAAAAAAAACCCCACTAACATGTTCATTGTAAACAGTGTGGAAAATATAGGAAAGTATGAAGAACATAAAAATCACCCGCAATCCCATCACCCAGAAAAAAGACACAATTTTGGAGATTGATAGTTTTTCATTTCTCATTGAGGTATGCTCCCACATCAGTAAATATTCTTAGGAAACCTGATTTTCAGTGGTTACATAATGCCATGACCTGTTTACCAAGTACCTGTTATTGCACATTGTTTCAGTTTTTTTCATTATTGTAATTATACTGTGATAACCTGTCATATATCAGTCTGTTATAAGAGATTATTTCCTTAGGATGTTAAGCATGAAGTAGTTAGTCCAAGAAGGAGCTTCTGCTTTTTCCCAAATCAAGGTCTGATTAACAGATAAATTAGATTGGTCAGAGACCAGTGATAACTTAACAGTTCCATTGGTCTGGTGTCTCCCTGAGGTACTCACAAAGATGGTTGCTCTCACACATAGCACCCCTTTCCTTCCCAGGACTGAGTCTGCCATATTGCCACATGGAGGCACTTATTGCACTTCCATAATTATCCAGCTTTCTCTATTTAAAACTCATTTTTTAGCTATATGAACTTAGTCATCCCTTTTTCAACACCACAGCAAAATGTACATATGTGTTATATTGGCCTATTGAGAGGTCTAGCCCCAAGCTGTCAAACTGAACTTTCTGTGATAATGGGAATGTTCTTTATCTCTGCTGTCCAATCCAGTAACCAAAAGCCACATATGGCTACTAAGCATTTGAAATGTGGCTAGTGTGAGTGAGGAACTGAATTTTTCATTCTATTTGATTTCAAGAAATTTAAATTTAAATAGCCATATGTGGTGAGTGGCTATTGTATTGGACAGTGAAGCAGTGTGGCCCTCGTTACTCAAAGTGTGCTCTCTGGACCAGCAGCATCAGCATTACCTGGCAGCTTATTAGAAATGTGGAGCTATAGGCCCCACCCCAGACCTGCTGAATCAGAACCTACAATTAACAAGAGATCCGAGGTGATTCATGTGCATAATAAAGTCTGAATAACACTGCCCTGTATCTAAAAGGATAAGGGCCAAAAAGTTACTGATGTTGTCTTCTGAAGTGAGGCTTGAAGGGTGGTGATACAATGGGAAAAGGACTTTGAATTTTTCCTTACACCTGTATTGTTTGACTTTGATTCAACAAACATGTATCACTATTAGAGTGTATAGAGTATTAAAGATAAAATGGATGGTACAGAATGGGAAAAATATTTGCAAACCATATATCTAATAAGGGGTTAGTATCCAACATATATAAAGAACCCATATAACTCAATAGTAAAAAAGCAAATAGCCCAATTAAAAAATGGGCAAAGGATCTGGATAGACAGTTCTCCAAAGAAGGTATATTAAAGGCCAATGGGTATATCAAAAGATGCTCAATATCACTAGTCATTAGGGAAATGCAAATTAAACCACAATGAGATATCACTTCATGCCTGTTAGAATGGCCATAATAAAAAACAAAAACAAAAACAAAAACAAGAGGTAACGAATGGATGTGGACAAAAGGGAACTCTTGTGCATGGTTGGATTGTAAACTGGTACATCCACTATGGAAAACAGTAGGCAGGATCCTCAAAAAATCAAAAATAAAACTATTGGGGTGCTTGGGTGTCTCAGTCAGTTAGGCATCCAACTCTTGCTTTCGGCTCAGCTCGTGATCTCATGGGTCATGATCTCATGGGTCATAAGATTGAGCCCTGTGATGGGCTCTGTGCTCAGCAGGGAATCTGCTTGAGATTCCTTCCCCCTCCTCCATCTCCCTCCCCCTCTGCTCCTCCCTTGGCTCACTCTCTTAAATACAAACATACATACATACATACATACATACAATCTAAAAAAAATAGAACTATCATATGATCTAGCAATTCCACCTCTGAGTATACATACAAAATTGATTGATGAACACTAATTAAAAAAGATAACTGCACCCCCATGTTCATAGTAGCATTATTTATGATAGCCAAGACATGGAAACAACCTAAGTGTCCATCAATGAATAAACACATAAAGAAGTTGTGAGATAGATAGATAGATAGATAGATATATAATGGGATATTACTCAGCCATAAAGAATTAGGAAATCCTACCATTTGTGTAACATGAATGGACCTTGATAGCATTATGCTAAGTGAAGTAAGGCAGAAGAGAAAGATAAATACTGTATGATCTCATATGTGAAATCAAAAAAAACAAACAAAAAACAATCTCATAGAAAAAGAGATCAGATTTGTGGTTATCAGAGATGGAGGGTTGGAGTGGGGGAAATTGTAAGAGGGTAGTCAAAAGGTACAAACTTCCAGTTAAAAGATATGTAACTACTAGGGGTGTAATGTACAATATGATGACATAGGTAACACTAATGTATTTTATTTATATACACACACATGCACAGATAACACTAATGTATTTTATGCACATACACACACACACACGCATGCATGCATGCTATTAAGAGAGTAAATCCTGTAAGTTCTCACTGCAAGGAGAACATATCATTTCCTTTTTTCTTTCTTTTCTTTTTATTTTATCTATATGACAAGATGAATATTAGCTAAACTTATTGTGGTAATCATTTCACAAGATATATAAATCAAACCATCATACTACACACTTTAAATTATACAGTGATGTATGTCAATTATTTCTCAATAAAACTGGGGGAGGGGAGGATGGTAAAATGACCATATAGACTGTGTATTAGTTAATTTTAATGTTTAGTGAATTAGTGCATATCAAATAAACCAAATGCTTTCCCCTGGTGGGCAGAACAGACTTGAGGTCAAGGAGGGAAGTTTCTTAAAGGTAGGCTTGGGTCCTTTCTCCTTATCTCTCCTAGTCCCTGGCAAAACCTGCCATATTTTATAAAAAAATTAATTATATGTGTCAACATCCTATTGCCTGCCATAACTGCATCCAAAAGTGGTTAATGAAATCTGCCCTCTCTGAGCCAAAAACCTAACCATTGGAATTGATTTGCACCCAGCAAATGAATGTTGCCTACAGATTAACTGTAGACAGTTTTAACACTGAAATCAGTATTTTGTGAAAACTTTGGATTTTATGAAGTTTTCAGCTAGAGAATGTATTTCCTTTCCATATATGCTAATCTACAAGGAGAAAAAATTCCAGGACAAAGTAATCTTCAAATTCAGGATGATTTGGGGGCACCAGGGTGGCTCAGTTGGTTAAGCATCTGACTTTTAATTTCAGCTCAGGTCATGATCTCAGGGTTGTGAGATCAAGCCTGATGTAGGGCTCCGCAATCAGTGAGAGTCTGCTTAAGATTCTCTCTCCCTCTATCTCCCTCTGCCCCTCCTCTCTCTCTCTCTCAAATAAATAAATAAGTCTTTAAAAAAAAACCTTCAGGATTATTTTTATTTGGGGCAGAAATTGAGAGAAAGAAATACTAAAATTTTACCATTATGACCCTCTTAAAAGTCCTTATCAGGAAAATGTTATTAGTTATATCAAATTGTAAAGAGATTTCTTCAGTTGTAAATTATATCCCTGCAGCCTTCAAACTTTTCTTGACCACAATCCACAGTTTGAAAATAATTTTACACAAACATTCATACCCATACACACAACTGAAACAAAAATTTACCCTTACCCTAAGATGCACTCCAATGTTTTTTATTGTGTTGTATATTATTCAATACATTCTATATTCTATTTCAGTGTTTTGAAAACTGCCTATTATAACCCTCCACACTGGTTTCCCAACCTATTGACAGGTCAACACCTACAGCTTGCAAAACACTTTTAAGGTAAGAGAGGAAAAGTGGAGGAGGGAAGGAGATTGATTCATTGATTCAGGAAAAAGAAAAAGAAACTTAAGATACCCAAAAATAGGGGCGCCTGGGTGGCTCAGATGGTTAAGCGTCTGCCTTTGGCTCAGGTCATGGTCCCAGGGTCCTGGGATCGAGTCCCGCATCGGGCTCCTTGCTCCGTGGAGAGCCTACTTCTCCCTCTGCCTCTGCCTCTCTCCCTGCTCATCCTTTCTCTCTCTCTCTCTCTCTCCCTCTCTCTGTATCTCTGTGTCTCGAATAAATAAAATCTTAAAAAAAAAAGATACCCAAAAATATCCAAGAGATGGGGGAAAGGAAGGAAAATGTCTGAAGTGAGAGGAAGAGTGAGGGGAAGAGGGATCCCAGTTCTATAATCTCACTTGCCCATCAGGGCCTGCTGGTTCTAATAGACACTTCTCTCACCCCGGAAGACTCACCCAAATCCTCCTGTACGGGACCTGCATCTCTTCCCAGCATCCTGGATTCTTTTATTCCCCTGCCTATTACCTCTTAATCATCTGAGAATGTGTTTTCTGCTTTAAGATCATTCATGGAGGCCCTGAGTGGCTTCCTGTATCATGGACCTTCTTTCTCCACCCTTCCACTGAAGGCCCCTTCTCCTTTGTTCGCTTCTACTTGGATGTCTAACTTTCTCTTTGCCCTCATTTCTTCTCTCTCTCTCTTTCCTGGTTCTGCCTCTTCCCTGTAACTGCCCGTTATAAGATCAAAGTAAAACACTATCTGGAGTTCAAAAATTCAACTGTACAAGAACTATGCAATGGAAAATTCAAGAATTCAAGTGGAAAACTACAGGGTGCTGTTTCTCAAACTCTGAGGGCTTCTAGAACTTGGAGGAACCCTCTGAAGACCACCAAGGTGGCTTGGTTCCCATTTTAAGTCACCCTGACCTGGGAGTTCTGTTGTCTGAGGCTGTGGAAGATCTGATGAGATCCCATGAAGCAATAGTGGACAAATGTGGTTTCAAGAGAAAGGGCTAACAACTGGAGAAGATTCTGCCAACGACAGCGCGTGGAAGAAGGATGTGGGGACACAGTGGGGAGACTGGGTCAGTAGAAGTCTGCCAGCAGGAAGCCCAGCAAGCAGGCTGGATGGGTGCCCAGCCCTGGATAGCGGGGGTCTAAAATTACCAGTAGCAGCAGCTAGGGAGAAAAGAAAGGAGAGGTGTTTCCAAAGGAGAACCTCAAGTTAGTCTCTTGGCATCCTCAGGCTGGACCAAGTCGTACAAATCTGCAAAAGTGTGGGAATCCTGTTAAAGCTATTCTGAAGGTAACTGTGAACCCACTCTCAGTAGCTTTTGCAAACGGAGAGCAAGCAGATGAAAATGAAATTATTCAAAGGGGAAAAAGTGCAGGAGAGTTTTAATGATGCAGAGCTGAAGCCTGGTTCACATTCAGCCAGGAACAGTTTGTCAGCCTTGGCTGCTAGTCCATTTTCTCCATCCCTAAGACGGAAATTATGGGAGGCCCAAAATATGCTCCCCTACAGCTCCATGAGTGAGTGCAGCAGTCCCGAGAGAATTTCCTGTATCCAGGCTCCTCGCAGCATGATTTGTGCAGTGCCAATATGTTCGCTGAGCACCTACTCTGTGCAAGGTGCACTGTTAAGCCTCTGTTATGCCTTTTATGTGTGAGCAGATGGCGAGTAGGAGATATGCTGGCTCTGAGCTGCAGTAGAAATGTAGCCCCCTTTGACCTCTTGACAAATTCCCCTAACACTGCCTGTTGCCTAGGTCAGCTCTCAAATCTCCTCCTCAGGCACTGGGGGACTCTTTCTACCCCCACCCCCACCCTACACCCCAGAACCACCCTCTTTTACTTGAGGCACTCAATATTGGCAGTTCTGACTAATCAGCGTGTGTGTGTGTGTGTGTGTGTGTGTGTGTGTGTGTGTGTGTATTTCAAAAGCTCAAGAACAGCAGGTAACAAATTAAGACTATTAAACATAGTTTTCTAGAAGATGAGTGAAGGCGTTTATGATTCATAAAGTGCTATCCTGGATGCTCTTTTCTTCCTGAGTTCTTTAATCTCTTGCCTTGATCCTGGGTTAACAGGCTGTAAATAATGCATTTTCTTAACAAAGAAAGAAGGAAGGAAGGAAGGGAGGGAGGGAGGGAGAAAGGGAGAAAGGAAGGAAGAAGGAAGGAAGGAAAGAAGGAAGGAAGGGAGAAGGAAAGAAAGGCAAACATGAAAAAACAAGCAGAACTTCCTTATTTCCCAAAGTAGGAAACACTTTTTTTCCCCCAATGCCTGGCAGAGGAAATATGGTTGTAAATGTTACCCAGCACTAAACCAGATTAATTTTCCATTCAAGAAGAAAAGTAAGCAGCTTGGGCTAAAGGAGGCAAATTGCATGGCCCTATTATTTAGCATGTTTCAAATGAAAGCCAATACTGCTACTGAAGTGCTGGTTGATGGAGCTTTCTCTTCCTCTCTGTAACGCCCGCCCACAGGTTGCTTGGCAACCACATTACATTGCTGTGAACACTCCCCAGCAATAACTGACCCTGAATTTTAATTTTTGTGCTGATGCTTGAGTGGGATAAATAAATAAATAAAGGCGATCTCCCTGAAACACTATTTATTTTGATTAGTAAGCAACATCTGTGGAAGATTTTAGGCTGGCAATTAGACGAATACAAAAAATTGGTAAAGCTTTTGTCTTTTTAGGAAGATTTTGATTTAAAAAATATGAAAAATCTAGGGGCGCCTGGGTGGCTCAGTCGTTAAGCGTCTGCCTTCGGCTCAGGTCATGATCCTGGGGTCCTGGGATCAAGCCCCGCATCGGGCTATCTGCTCTGTGGGAAGCCTACTTCTCCCTCTCCCACTCCCCTGATTGTGTTCCCTCTCTTTCCGTGTCTCTCTCTGTCAAATAAATAAACAAAATCTTAAAAAATATATATTTAAAAAAATATGAAAAATCTGGTAGAAAAAAAGAGAAGATAGTAGGAAGGGAAAAATGAAGGGGGGGAAATTGGAGGGGGAGACGAACCATGGGAGACTATGGACTCTGAGAAACAAACTGAGGATTCTAGAGGGGTTCTAGAGGGTTCTGAGGGGTGGGGGGATGGGTTAGCCTGGTGATGGGTATTAAGGAGGGCATGTATTGAATGGAGCACTGGGTGTTTTATCCAAACAATGAATCATGGAACACTACATCAAAAACTAATGATGTAATGTAGGGTGATTAACATAATAATAAAAAAAGCTGGGTAGGCTTGTTGAAAAAAAATAAGCAAAATGGTAAGAATGGAAGATGCATTGAACCCAAATCCTAACATCTGTATTGATCTAAAGAATAAAATATTAACTTTTATTGTTTCTTAATCAAAATAGCTTTTCAAAAATAAGAATGACACTAAATGTGCTTTGCATAAAAGGATCTGGGATAGCCCCCTACAACTATAGCATTACCCTCCCTTCTCACGTGTAATAATGATTTCCATGCATAGTAACAGAAAGGGGCCAGGTTGACTTGGAGGTTCCTCATCATCTGGTAGTTGCTGCTTTGTGTTTTTAATAAGAGTTTGAATGGAACCTGTTGTAAGTAACTCCTCACAGTGTCTATTGTCCTTGATTTACAACTTCTAAAAATGTGCCCTCATGTGGTTATTTAAAGTGTTCCTAATCTGGGGGCTAGCAAATATAATTTTTACCGTTTCTGAAAAATCATTCTTTAGTTGATTTTGAAGATGAGAGGAAAGTGCTGCATACCTCTTTATCTCTTCAATATGTAGTAAGATTTTTTTGCCTGGAAATTCAAATTCTTACCTGAAAACATTCTTTTAACTACTTACCAAAACAAACAAAGACTTAGGGTTCAAATTCTGGCTCCCCCATTTATCAGCTGTGGAACCAATTAGGGGATAGCATTAATTATCACTTCATTGAGCAGCTGTGGGCTAAATAAGATCACCTAACACAATGCTGTCATAGGTCCATACTCAATTTCAGCCATTATTGTTAATCGGCCATATAGTGTAGTATTATGGGTGTAGTGAGGCTGTGATGTGCTGCCAATATCCCCCTTTGGAAATGAAGGAGTTATTCTCCTAGCTTCTGGGAATGCTACCCCAAGACAGCCTTCAGCTCTGAGCTCTCTGACAAATGCCTGGGCCGAAAAACCTAAGATCATGTCTAGCCTAAGATCATGCATCCTTCCAAGGACATCATGAAACCAATCAATGGTCCCCCTAGGGATTTAAAGGTTCAGCCCCTTCACTCCAACCTAGTACAGCTCCAGAGCCATCCCCGCTCCAGAGTTCCCCATGGAGTTAGGTAAGGTCTTTGCTGGCCTACATCACAGCTCAATCCCTCTCTGTGTCTACTCCTGCCTCCTTCTCTTCCTTTTTGCAGCTGTCGATTCCCAGGACCAATTATTCCTAATAAATATCTTGCACACCAATCTGCATCCCAGCAAGCCAGTCTGCTTCCTGGGAAACCAACCCACCAGAATGAACCATCACAGATACACTTAAGAAGATTTGTAGTGATTGTAATATAATTGCATGTGAAAAGAGGAGGTTACCTAACTCAACATATGGGATGATCTCAACTATGACAAGTTATCTTCATGTGAGTGTATATGGTTGGAAAACTGGAAAGTACACTAAGATTAACAATTATCTCTTACTGGGTGGTGGTATTAGAGTTGAATTTCATTTTCTTTATACTTTTCTGGGCTTTCCAAGTTCCCTAAAATGAACAAATTTCTGTTTCTGTCAGGAGGATGGATCTCCCAAGGGCTGAGAGCCCCATCCTCTACTTGACTTGCCCTGAGTAGTTCAGCTTTCAGATAGTCATGAATGAGAATGAGTCAATTTAGAATACTCCTTGCCACCATAACTAGTCAGTCCACTCCCATATTTCTAATTGCTGGAATCTGTAGTTCTCAAGCTTTAGCTAAGGAATCTTTTCTTCAAACACAAGGCACTCGATACATAAAACATCTAAAATCAGAACTCCTCTCTGATAGAAGCCAAGAATGGGAATAGGTGGGGAGGAGGGAAAAGATAAAAGCCTCTGCCCCTTGGTCAAGTGTCTAAGATGTCTCTTTGAAAACCCTGAACCAGAGTTAGGATTTTTAAATATCATAGAGCCATTACCTTCAATCTTGATGATGTGATTTGAAGGGCAAGAAGACATGAACCCTAACTTCATGGTTGGAAAAACCATGTTTGGTTGGAAAAACACATGTAAGCAACAAGAGACAAAGAATGGTAAATTTTTTGTCACCGTAAATAAGTGCAGTCCAGAAAAAGATGACATGGCTATAGGCTGGAATCACCAGAACGGGTTTCATGGAGGAAGTGGGTCTTGGCTGCATCTTGAAGAACTATTACAATTTAGCAAAGCAGAGGGCAACAGAGAGGTCATCCCAGGTAAGGACAGTGGCCAAAGCACAGAAGGGAAGTGAGTATTGGATCTTTAAGTCCAGTAGGTAGTGCACTTCTTCAGCTAAGGCTGCACTAGGAAAATGAGAAAACCTGGCCAAATCAATGTTGTGAATGAAATATTTGGAGGGAAATCAAGCAGTGGAGTTTAGACTTCCTATTCAGGTAAAAGTAGTTCTTGGGGGTCTGTTAAATAGCTTTGTCTGACCGTGATACACAAAGGGAGAAGTAGGTGGAAGGTACCCTGAGAAGAGGGTGTGACTTTACATAGGGTGCCATACCCCAACCTGACATGGGTTCTGGCCGTAGTGGACATATTGAATTTGAGTACGGTGACACTGATTTTTCTCATGCTGATGAAAAAAAATCAGTCACATCACATACAAATGGCTGCTTTGTTCTTTTCTGGAAAATTTTATTTAATATTGTTAAATAATATCCTTTCCTTCCAATGCCCCATTGACAACGCTCTCATAGCCAAAGAACAAAAGAGGCAGGAACAAGTGAGGTGTGAGCCAGAAACCTGAGTGTGTGATTATCTCTGGGGGTGGGCCCTCCCTGGCTTCTGCCTTACTGAGCAAACAAGATCTTTAACAATTCTGCCTGGAGTGATCTAGAGTAATCCTAGAACTTCCCGCATTTTATGGCACCCAATAAACGAGTAAGTGGAGAGATATTGGGTGCCATAAAATTATGTATGGAGTTTTTCAGTCCTACATATGCTTGTTCAGTTCATTAGATTAGAATCAAATGACATGTCTTGATGGCTTACTACTTGCTAGGTAGTTTGCATGCATCCCATTTAATCCTTGGCACTCTACGAGGGAGGTATTTGCACCCCCATTTTGCAGACGCCGGGCACTTTGTGAGCATTCATCTCTCTTCACCAAAATAATGAAACATTTGCTCAGGACTTTGACTTTAAAACAAATAAGTAATTCCTTCTTCTCTTTACCCCAGTAAATTTAAAGGGCAGGTTTAGACAATAGAGTTTGACTTTGTAATTAACTGCAGAACAGCTGTTCACTAACTGGGTACTTTGTCCTTGCATGGCACTAAACTAGGGGCTTTGGGAAAGAAAGCACAACCTGGCGGGTTGCAATCATTGACCTAAATTGCTTGCTCTGGAGTTAGATGAATACTCAATGTATAGAAGAACATTAAATAGCAGTTCAAGGAGGTACAAGATAGGATCCAATGATGTTACATCTAGGAGCCACCTCTCAAACTGCAAATCAACAGGTATTTCCTAAACCTCAAATATCCAAAACCAGTAAGCCATCTTGGTCTATGTTTCTGCCCTTCTCTTTCCTGCTCAGTCAAAACTTATTAAGTTTTCCTTTTTATCACCTCTCTTTCCTTTTCCCCTTTCATTGACCTATTTCTGGTCCTTCTCATCTCTTGTGTGGATTCCCGCAACCCAGCAGAGTATCCCAGCAGACATGGCTGTTTCCTCCAGTCCAGTTTTTTAACCCCAGCCAGATTCTCCTTGACAAAATACTGCCTGCATGATTATATTCTTCTGCTCACAACCCTTCTGTGGCTCCCACTGTCTGCAGAATAAAGTCTAATCAAATCATCTTGAATTGGCTTTCAAGTCCTTCAAAAATCTGACCACAACCCCATTTCCAATCTGACTGCCTACAAATATTTTTATTTCATCTAGAGACCTGCTTCCTGTTTTCCAAGGGTGCTATATCCATTTCTGTCTACTTGGCTTGGCTCCACTTATGCCTCCTGTCCTGTTAAAGTCAGGCATTGTGTCTTTTATCAAACCTACTCTGGTCTCACAGCATTTCACTGTTTTGTTTTGTTTTTTCTTTTTTTCTCACACACCTCTTTGGACTGCTGTTTAATGTCATTCCATATACTTAGTATCTGTCCAACTCAATGGGAAGCAATTTGGGAGCAGTGACTGCATCTGCCAGACTTTGCTATCTTCCCCACAGCCCCTAAGTTTAGAGTTACACATACAGTATCTAGCTATTCAATAGCTGTTGAACAAAAAAATAAGAGAGTCAAATTTTACTGTCTGAAAGTAAACTTACTCTTTACATTTCCTAATTTTTGAATTCAATTCTGCAACCTCCTCATTGCATGAGTTCTGGATTTTGCCATTTCTGGGTATCTCAATTACAATCGGCAATTCAAAGTAAAAAAAAACGTATACACTCTAAATCAATGCTGTTCAATGGAATGTTCTATATCTATCCGTGCTGTACAATGTATTAACCTCTAGCCACATGAGGCTTTGGAGCACTTGGAATGTGCCTAGTGCAACTGAATTTTTAATTTTATTTCATTTTTATTAATATAGTCACATATGACTAGTGTACATTGTATTGGATAGTACATTCCTGAGTATTCACAGATAAAAGAGAAGACAATAGACAGTATCAGCCCCAGAGCTTTTCATAAACACTCTAAATTCTAAGTATTCCACAACAGTACTGAGTAGTGATGTCATGAGGTGCCTGGCCCTTCTCACTAATATAATACACCGTTTCAGCTAGGACTCTACCTACTGGCTGTCTGTTGACCAAATATTCCTATTTTTATGCTCTACTGGAATTCCAGAAGCCCACCTCGGGTGATCTTATAGGGAGATAGAATAAAATTCTCCCACATGACACTCCCTAATAACTGGAGGTGGTCTTCTGAAACCAGCTCATCCCTAAGAGTCTCACTTGATGTATTCTGTCAAGACCCCTATTTCTGTCTTTATGTGTGTTTTCCTATTTTGGATTCAAGGAAAAATTTTATGAAAAATAATACAGTTACCTGTCATTATATATGTCCATGGAAAGCAGGCAGAGCAAAAACAAATGATGTTTACTTTTAAGTCCTACTTGATACAAATACGCCCATCCTTACCAAAGTATACCAGTCACTATGTGGTCAAGTTGGCTAATTTAGCTCTTAATAAAAATCACAGGTAACACGTATTGAATGCTTACGAGTGTGGATGCATTATGTAAGGCTCACAACAACTCTCTGAGGCAGGTACTATTATACTATTACTATGATCCCCACTTTACAGATGAGTAAGCTGAGGCACAGAGAGGCCACAGGATGTGCCCAGACCAATGCAGCTGGCACAAGCAAAGCCAGGATTTGCACCCAAGAATTCTAACTCCAGGCTCTGTGTCTGAGCTCTTAACCACTCTGCTCCTCTCCTGCTGAGCGCAATCTGAGGTATGAGTATTCATTCATTTCAAACTCAACATATAAAGAGCACTAGCTGCTCATGTGTAGCAGGCACTGTGGCAGCTGTGGGATGGAAGAGCCATGATCTCCTTCCTGGAGCTGGGGTTCATAGCCTAGGACTTGAACTCAATCATAGTGACTAGCCGTCCACCACCACGTTTGCTGTGAGGACCTTGTCCCATACCTGGCAGGAAATGATTATGAAGGAAACAAGACCTTTAAGCAGAAGGACAACTGTCAGGTTTGTGTTAGGAATGTGTTTCCAGAATACCAGGTTTGGGGCGGAGTCTTAAAGAGTGACTTACATCCTTCATAGAATTAAAGGCAAGCCCCAGGCCGTTTCACGGATATCTAACAAATCCTCAACTTTTCTCATCCTCCCTACTCCTGAAGTGGCCCACATGGGATACCCCCTCTCAGGAATATCCTTTCCCACCTCTCTACATGGCTAACTTTTGCTCAGTTATCACTGAGGGTTTCTGCCTCTCCAAGTGCGGACCTTAGACCAGCAGCATTCTTATCGCCTGGGAGCTTGTTAGAAATGCAGAATCTCAGGCTCCACTCCAGACCTCTTGAATAAGAAAGAACCTGCATTTTAGCAATATCCTCAGGGGTTTCTTATGCCTATTAGTCTTAGAAGTACCAAGATAAGACACAGCTTGGCATTGTCTCTTCCTTGAGCCTCCCCCACCCCCCACCCCAGCTTCAGTGAGATTCTTCTCCAGGGAGTACCCATAGTCCTCTGGTCTTCAGTCCACTACTGAGGCTTGTTGGCTCTCTGCCTCCTCCCTGCATGGATTCCTGGAGGGCAGCTCTAGTGTCTCATTTCACTTGGTTTCTCCAGTGCCTATAACAATACCGAGTGTCAGCTGACTGAATGAGTCAGTGGCTCTGAAGAAATGTGAAGGCACTCCTTGAAAAGTTATATTGCTGGGAGCCCATCTGGAATCCTGAGGTTGGCATTTCTCCCTCCCAGCTGCTCAGCGGGCCCTGGGATGGGAGAATGACTTCGACTTCTCTGAACTCGACCTAACTTCAAGCCCTCAGGCCTGATGCAGGCCTGGGGTTCCTCTGAGCCTTCTGCTTTTAGCCAGCCTAGTCACCAAACCCAGCAGGAAAGCCCCAGCAAACACGGGTGGGCCCTCTGTTGCTAAGCACAGCTACCTCAACAAAAGCAGGGTGCTTCCTGTAAGGCCCAACCCAGTCTGGCATCCCACCCGACAGGGGGTTCCCCGGTGCTTAGAACACCAAGGCCTTTCCCCTGTTGCTTGGGCTTCTGCAGGCACGGAGGGCACACCCTGCTCTGAGGGCAGCCTCCGTCTGATGCTGGGCCACCTCAAACTCATCCTTTAGTCTTCAAAGGTCCTACAAAGATCCTACAGCAGAAAGGGGCTCTGAACCTGCCTCTTGTTTCTTCTCAGAGTGACTGTCCGCTAATTAGCATCACATGCTGACTTGGGGGACCATCTCTGTTCTTAGAGAACATGAAAAAGGGGCTTTACTCCTTTTTTTTTTTAAACATTTTATTTATTTATTTTTATTTGGGAGAGAGAGAGTGGGAGAGAGAGAGAGAGAGCACAAGTGGGGTGAGGGGCAGAGGGAGAAGCAGACTCCCCGCTGAGCAGGGAGCCAGATGCAGCGCGATCCCAAGACTCCGGGACCATGACCCTAGCCAAAGGCAGATGCTTAATGGACTGAGCCACCCAGGTACCCTGGGGCTTTATTCCTTAATAGTGTCTTTCTCTTGTTGGTTTTTTTGGTTTGGTTTTTTTGTTTTAAGCGTTTTCGGTGGCTACATGAGATTGGGTAATGCCCAAAGCTTTGCCAATCTCCTTGTGGTATTTTTTTCACTTGTAACACATGCGACCGCAGATGCCTCAAGCATCACGTGGCTTAGTCCCCAGAGCCTGGAGGGAGACACACCTCTTGTTTCCCTCTGACCACTGGGCTTTGCCATTTCCCTTTCCTGCTTAAATTACTGAGCTGGCAGAACCAAAGGGAGTGTAGGAAAGAAGGAGGAATTGCCCACTTATAAAAAAAAGTTAGTAAGACAAATTGCTTTTCCTTTTTTTTTAACTTTTAGAAGCATTTTATTTTTTATGTGCTACTTCTACATGCTCATTGTAGAAAACTTGGAAAATACAAAGAAGCATTATTTACCCATAATGTGACAATACAGAGACCCAATCTTAATATTTTGGTAAATTTTTCACTAAACATTCACAGCCTTGGGATAATGTGAGTTTGGATGGAAGGTGACCAGGAATGAGCGGTCATCCACTTGCACTTCGGGAACTTTGTAACAATACAAACCTAAATTTATGCCTTTGGAGTTCTGATCCCTACTACAACATTATGGGGAGGGGTGTTATTGTATTTATATAGTTGAGCTAAAACTATATGCATTTTTGTATGCTTATTAATATTATTATTTGTTATTATTGCTTAAAAGAATATAAAGGGCATTATCCCACGTTAACATTTTTTTCAATTTTCTAATTTGTCAGATAAGTTTAAATGAGATTATAAATATATTAGGAGTAAGTTAGGAGGTTGCTAATCTGTCATAAGGTTTAAATGAAATAACATATTCAAAGTGCTTAGCCTAGGGCCTAACATATAGTGAACTCTTCATAAATGGTAGGTATGGTCATAGATCATCACTAAAATCTCATTTTAGGGGCGTCTGGGTGGCTCAGTTGGTTAAGCGTCTGCCTTTGGCTCAGGTCATGATCCCAGGGTCCTGGGATCCAGCACTGCATTGGGACTCCCTGCTCAGCGGGGAGTCTGCTTCTCCCTCTCCCTCTGCCCCCTCCCCTCCTCCCTCATGCTCTCTCTCTCTAATAAATAAAATCTTTTTAAAAAATAAACAAAATCCGGGGAGGCTGCGTGGCTCAGTCGTTAAGCATCTGCCTTCGGCTCAGGTCATGTTCCCAGGGTCCTGGGATCAAGCCCCGCGTTGGGCTCCCTGCTCCGTGGAAACCTGTTTCTCCCTCTCCCACTCCCCCTGCTTGTGTTCCCTCTCTCGCTGTGTCTCTGTCAAATAAATAAACAAAACCTTTAAAAAAATAAAAAACAAAATCTCATTTTAATGCCAGTATAATATTTCATTCCAAGTAGCATATTTAGCCATCCTTTTATTATACTGAACTTATCTCCAATTCTTTCTATTTAAAATTACAGAATTGCAACAGATATCTTTGAATATAACTTTTTGTTCATTTTAAAAAAAATATTATTTCTTTAAAATGGATGGCTACATTGGATGATATGAACATTGTAAAGGCATTTTATTACATTTTAGCAAACAGCTTTCCAGTGATTGCACCAAATTTCTAACCAGCCATGAGTGGGACTATTCACCTTTCTGCATCCTCACTAGCTGTAAATTTTCTTATATTGAAATTGCTGAGTTGATAGGTGAAAATTAGATTTAATTGTTCTGTGACTTTGTGTTTTTAAAAATTGCCAATGAAATCAAAATATTCTTTCATATTCATGTACATTTGTATTGCTTTTCTATGAATTATGTCCTCAAGAACTTTATAGTAAAACATGTTATCAATCAAATGCTCTACTGGTTTGGGTTTTCTTTTCATGTGTGGTGTTTTTCACATCAAAACTCAGACACACCCTCACTTCCTACACTTCCTATACATACCTGGAAAGACTAACAGTGAGAACATTTGGGATTTTATTAGAGTTGTCTTTAAGTTAATCACACAACTAATAAATATCAGGCAAAGGCCCACTACATGTCCCCATACAGTGGTCTTCAGCAAGATTCTGTCCAGGAGTAACAGGAGAGAAATGGCAGGCAAAAAACAGCCTGAGCAGCTAGACGCTTCTTATCTGTGCTCAGCCTCAAGGGAGCTGCCGAGCCCATGACAGGCAAAGACACACTCAGGACCCAAAAGTAACACACCCAGCTCCCCAGCTGGCAGCTTGTGATTTGGCTAATCCAGAGTGGGAGATGACAAGACAGAACACCATGTACAGGCAGGAGCGGCCACTTGACGCCCCCATTTCTCACCATATTCACTTTACCGATAAGGAAACCGTGGTTGGAAGAGTAAGCGTCAAGGATTCAGCTTTGGGCCTGGTGGGCCCCAAACTGGATGCTCTCAGCCTCCAGACCCTGTTGCTTCCTTAAAAACAGGGTCTCTGAACTTGAGAATGTCAAATATTCTGAGACCCTCAAATAAAACTTGTCCGAGCAAGGCAACTTACTAATTCTTATCCTCAAAGTAAACGAACCATCCCTAGGCAAGGAGCCCCCTTTCCCTGGAACACACTTGCCTGGATCCAAAAAAGAAACTGAGGTCAAGGGGTCTTCTGGCTCCCAGGGAGGAACTTAACCCTGATGCACTTTCCTCTCTGAAAAGAGGAAACCACTCCAACCTCCCTCAGAAAGATGGTGAAGATGCTGGGCTCGGTTAGTCCTCCCATGAAGAAAATGACTAGGGAATATCATCAGATCCTGAGCACGAGATATTATACAGCTTCTGTCTTTCACACAATGCCTGCTGATTAATGATGATTGAAATTATTGTGAAAGTCATTTGCGAGTACAAAGCAAGATCCGCATAAATCTTGCGGAGAGTTCTGCATATCAATCCCAGCTTTAGCCACCAGAGCAGGTTATTTTTCTCACCTCAATCTCTAGGTGCAGGTACAGGCAATAGCACTGCCTATTATCCACCAATTAAAAACAACTTAAGTTCTGTTTCCCCCTTGAAATGCGTATTTAACTTATTCGTTGCCTGATTTATTTTAGCATTGATCTCATTTCTGATATCATGGTAATTCATATGACTGATGTAACACATCTCTCTCTTCCAGTACTTGGAAAGCTATGACAATATTCATCCCTCTGAGCTGCAGAAGTCAGTTTTCTCATTTCTGTTCTGTAAAAGTACTCATCGCTATCTGTCAGAAAGGGATTGAGCTATACACTCTTCTGTCTCTGAACCCTAAATAGGAGAGGAAGGCAAAGTGTGTCGCAGTAGATCCCATGACTTCAGACAGTGCTGTTTTTAATTTTCAACTTCTGTCTAAACTTGGGAACCAATCTGACTACCTGGGGTGTCCGAAACAGTTAACTAAGCTTGCTTCTGCAAAGTTGAAGTTAACTGCTGTTGCCTGAATTAAATAAAGGCGGCCAGCAGGGCTATCAGGACCTGGCATGGCCAGATGGCAGTCGCCACACCTTGCCAATTACCAATCAGCATTCAACAGCTGGGCTTGACCAAACAAGAACTGCCCTTGACCCTGGCTTCTAATCATCTGTTGGCTATAAATAGAAGTTGGGTGTCAAGCGAAGAGAGCAAAGTACTTGATATCAGCCACTCAGGAAATCCATCTGACAGCAACATAATCAGCTTAATGTATTGTGCTAAAATTTCAGTAATACTTGAGAATGGGAAAACAGAGTCTAATAATGAGTCTAACCATACAATATTGAGCTAGCTGCAGCAAGAAATGATGGGTGCTTTTATGACATGAAGGCTGGGGTATTTCCCAGATACATGTGTAGGCATGTTGAAAACATGATGTATCAGTGTCTGAAGTCCCCTGAGTTTGACAGATATCAATGGTTAGAGTTCGTTTAAGAAATAGGAGAGCATGTCCAAAATTCAGTGTCATGCTTTTCCCATACCAAAGGATGTACAGGCAAAAAATTGCAAAGGCTCATTGTTCTGCTTCATGTGTTGTATGCTTAACCCACTTACCAATTTCATATTAGAGCTACAGACTGAGAGATGAGTGTTTTGTTGACTCAGATCTGGACTGGGTAATTCTAAAAGAAAGCATCAGGAAGAAAATCTCCACATGTTACATTGCTAAATATTCATGTTTTTCAGAGACAAAAGACAGGGGGTGGGGGGGGGAAGCAGAAAACGACATTTTTAGAAAGAAAACGGAGATTACCTTCGATTTGCTGGATGAACGGGAACCACACATTCTGCTGAAGGAAATGCAAACAGCCAGCCCGGCAAGAAAGGAAAGAGGTGAAATAAAAAACAAGAAAAAAGACAACAGCTGAGTTTAAGCTCCCAAGAGATTTTCATGAAACCGCGGTGCCATGACACAGGGCTGGGCTTTAAAGGTTAAGGCACACACACGGGCAGGCCCAGGTGCCTCTCTCTGTGTCCGCTCTTACCCAGGACAGCCGGGGATGTCTTTCACTGCCGACAACTGGGGACGTAGGAGCGTGTGGACAGAACAGCAGCTGTGGGCTTGGCGGGACCCCACAGGGCCGAGGGTGGGCAGGCTGGGCAGAGCCTGGCGTTGCAGAGCCTCTTCTCCCACCCTCTGCCAAGAGGGCACCACCTGAGCAGAGGCCTGTGGAGGCCAGGGGTGCGGTTTCAACCACTGTGCTCAGATGACCCTCTTTCAAAGTCAAAAACTGCTGTGTAAGGACTCCGTGGACAAGTAGTTATATTTTGAGTGGTCTGAGTGGTTGAAAGACCAAAAGGCACTAGGAATTCATGAAGCTTTTAAAATTAATTTGTCTTTTGTTCCTTACCACACCATCTATATAGATTTGGGAACGAGTTATACAAAATCTGTGACACAAGTTACTATTTTCAGTCTACAGGTGGATTGGAGGTCCCCTGCCAGATTCTGAAGCTCAGACAGAACGTTTGATCATGGAATTGGACTTTGGGGCCGAACACTTGGTTAGAAATTACATTATTTATGCCTCCCTGGGATATCTGAGGCCTTGGAGGCTTGAAGCCACTTTCTCTGGTGACCCTTTCCCCGATTTTAGGTACACTAATCTCCTTCTCCCAGATGGGCCTGCAGGGCAGGATGTGAAAAGAATTAATCAGTTTTCTTGATTGCTTTTCATTACTCAAATCACATTAATCTCAGTCCAGATTTGGAGGACCCCTTTTTCCTCTCCCTCATATAGATCTTCCTTTTTAGTAGGTTCTGCGTATACTGACCCCAGGTCTCAGGTCACTGTTCACTCACTGAAAATCTGAGAAAACCAATGTTATCTCAGCAATGAAGGTATTTCTCTCACAATCTGGTGCTGGAAAAGTGAATCCAGAAACTGTGATAAACAGTAATTGGCAGGGTTTTCAGTTTCAGGAGAATTCCCATAATTGTACAAATGTTTCTCAGAAGGTAGACTTGTAAAGAGCTAGGGAGCTATAGCCCTCACACATTGGAGTAGGCCTCCGGATAAGGCTGATTTTCCATAATTCAGATTCTCTGAGCCCACCCAAGGCCATGACTAACTACGTTTTACTTTGAAGACCGTTCAAATTCATAGTGCAAGCCATTAGGCTCATCGAAGAACATCACAGAATGCTGGCATTGGAAAAAACCGTGGGGAAGTCCACTTCTCATATTTTATACACCAGGAAATGGAAACGTGAGCTTTTAGTGCCCAGAACAGACACTGACAATACATTTCTTAGTTGTTTTCCATGAAGGTCTTAATGATACATGAGCCAGGCACCACCTTTAATGTCTAATATGGAAAAACACTAGTTACCTAAAAACAACTAAGATGGGCCTTCTTTGGTATAATCCACACATTGTGCCCTAAGTTTTGCTTTGTTGGTGGGGAGTAATGACTTCGTTGGAACTGCTATTCAAAGCCCCATGGTTTCTCGGTGGCTTATCAAACCAGGACCAGCAATGGAATGGCAACCTGATTTTTCCATTTTGAAATCCATCCCTGCTTTGTACCCATTCCCAGAAACTCTGAAGTCAGGTAAAATGGTGACCCCTGGCTCAGATTTTAATGTGAGTGGGATCCCCAATGAGGCCAACCAACTTGCTTTGCTAGTATAGGCATTACTCTTGTCTTTCTCCCCAAGCTGAAGGCTGACAGAAATGAGTATGATTGAAACAGATTACTTCATAGGTATCAAGAAGTATATATCAGTCAGGGTTAACCACAGAATCAGAGGTAGTAGGAGATAGATATTAAGAGATTTATTGCAATGAATTGGCTCATGTGATTGTAAAGGCTATCTGGATAAGTATGAATCTGCAGGGTAGGCTGTCAAGAGGGGCTGTGAGTGGGCATCTGGGTGGCTCAGTCAGTTGAGCATTAGACCCTTGGTTTCAGCTCAGGTCATGATCTCATGGATCATGAGATTGAGCCCTGCTTCTAGCCCTGCTTTGAGCCCCACTTTGGGTTCTGAGCTCAGCGGGGAGTCTGCTTGAGATTCTTTCCCTCTGCTCCTCCCCCCATTTGTGTGCATGTGCTTTCTCTCTCTCTCTCTCTAAAATAAATAAATAAATCTTTAAAAAAAAAAAAAAAGATGGGCTGGTAGAAGCTGGAGCTACAGTTCCCAGGTGGAATTTCTTCTTCTTCAGGGAAACCTCAGTTCTGATTTTAAGACTTTTCAACTGAGTCAAGCCCACCCACAATATTGAGGATATTCTCCTTATTTAAAGTCAACTGATTATAGACTTTAATCACATCTACAAAATGCCTTTGTGGCAACACCTAGATTAGTGTTTGAACAATTGGGGACAATGGCCTAGTCAAGCTAATATAACATTGACCATCACAGAGAAGCACTATTCTGTTTTTCCTATGGAATATTCTAATATTAAGGGAGACTCAGTGTTCCCAGATGTTCTTTATTATTGAATCAGGCACAAAGCTGACAACAAGTAATTATTTATTGAATGAATGGATGAGTGAATAAGATCATGACAGGGATGTAGGGGTGTGGGGTACAAAAGGTAAGCCTATTCTGGGATGAGGAGTGGCAGGGAGGGCAATAGGCCAAGTCACAATGGACTCAGGACTCAGGTGGAGCCCTAGGAGTGTGGGTGATTGTTGGGTCTGGGGTTGAGGCACATCTCCCCAATTATTCTATATGAGCAAAGGAAGTAAACTTTGCCCCAAGAATCTTACTCAAAAGGGAAAATTCATAAAGAATAAACACACATGCCTATAGAAAAAAGTATACATTCTTCAGCTGGTAGGAAATCAGGCCATGGGAGAAAGGCTGTGCAGAGGAACTACCAAGGTTCTCTATTGCTTCCTCTGCCCAAGCTTTTGCTCTGCTGTCCCATGTGCTCTCCTGGCCAGAAAGACCAAAACAATGGGACTAGCTTCTATGAACCCTAATGTGCGAAAGGCAAGGGTGGTAGGAATCTTGGCTCTCCCACCTACTGGCTATCTGTAGGGGGTGGGCAAAGGAACTTTCCTCCATGAGCCTTAAGTTCTTGACCTGTAAAATGGCCTCAATAATATCTAACTCTCTGGACAATGGAAGGATTATAACATGTGTTGAGAGCAGCGGTGGCATCAGCTTGAGGCTAATGAAGCTAAAACTTCCAAGGCTCAGAGTATCTCGCAGGGATGTGAGAGCAAGCAGCAGCCCAGCCGAGTGCCGGGTGTGGATAAGCTACTGCAGCATGGGATTACCCTCAGTGCCCGGGTGATAGTCCTGGGGCTACCAGTTCTACCTCCACATCCAACTGACCCCAGCAACCACTTGCTGCTTAGAAACTAATTGAGTGAGTTGCTTTGTGGGGATGAAAAGCATACAAGTTTTCAAAAGTGTTAGCTACTCTTATAATTTAAAAGTCTTACATAGTACTTGAGTCAGTACAGGGTAAACAGTAGATGCTAAGATTAACAGTGAACTCTAGAGATGCTCTCAGGAGCTGAATTTTGTCCTGCCTCGGTGTTCAATTTCCTACTAAAATGAACTATTTTTTATTGATCTTTAAAGTGTGTTCTTTTAATCAGGGTAAAAATAGTGGGGTTTGCTGGTTTAGTGTTAAAAATAAAACATGATTTTGATTATCTTAACCATCTTTCTCTCCATTTTATTTCTAGATCCTGCAGACTAGTTTCCGGCTAGCAAGAAAGTGAGAATGAAGTTGAGTGGGCAGAATAAAGAGATGAAATGAACAAATCAAGCCAGAGACATTTAAAAGGAAGTTCAGTCAATGCTCATGTTTTCCAAAGAGCTGCCAACCCATTTTCCCAGCTGAATGAAGATTTCACATTTTTGCCTCCAATTACTGGTAAAATTATGGGAGGAGGTCCAGCCCCACTTATTAGAACTTGACTAGATTGCCTCCATTATTATCGGGAGGGCCTTTGGTCCAACTACAGAGTGTCTTCTACAAATTATGAAATGTGCCACTCTTCTACTATCATGATTCCAATTGCGATGGGAAAAGTTAAAAAAGCATTAACGATCTCACTCTGTAAGGAGACAGCAGCGAGGAAAATTACACTTGAGGGACAATGGTCAACTTCCAACTATCATTATCCAAAATGATCTGGCAATGTAGTGTGTATTGTGAAGCTCTGTACCTGTAAAAAATGGAAAAAAGCATAATGGGTCAGAGTGATAAAACTTGCTGTGGCAAAGGTAAGTCTCATTGGCTTAATTCAACAAAGGTTTGTTTCTGACTCTTGAAAAGTCTTACATGGGTTCAGGTGGTCTTATTCCATCTCATAGCGATGCCGTCTGGAACCTATGGTCCTTCCTTCCTTCCTTCCTTCCTTCCTTCCTTCCTTCCTTCCTGCCTTCCTGCCTTCCTTCCTTCCTTCCTTCCCCTCCCTCTTCCTCTCTGGCCTTTCTCCCTTCTTTTCTTTCTTTTTTCTCTCTCTTTGTAATAGCTTTATTGATACATAATTCACCCATTTAAAAATTCACAATTCAGTGGTTTTTTTGGTATATTCAGAGTTGTGCAACTGTCACCACCACCAATTACAGAACATTCTCTTCACCTCCTAAAGAAACCCTGTGCCATTTAGCTATCACTCTCAAATCTTCCCCCATACACTCCCGCCCTGAGGCCAGTCCTAAGCTACTGCTAATCTACTTAATGTTGCTCTATATTTGCCTCATCTGGACATTTCATATAAATGAAATCATTTAATATGTGGTCTTCTGTTACTGGCTTCTTCACCTGATGTTTTTGAGGCTCCTCCATGTTGTATCAGTATCAGTATTTCATTCCTTTTTATACCTGAATAAATATTCCATTGAATGGATATACTACATTTTGTTTATTCATCAACCGATGGCATTCGGGTTGCTTCCATCATTCGGCTATTATGAATAATACTGCTATGAACGTTTATGTACAGGGTTTTGTGTGGTCATGCTTTCATTTCTCTTGGGTATATATCTGGGAGTGGAATTGCTAGATCATATGGTAACTCTACAATTTAATCATTTGAGGAACTGCCAGAGTGTTTTCCAAAGTGCTACACCAGTTTACATTCCCCCAGTAATGTATGATGTTTCTGATCTTTCTACATCCTTATTAACACTTACTATCTGATTTTTTAATTATACCTATCCCGACAGTGCATCCTTGTGGTTTTGATTTGCATATCCCTGACGGCTAATGAAATTGAACCTCTTTTCATGTTCTTATTGTTCACTTGTATGTGTGGTTGTTTTGTTTGTCTGTTTGTTTTTAGAAATGCCTATTCAGATCCTTTGCTCATTTTTAAATTGGATTATTTGTCTTCTTATTTAGTTATAAGACTTTTGTATATATTCTCGATGTAAGTACCTTATCAGATATATGATTTGCAAATTTTTTCGCCATTCTATTGGTGTCTTTTCATTTTGGGTCCTTTCCAAGGACACTCATTCACATGGGTGTCCTTGGAAGCCCAAAAGTTCTTAATTTTAATGAAATACAATTTATGTATTTTTTCTTTTGTTGCTGGTGCTTTTGGGGTCATGTCTAGGAATATATTGCCAATTCCAAGGTCAAGAAGATTTACCACTAGGTTTTCCTCTTAGAGTTTTATAGTTTTGGCTTTAAATTTAAATCTTTGATCTATTTTGAGGTTTTATATTGTTTTGTATATGGTCACAGGTAAAGAGTCAGAGCCATTCCCTTGCTTATGGCTATCCAGTTGACCTATATGTTTATTCTATGCCAGTACCACACTGTCTTGATTACTGCTGCTTTGCAGTAAGTTTTGAAATTGAGAAGTGAGTACTCCAGCTTTGTTCTTCTTTTTCACAACTGTTTTGACTACCCAGGGCCTTTGAAATTCCACATGAATTTTAGCTTGCAAATTTCTACAAAAAAGCCTTTTAGAATTCTGAAAGGGATTATATTGAGACTGTAGATCAATTTGGGGAGTATTGCCATCTTCACGATATTAAATCTTTCAATCCATGAATATAGAATGCTTTTCCATTTTTTTAAAAAAGATTTACTTATTTTAGAAAGAGAGGGAGAGAGAGGATGCATATGAGCGGTGGGGAGGAGCAGAAGGAATGGGAGAGGGAGAGGGAGAGAAGCAGACTTCCCGCTGAGCACGGAGCCCCGGGCCTCCGGCCTTGATCCATCCCACAACGCTGAGATCATGACCTGAGCTGAAATCAAGAGTCGGATGCTTAACTGACTGAGCCACCCAGGTGCCCTTGTTTTTCCATTTTTAAAGATCTTCTTTCAACAATGTTTTATAGTTTCCAGAGTATATGTTTTGCAACTCTTTTTTTGCAATTCTTCTGTTAAATTTATCCCTAAGCTTTTCATGCTATTTGATGCTATTGCAAATGGAATTGTTTTCTTAACTTCTTTTTCAGATTTTTCATTGCAAGTGTATACAAAAAGAATTGATTTTTGTTTTGTTTATCTTATATTCTACAACCTTGCTAAACTCCTTTATTAGTTCTTATGTTTTACTGGATTCTTTAGAATTTTCTATATACAAGATCATATCATCTGCAAATAGAGATAGTTTTCTTTCTTTCTTTCCAATATGACGACTTTTATTTCATTTTCTTGCGCCTATTACTCTTGACTTTTCTGTATTTTTTTTCGTAGACCTTACTATTGTCAAACATGCTGGATGTGTTTCTATTTATAACTGCCCTTATTGATATGTAAGCACCTTGGAAGACAGGTACTTCCTCTATTCTGCTCCCTGCCCTCCCACGTTTTCTAAAACAGAGCCAAGCACATAGTATGTGCTCAATAAATAGTTGCATTCTCTATTAGCCTTCAGGATAAATTCTCCAAAGGGACATCCTCGCCATCTCAGCATGCTCTCAAGACCCAGAACTGCCTGGAATTGAGGACTAGTGACTGTATCTTTTCCCACTGCCTGACAACCTAGGACAGAGGGACCTCCTGTGGCCACAAAGAAGTGCAGAGGTGAAGGGGCCTTTTGAATATTGCGCTGTATTAAGAGTCTCTAGGATGAGGACTCACTCAAGAGTTGCTATAGACACCGCACTGGACAGATACCGTCTGCACCAAGACCTGTCCGCATGCCTCCCCGTCATCTCTTCTGACAATAACCTCTCCCTGACCAGTGTTTCTACTGCTTCACCCAAACTATCCTTTATTAGGATTTTTTTTTTTAAAGATCATTAATTAGAGCAAGGAAGGGTGACAGGAGGAAGTTTCTGTAAGGCTCAAAAGAGGAAGAGCTAGTCTGGAATAAAGAGTGAATGGCTTGGACTCCATGACACAGAGTAAGATCTTTGGGATCCAGGCAGGCATCCAGAAACTCCCCAGGGAGATGGGATGTTGGTGAAACTGCATCCCTTTCCTCCCACCCACCCAAGTCAGGGCAGCTGAGGGACGAGGATGTTATGAGGATTCTTTTGATTCTATTTCATTTTTAAAAGAAAACCAGTCATTTCAAGTAACCTGACAAAGCCGTCAGTATTACTAGGCAAAGTACAAGAGAGATTTGCAGATATTTGTGGTGTGTAAAGAATTGTTCTCTCAAAAGGTCATCCCCGGGCTCTAGCTTCATTTGACCCAGAGTATGTTCAGGAAAAAGTAAGTGCAATTTCCATGCCAAATAAAAGAAGACAGAAAAAAAAAATGTAAATCCAAAGATTTCCTAAGGAAATGGGGGAAAAACAAGAATTGATTTGATACATGTGAGAAGGTCTTTCAAAGGACAGTTTTCATATATTGATGGATTTTGTCTATTTTACCAATATTTTGGCAATTTAATTACAGAATAAAATGTTGTCATCTTAAAATCTTAAAATTTAAAATATCTTGTAAGCTATTATATTTAAAATGTCAGGTTCAAATTTTATGATCGAAGAGGAGAGATCTAAAATGCATGTAGTGCTTCATATACACCAGGTACTATTAATTTAGTCCTTCCAACAACCCTCAATGGCAGATATTATTATTTTTCCTGTTTTTCAGATGGAAAAGTTGAGGCAAGTGATGTTATGAGCAAGTTCCCCAAGGCCTCCCAGTCAGTCCAGCAGGGCCTAACCTTAGATTATGGTGATATAATTCCAGAGTCTGGGTTACTGCTGCAATTCATTTTTTATGCCATTATAGTTTATGATTAAGCATTCTACCCAATCTAAAAACTCTTATTCTGCAAACTATATAAAATTTTCAGATAGAAAAGTGTCAACCAAACATCTCAGTGTATGGGTTGCTGAGAATTTACCCAAGAGACATACTTGGGCATAGGCCAAAGACCAAGATATAAATACCAAATATGTTCATTATAAGGTTTTTCTTCTTGGTAATAGCCAAAACCTCAAGAGAACCTGAGTGTCTATTAATAAAGAATTGGTTGAGTAAATTATAGTTATCCATAAAAAGAGAATTTTCTGTAGCCACTAAATTGAGAATAAGCAAGACTAGTCTATGGTATGGTAGAAACTTTGGAAGATGCACAAAGAATGTGCATAGAGTTTTCTGAGAGGACATAGAAGAATATAACTGTGGTTAAACAGTGGGGTTAAGATAAGGGAGAAAACACAACAATGTGAATATACTCAACATTACTGAACTGTACACTTAAAAGTAGTTAAGATGCTGGGCGCCTGAGTGGTTCAGTTGGTTCAGAGTCTGCCTTCGGCTCAGGTCATGATCCCAGGGTTGTGGGATCGAGCCCCGGATCGGGCTCCCTGCTCCACGGGAAGCCTGCTTCTCCCTCTCCCACTCCCCCTGCTTCTGTTCCCTCTCTCGCTGTGTCTCTCTCTGTATCAAATAAATAAAATGTTTTTTAAAAGAAGTGGTTAAGATGGTAACTTTTATGTTATGCATATTTCACCACAATAAAAAATAAAATAAGGAAAAGAGACATTAACTTCTCATTTCATATCTTGCTACTCTAGTTGGTATTCGCACATATTATTTTTATTTTCATAAATAGTTCAGTAAAAATGTAAAAGAAATGCATCAAAGTTGTGAGTGGTCAGAGGGACTGAAAATCACTCGTCTGCATCCAGCTCTATTTTTATTAGTGTTCCAAAAGAAGAGCTTTAAGAGTCAATGATACTTAAATTTATGTACAATTTCAAGTGACTGTGTGGTCATCTGGAAGGTCCTAAATAAATAGCCCAGCTCCCTGAGAACTTCATATGCCTTCAGGAGAAGAGAGTTTTCCTGAATGTGGTCTGTGTTAAAAACATCAGACTCAGCATGCACCTAACATATTTTCCTGGAATTTATTTCAGATGATCTTGTTTTGAAGAACAGGTAGTTCTTCTGTAATTTCAGACAGTTCTTCTGAGAACGCATTATCCTGTTGTCCTCTCTCTTCTTGACCCTGCAATTTCTTCATAACCTTTTATGGCTTTTGTTTTGTCTCTGCTTATGTCTTCAAAAAGTAAGCCAGAATATAAAAACGCAAAGCGAGTATGCCAAACATTGTAAATTGTATATGCCAAGGTTAAAGATAAAACACGGGCAAGTATTTAACAGAGAACATTATCATTTATTAGTTTTACTTTGACCATCCCTAACTTTATAAAAGTATTGACTGAGTCTGAATCTCTAAGACTTTATCCCTGCCTCACAGATTTGCAGGTCCTATGAGTAAAGGAGTCTCAACTCCTAGAAGAGACTTTGGAGATCATCTGGTTTTCAGTCCCTGCAGGGGCCAGACCGGTGAGTACACAGTGATGGTGGCCAAGTCGGGGATAGGGAAACCCAAGAGTGTACCCATCTGAAGAGAGTGCTGTCTCTCAGCTCCAGCCCACGGTTACCCCATAGGACACAGCATGGCAACAACATCTCTTCTGATATTTCAAGAGACTCGGGAAATCTAGACTATGTAAATGATCCCAACTTTTAAAAGTTGGCAATCAATTAAAAAAATCTGAAAGCACTGTGAGGGCCAAACAAAACATGTCTCTTGGCTGAACTGAGATGTGACCTCAAATGGAATCCAACTCTCTTCATCTTATGGAAGAATCCAAGAGGGAAGTGAAGTCACTCATCTAGAGGCCCAAGCCTCATTTGGATCAGGAACTGGAACCAGATACAATGTGCCTTCCAACCCCATCCTCTTTCCTTAGCATTTCAGTCTGAAGAATAAAACAGCGGACTAATTTTAGACAAGCATATGATGGGTCTTCCATCCCAACACACATGTCAGGAAGCCTTCAACTTGATGGGCTGGACCTTAACCACAAATAGATAGACCCAGCTCACAAATGACACCCACTCTCTACTTAATTCAGGCTGGAGTCTGGCTCTTGACTTTTTGGGTAGATATGGGGAAGAAATGGAAAGGTTGAAAATTTTACCCTCAGACAGTCTGTGGGAGGAATGGGAAAGTCTGCACTCCCCAGTAGAAATTTTAAAAAATCGCTACTTATAAATGTGGCATTGCTTGGAAAGATCTTTTACTTGGCTCCCCAGAATACAGGATCTCTGTCCCCTGCTCCATGGCAACTTTATAGTACGGGGCTTGGCCAAGAACTTGTGTTTCTCATGTCATCAGAGGAAATGAACCTGCTGGCTATGAGTCAGAAGGCCTGTGTTCAAATCCACACCCTGAAAATCACCAGCTGTACAATCTTGGACAATGCATAAAACTTCACTGTGCTTCTCTCTCTTCATCTGCGGGATGAGAACAATGTCTGCACCTCTCTTAGAAGCTACTTGCAAAGATGAAGTATGTTAATAGGCATAAGCCACGTGGCAAGCATGACATATGTCAGCTGCACCATGGAAGGTCCTACAGAACTTTAAAGACAATACTGATGCTGGGGTCTCACCCCCAGAGATCCTGGTTTAACTGGTCTACGCTGTGGCCTGGGCATCAGAGCTTTATGGTCTCCATAGGTGATTCCAATGTGTAGCCAACACTAAGAACCTCTGATATAAGTGCTTTAAATACATAATGATCTTCTGAGTGATTGATTTGGGGGTAGGGGTCAAAATTATAGAAATGTATTGTCTCACAGTTCTGGAGGCTTGAAGTCAAAATCAAGAGTCAAGAGAGCCATGCTCCCCATGAAACCTATGGGGAAGAATCCACCCCCGCCAAATCCTAGCTTAAGGTGGTGGCCGGCGATCCTTACGCTTCCTTGGTTTGCAGCTGCATCTCAGAGTGACTTATTTTTAAAGAAACTAAAACGCTCTTTTCTTCATTATGCACATATTTTGCAGTCTCTTCATGAAGTTCCCCAGTGGTCGTCTTTTGGCAGCATTCAGCACGGAGGACCCCAAGATCCTGGGGAAATTTGCAGAGAAAGTGAAATGCTTCTGGGAGCCTCCCCATCTCCTCTGCTCTCCTTTCTCACCTCTGCCCTGGCTTCAGGGTATGCAGGCAGCCCCTGGAGTTTCTGATTCAGCCGGGTGGTGGAAGATAAACCAGTGAGAATTCTCATAAGGTGAATAGGTAGACATGCTTAAAAGAGGGATCTGTAAATCTAAATCATTTTTCTTGACTGGAATAAGCCTGTGGAGCTGTGGGAGCGTGGGAGTATATGCCAGAGAGTTGGGGGCATGTCTCTGCCACCTTCCTGAACCTTACCAATCCCAATGACCCACCCAAGCTGATAGGAGAACAGGAACCTCTAACACAGCTCCCAGCATCAAAAGATGGTACCTCTGACACTCGTCTGAGATGCTGACAGATTGAGTCAGGAGTACTGCTGGTACAGTGAATTTATTATCAGTTGAGTGTGTTACATCCTAAAATGCAGCGCAGTGTGCTCTCAAATGAAAATGGAATCGTTTTCACTTCACTCTGTCAGAGAGGCTTGTTTGTAAATTACCTCTCCTGACATCTTCAGTTTCAATGGTGATCAGAAACCCTAATGTCACTGGGTGGGGGAGGGGGACGGTGGGGGCAAGGAAAGATAAGACTTCCATGCAGCAGACTGTCTGCCCTAAAATGGAAAATCTGGGGGGAAGACTTTTAAACCAACTGAAACCCTGATGAGGGGGTGGCAGCATCTGTGGTTCGAAGCTCAGATTAACCAAGTTCCTTTGTAGTATGTCTGGTATTTTTTATAAGCCTCTGTGTTTCCCCTGGGCTTGGTATCTTATTAATAAAGCAGTTCTATTAAACACGTTTGTTCTCGAAGTAGGAATTTGCATCTGAAGCCTTCTGTGTAATTCTGGAATTTGCCACTAAAAAGGAAAGTTAGTTGACCAAGGATAGATTCATTCTTTACACATCTCATGAATATCCCTGTACTCCAGCACTCGGCTGTGGGGCTCATCCAGAGAGGCCTAGAACACCAGCCACGACATTCCCTTTCTCTGTTGTGGGCTGTCAAGATTTCTGGAACTGTAGGGAAAGGAAGAACAATTATAATAGCTAATACTGGCACAGGCTGACTATCCCAGACCTTAAGGCCTCTCCGTAAACTGACAGATCCAATCTTCACAGCAACCCTAAGAGGTAGGTAATCCTATTTTTCAAATGAGGAGATTGAGACCCAGAAAGGTTAAGGAACATATTCAAAGTCACACAGCTAGGACTGGCAGAGCTTAGACTAGAACCCGGTCAGTCCAACTCCAGCAACACTGCTATCCCAGAGAGTGCCTAGCCCAGCACAACAAATATCTTGTTAGATTATGTGGTCAGGGTCACTATTTCAAAAGCCCATTTCCCCTTTATAAGCCCCTAGCAAGTTCCACCCCTCTGCTACTTCCCTCTCAGCTCTTCCGAGAGTAGAACATTGTAGCTGTTTCCCAGGAGAGCCCTCATGGCTGACATCTCTCAGTGCCCCTTTCTACTTATGGTTTCTCTTTCCTTTTGCAAAGGACAAGGGTTCCCCCATCCCAAGACAAATACTCTGGCTGTACTATTATTTTTTTTTTATTATTTTTTAATTAGAAGGATGAACTTTTTATTTCTTTTCTTTTTTTTTTTTTTAAGATTTTATTTATTTGACAGAGAGAGACACAGCGAGAGAGGGAACACAAGCAGGGGGAGTGGGAGAGGGAGAAGCAGGCTCCCCGCCGAGCAGGGAGCCCGATGCGGGGCTCGATCCCAGGACCCTGGGATCATGACCTGAGCCGAAGGCAGACGCTTAACGACTGAGCCACCCAGGCGCCCCTGTACTATTTTAAAGATTAGTTATTTATTTGAGAGAGGCACAGGCTGACTATCCTAAACCTTAAGGCCTCTCCGTAAACTGACAGATCCAATCTTCACAGCAACCCTAAGAGGTAGGTAATCCTATTTTTAGGTAGGTAGGTAAACCTATCCATAGTAAGAGAGAGAGAGAGAGAGCACGAGGGGGAGGGGGAGAGGGGGAGGAAGAGAGAATCTCAAGCAGACTCCGCGCTGAGCCGGGAGCCCCAGGTGGAGTCGATCTCACGACCCTGAGATCACGACGCCAGCCAAAACCGAGAGTCATCACCCAGGTGCCCCACTCCGGCTGTACTTTAAATTACTTCTTCCAACATTCCTTTTTGGAACAGCAACATCTCTCAAATTCTGTATATTCTGTTTCTCCCTTCTCCTTCCATGATGCTCACAAAAGTGTAAGTATCTTAAAAAGTGCAGGGACACAGCCCAGGCCCAGAGCCAGGATGTCTGGGTTTGAATCCTAGATCTGGACTTTCTCCCTTTGTGATCTTGGGCAAGTGACTTAACCTTCTGTGCCACCTGTAACTTGGGAGTAATAGGAGAACTCAACCAATGGGATTGCTGTAAGATTAGAGTGCATTAATCCAAGTATTTAGGACAGTTTCAGGCACATAGTAAGAGCTCTAAATGTCACTATATGATTTTTCTTTCCTGTATTGGAGATATATTTCACTTGGCTCCATTGCTTGGTACAGTTACCTCCCCACTTCCTTCTTTGATTCCAGTGACCAGGCCAGTCTCACACTCAAAATCCTCCAATGGCTTCCCATTGTCTACCCAAGAAGATGAGACAGCATGGTATTGGAAGCCAAAACGCTCCTTCTGTCCTTTCCTGACTGATCAATTCCGATCCATCCTTTAGGGCCTAGGTTCTATGATGCTTTCTATAAGAAACCTTCTGAGAGCACTGCTTCCTTCCTGGGACCCTTGGTTTCTACCACTCTCCAGCCCTTCTCAAGAACAACCATCTACTACATGCTTATCTTTTCTCATCTAGCACCAGCTAGTTTCTTCTTCTCTCCCCAGAATTACTTGCACAGCCAGATTGTATTGTGTGTGCCCAAGGTGCCAAAGGCTGAAGTACGTGCATTATCTCAGCCAATCTCTACGAAAGCCATGGGAGCCATTATCCACATTTCGCAGACGAAGCCTGAAGAGCTTCACGACTTACCTAGTCACACAGCCAGTAGGTGAGAGAGCCCAGACTTGGAGCCAGGACACAGAGCTCGTTATCCTAACCACCATGCTGCACAGTTGCTTGGCTGATTTTGTATCTCCACCAGCCCGAACCCAAAATAAATGTGCTGCTGAGCACTTCAGCAGAAGCTTGGTAACAGTAATAGCAACAACACTGATGGTAATAGCATACCAGCTCATCTGAGTGCTTACTATATGCCCGGTACCTTTCTAAGCACCTTACTTCTATTAACCAATACTTTCCTCACAACAACCATTTGAGGTAGGTACAATCTTTATCCCCATTTTATAGATGAGGAAACGGAGGCACAGAGCATTAAATAACATGTCCAGTGGCAGATCTAGGGGGCAAACCCGGGAAGTCTGGCCCCAGAGTCTATGCACTGAGCCAACATGCTGCCTCTGTGCATGTCTCTTTTGAGTGAATGGATTTAAATGAGGAAAACAAAGAAAAAGATATGTTATTGAAAATGGAATTTAATAAACTTGCACGTTGTAGATATCCCCTACACCAGATAACAGGAACTCAGCTGCAACATTTAGCCACATGTCTTATTCTGAGGACAGGTGGGTCAGCAGAAAAGAATACAGTGCCAACATCCACAGAGACCCTGAAAGAGAGCAAGAAGCCCAGGCAGCACCTCCCTGCCACAGCTTCCTGCTTTTTCCACCCTCAAAACCATGGAGACTCACTTGGGTGGCCCTGGGCTCTTGGCTGGTCTGATCTGATCTGACCTGCTCAGGGCAAAATCAAGAAGGGCCTACCGGCTCCCAGGCCTACTGCCCAGCACATGTTCTATGTCAGGAATATGAATGCTGAAGGTCACGGTGAATCTGTGAGCATGAGCCAATGTGCCCTCATAGGCAAACTCCCGGGCAGCCTCCAGACACCTGCCCAAGGTATGTGGAGTCAAGGTCACCGCTTGACAGGGGCTAGCTTAACACCTCTCTTGGACTTTGTTCAGGAATGGAACAAAGATGCAAATGGAAGGGGAGGGAGGAATAAACAGATGCCCTTGTTTTCCTATCCTAGTGCTCATTCTGGACTCCCTAACTTGGATAAAATATTCACAGTCCTAATTACCCCATTAACATGCATGAAAACCGTTTGCCTTGCTGATACAGAAGCATCTTGTTCTTTCCTTATCAGAATACTTAGCCCCCTTAATTGTAATCGCTCTTTTAATGGTCAGTTAGTAGCATATGGTAAGTAAGCTCCATTAGGGCAAGAATCACGCGTAGTTGTTCATCTACATAAACCTCCAGACTCACTACCATGCCCAGTGGATAATCAAATCTATGTTGAATAAATGTATGAAAAAGTAAAAGAACAAGCAACACGTCAAAGAAGCTAGTCAGCAGGTCTGCTCACTGAGAGCCAGTCTTTCTCTCTGAAACTCCTAGTTCCCGAGTTCTTAGGTGGGATTACATGATTTGTTCTGACCAATGAGTTGTGAATGTCATTTCTGGTCTGGGGCATCAATTGCTGGTATATGAGCCACAGAGCTCTCCCCACCCCTTGCCATGGTGATTGGCAATTTTCCAGATGGTGGGTTTTCTCTCAGCCTGGATCCTATGTTGGACATGCAGTGTGAGTGAGAAATAGACCTTTGTTGTTCTAAGCCATTAAGACTCAGGAATTATTTATTACTGCAGCAAAACCTAGTCTATCTTGATTAATAGATGTCCAGTACAGACAAGCTTGTCAGGGGCTTACAGAACTGAAGAGACCCAGGAAGCTATGCTCTAGAGTAGCTCAACAGAACTCTCGGCAATGATGGAAATGTTCTATATCTGCTCTGTCCAATACTATTTCCACTAGCCATACGTAGTTCTTAAGCACTTAAAATATGGCTAGGAACCTGAATTTTTAATTTTAATTAATTTCAATGTGTTAGTTGGTTATTGTATTGGAGAACATAGTTCTAGAATCTACCAGAATAACAGATGCTGTAATGCACCATGCCACAGCCCCTTATTCTATCTGGTGTCAGTGCAGCTGTGGTGGACAGTTCCATGCCCACAACCCAAGTCCTGCATCAAGCTCATTTCACAGTGTCTCTCCAGTCTGCCTTCTTTGAGGCTGTGAAGGTCATGCAGCCACACACAAAAGTACATAGATGAGATGCAGAGTTGATGTTGCCAGAGGCAGTCTTGAAGAGTGGAGGACAGAAGTCGGTGGGTAAATGCTCCAGCCTTCCTGCTCTCCAGTGGGAAAATTCTGAGACATGTTTGACATGGGTTTACCATGGTTTCTTAGAGTGCTCAGAAAGAGACCCACAGAAATTAACCCATTCATTCACATACCTTTTACTGGCCTTGCTCACTTCCTTTACTCATTCAGTTCTGCTTTGTGGGGTCACCTCCCAAATAAGCTACCTGCAACCAAGTCCTAGTGGCAGAGTGCTTTAGAAGGAATCTACACTAAGATGAAGTGTGTCTAATTTCCTCAGAACCCCACAATGAAAGCTGCTCGTTCATTACTTTTTAAAAATATTTTAAATTTTAACTATCCACCAGGGTTTGTCTTTCCACATTTCTTAGACTTCGTCTGTGATAGGTGAGGGTCAAGAAGGCTGGCTATCAAAGGCAGGCCACAAGAGCACTCAAAGATTGCAGTGACATGCTTTTTGCTTTAAAAGGCAAACAAAAGACAGAGTATCCTTATTAAATGCAATCTGAAACACGGATCTCATATTTTTATCAGCTTTGGGGACAAGAGACAATTCAATCCCAATGTAATATTTAGAAACTGAGCTAAACATTTCAAAGCTCCAAACTGCATTCCTCCCAGGCTGCAATTTTAAAAATTTATCCTAATGATGATGTATTCATTCAGGCTGCTGTGTCACAGGCCCCCGTAGGAGGGGGCTGCCTCTTGAATCCCATGAACTAATTTGCCATGTGAAAAAGTATAGTCTCTTCCAAGTGCCGGCTGGGACTCTCGTGGAGAACAATCTGTGGGGAGTGGGAAGGCCTGCACATGTGGAAGAGCACTGGTCGGGGAACGCTTCCATGAACACAGTGATTACCAACCATATGTGCTATTGAAGGGCCTGGGGCATCCTGGCCGCTGCCGTTCGTATATACAAACACAAATTCTCATGAAAGGAAACTCAATTACCGAGGGTCCGCCACGGCCAGACTCTGAATCTCAATCTTGAGAGACAGGGATTACTGGAGTCATTTTGTAGCCAGAGAAAATGGAGACTCAGAGACAGTAGGAAGCTGGGATTCAGACCCAGCTCAACTTGATCCCAAATTTCATGTGTTCTCCTGCTGCCTTTTATACACTATAGAGAATACGTGGCCCTCCCATGGATCTTTGGATAAAAGGGGGGGAATGTCAGTACCTGGAGGAGCAGAAAGGTGTAGAAGGTGGAGAAAGGTGGAGAAAGGTGTGGAAGGAAGCATGAGGGAGGAAAATGAGCACTGAATTAGAAAACAGGTTCCTAATTACGTTTCAAGTCAGTAGTCACAAGACCTGGGGTGAATGCCTTGTTCTATCTGGGCCTCAGTTCCTTCATCCATAAAATGAAATGATTTGATAGAAACATGTCTAAATTCTCTACCAGTTCAGTACTTTTACTGGTTTGCCAGACATTCCTAAAGATTGCTAACTTCTGCCTCCCTGGAAAATCACCCCAAGTTAGATTTTGTTTTCTTACTGCTGCTCTTAGATTGATTGATATGGTTTAGGTTCAGCACTGGGGGTAACTACAGTCTCAACCAGTCTAGTTCGAGTTGAATATTTTGTAGCTTCATTGGGGGAAATGATCCAATTCAAATATTTGCCATTTGGTTTTTTTCTTATCAAACTTTTATTTTAGAATGGTTTTAAAGAAAATTTCCAAGGATAGTACTGAGAGTTGCCATATATCCCACATCCAGATTCCTCTGTTGTTAGCATCTTATATTACTATGGTACATTTGTCACAACTAATGAGCCAATAATGATTCATTATTATTAACTAATTTTTTAAAATTTCCTTTGTTTTTACCGATTCCCTTTTTCTGTCCCAGGATCCCATCCAGGATAACACATTACATTTATTTTTATTTATTATTTATTTATTTATTAAAGATTTTATTTACTTATTTGACAGAGAGAGACACAGCAAGAGCAGGAACACAAGCAGGGGGAGTGGGAGAGGGAGAAGCAGGTTCCCCGCTGAGCAAGGAGCCCGATGCCAGGCTTGATCCCAGGACCCTGGGACCATGACCTGAGCCGGAGGCAGACATTTAACAATTGAGCCACCCAGGCGCCCCAACACATTACATTTAGTTGTCATGTTTTCTTAGGCTCTTCTAGACTGTAATAGTCTCTCACGTTATCTCGTTTTCAATGACCTTGACAGTTTTGAGGGATACGAATAGAATATTTTGTAGAATGTCCCTCAATTTGGGTAGAAAACACAGTTAGTTTTGGAGAGGAAGACTATAAAAATAAAGTGCCATTCTTATCATATCATCCCAAGGGTGCATGTTATCAACATGGCTTATCAATATTGGTATAAACCTTGATCACATGGCTGAGGTAGTGTTTGCCATGTTTCTTCATGAAAAATTCACTTACTGCCCTTTTCCATAATGTACTCTGGGATGGGGGAGCATGCATTTTTATAAAGCACAACCATGTGGGCAATTTCGGCCAGGGAATAGATTCCAACTCTAAACCTTATTGCCCCATGACAATCCAACCAAGGTGCTGGTGAAATATAATCACTGTATCCAGTCTTTGAAAGGGGCATTTCCTAACAATGAGGGTAACCTGCTCTATAAAAGTAGCATACATAAAGTACTTTGCATAAAAGATGCTGCTTAGTAGAGTGTTTATTATTCCTATTCCTATTTACACAAGACTTGTTTACTGCTCACAACATTCAGTCTCAGTCTCACCTACAAATCTAATGCAGTTAAGTATCACATATAAAGAGCTCTTAGAAATCAATAAGGAAAAAAGTATAACTTACCTTTTCAAACGAGCAAGGGAGATAAACAATAGATTCACAAAAGAAACACAAATGGATAATAAATACATATACATGCATATATGCCAAGGGCCTATCTCTGAGGTGGGTATGAGGGTGGAGAAATTCTAGAGCATTCTCACTTTCTACTTCATAATTTCTGAACACTAAAAAATAATTTTTTGCAATCTATTTTTAAAAGCAATAAAATAATTTTAAGGTAAGAAAATTATATCTACTAAAATATATGTGGTGTGTTTTCTAATCTCATACTGGCTGTAAAACCTAAATTTTGACTCCCTCTTTCACTGTTAACCATTCCTTTGAGTGAAGGAGAACCTGCAGGCTTTGGGAACAGATGGCTAGTATTGTGAAACACATGTGACTATTTATTTGCATCTCTTAATTGGAAATTTAGCATACGTGGTCACTCCACCTTATATGTTTATAATAAGAAATTACAGATATTTTTCCTTGCTAGGTTTTTCAGATTTAGGCAACTAAAGAAAACCATTGTTTACTAGGTAATTTTAGTCATACTTTCCATTAACTGGAAAAATAATCAGTCATATACAATTTCCGAAGAATATTATTATTATTCTGCATATTCTAGCTTTGGTTATATTAAATAAATATATATATGTAGACATCCTTCTGGATGAAGGAGTTATTAAACTAAGACCATTTGAAGGGTCCGCAGGAATCATAATAAAATCTGTCATGCCTATTTAACCTACATCAGGAATGAGAAGAAATAAGAACAACTGGATCCAAAATTTGAGTATAAATTTATGTTCCTGAAAAGATGATCCTTAAATGAACACACTCATATTTTGGGATGTTCAAATAAGAGAAAAATAATGTGATATTAAAATTCAACCGGTCACAACTGAGCACTAAGCATGTGATCCTGGGATGTGCTATTGAAATGTTGTAGGAGAAAGAAGCATGTTAGTGTTGCTGGCCACGCAAGGCCAACAGTAGTTCTGCATTATTTCCAGAGAAAGAGCCCACGATAAATGCAGACAGGAGCAAGAGAAATCAATGCCCACTTATTTTAAGGTGTGAGTTTATGTGCAAAAAAGATGCTCACAGTGGTGCTATGTATTTGTGTGTCTGACAAAGGCTGGAGCCGTGGTCACAAGCCTTGACCTGTGAGGGATTGAATTAACTTTGACTTTATTGTTCTGGGCCTCTGAATACCTTCTAGTCTGCCATTCACTGATTAGCTGAAGAAAATACATTCACACACATAATGAAACCTCTTCTATCACCGAGTTTTTATTTAACTGTCAGGGCTGAGCCGTAAGCTACTGAGAATGTGAGGCAAGTACATGTCCTGAGGCTGAAAGGAGGCATGTGACTTCAGCCATCTTAGCTAGACCTTTTGAAGTATTCCTCAGGAAATCCTATTGGAAAATGCTTTGGGAGTTTTCGTTTTGTTTTGGTTTTGGACTTGGTGCTGACTCCATATGGAACTTTAAATCTTTTGGATGCTATTTTTGAACAAAAATTTTCTCCTACAAATTTCACTCGGAAAGAGTTGAGATGAAAGAAAGTTAGCCCTAAAATTATTTTACTAATTCCAAACCTTCAGACAACATTGTAATATTTTTATTGGAAATCCACAGGACAACATTACCCAATTTTGTTACAATCTTTCCATTTAAGTGGACCGCCTGGCTGAAAAACAACCAGAGTGGTTGATGGGAAAAAAAAAGAATTCTTTTTTTAATCTGGCAGAAACTGAATACAAAATAAAATTCCATAAAGTGTCTAAATCAGACCCCCAACATATCTGAAGTTCTGATTCATTGTCATAATCCAGCCTCAGACAAAGTCTTTTTAATTGCTGGGTAGTTTGTTTTGGAGAACAATCTTTTCAGATGTTCACTCCTTATAGCCAAAAGTTCCCACTGATTCATTTTCCAATTTCTTGCACCAAGTCCTGTGAGAAAATGGTCTTAATGTCCCTCCATGCTGATGGGGTTTCTGTTGATACACCTGATAATGTGGAAAATACTGTTGCCATTGGGAATCAGAAAGAATCAAGGACATTCTCCCCAGGAAGATCAAAGGCATCTGATTTGCAGCAGATCTGGGAAGATCGTGGTCCTTTGGGCCAAGGACATTTTGATGAACAAATATGTTCAATAGGCACTTGATACATTGCAGCCCACATCGAACCTTTCCCAAACCACCACCACCAACAACAACAAAACAAACTGTCCAAATAAGCATCTTCGATGCTCTGGTCAAATAAAGTCATGTGAAGAAATAAAGTCACCAAAAGATAAAATGCTTCAATTAGAAGATGTTTCCCAAACTTCAGTTATTTGCATATCACTGCAAAAACCTTTTCAGTATTCTGGGACAACTGTACTATTAAGTTGAACGGTATGAAATATTTAGGTGTGATCTACAAAATCAGAAATTTCATATGGTTCAATTTAAAATTATTTAATATTAATATTTAATATTATTACTTAATGTTTTTTCTTCATATTGACTCACTTTAAAACCTTTAAAAAGAGTTGCCTGGGTGGCTCAGTCGTTAAGCTTCTGCCTTCGGCTCAGGTCATGATCCCAGGGTCCTGGGATCGAGCCCCGTATCAGGCGCCCTGTTCCGTGGGAAGCCTGCTTCTCCCTCTCCCACTCCCCTTGCTTGTGTTCCCTCTCTCGCTGTGTCCCTCTCTGACAAATAAATAAATAAATAATCTTTTAAAAAAAAATAAGTAAAACCTTTAAAAAGCCCATCCAGGGGCACCTAAGTGGCTCAGTTGGTTAAGCATCTGACTTCAGCTCAGGTCAGAGACCCAGTCCGAGGATTGAGAGCCTCCTGTGGGGTTCCATGCTCAGTGGGGAGTCTGCTTCTCCCTCTTCCTCTGCCCTTCCCCCTGCTCATGCTCTCTCTCTTAAATAAATAAATAAATCTTAAAATAAACAAATAAATGAAAAGCCCATCCAGCAATTATATTCCTTGGTATTAACACAAAGGGGTTGAAAACATGTCAACAAAAACCTGCACACAGATGTTTATAACAGCTTTGTTCATAAGAGCCAAAACTTGGACGCAATCAAGATGTCAGTAGGTGAATGAATAATTAACCTGTGGTACATCCAGATAATGTGATATTATTCAGCACTAAAAAGAAATGAGCTATCAAGACATGAAAAGACAGGGAGGAAACTTCAATGCATGTCACTAAGTGAAAGAAGCCAAATTGAAAAGACTATAAACTGTATGATTCCAGCTATATTGTATTGTAGAAAAGGCAAAACTACCAAGACAGGAGAGAGATCAGTGATTGCCAGAGGGTAGAGGGAGGGAGGAGTGAATAGGTGGGGCACAGAGAATTTATAGGGCAGTGGAAATACTGTGTATGACACTATAATGATGAACACATGTCATTATACATTTGTTCACACTCACAGAATGTACAACACCAAGAGTGAACCCTAATGATCTCGTGGGGATTATGATGTGTCAGTGTAGTTTGATCAATTGTAACAAATGTCCCACTCTGGTGTAAGATATTGAGAATGGGGGAGACTATGTATGTTTGAGGACAGGAGTTATATTGAGAAATCTCTGTATGATCCTCTCAATTTTGCTGTGAGCCTAAAACTGCTCTTAAAAATAGTCTATTATAACAACAACAACAAAAACAACAAAGCCTAAAATTAGTGATAAGTATTTTAGTCCTTAAGTATATTGCATAGTTAGAAAGTCTCTAACTATGGCTGCCATCAGTTCCTTCCCTCTCTGCACATTTATACCAGTTCTCTCATCAAGAGGGAGAGTCCATTTCTCCTTCTCTTAAATCTAGGTTGGCTCTGTGACTTTCTATGACCAGTACAGTGTGGCAGTGGTAAAGCAGCTTCTACTTTGCTCTCTGAAGAAAGGCCAGCTCTCTTGCCGGAAATCTGACTCCTCTGAGACCATGGCGCTGTGAAGTTCAGACAGTAGTCACATGGGGAGGTCATATGGGAGAGAAGTGAGGAACCTAGCAGACAGTGAGAACCCCCCAACCCCAGCTGAAGCATCTCAGCCAGCTCTCAGCAGTTTGAGTCATCCCAGCTAGGACTTAGATATGGTTAAGTACAGATGAATCATCTTTGCTGTGACCTACTGAATTCATGGCCCACAAAATCCATGAACATTATAAGATGCTTGTTGCTTTAAGTCACTACATTTGGAGATAGGAGATTGAAACACTCTGCAGAGATTTCCTGGTGGTTATAACCACAGATTCTAGGACCCAGACTGCTCCAGGTCTCAGCTGGGCTACTTTCTAGCTGTGGGTTGGGTTAATCATGACTGTAGAAGACTGCTATATTGGTGGCCCCCTATGAACCACACCTGCCTGTATTCACACCTTTGTGCAGGCCCTGCCACGGTGATTCTGAACCTTCTGTGACTTGCTTTGGCTAATGGGACATTAGCAAGTATGATGCAAGCAGAGACCTGATAAGCACTTGCACAATGGGACTTGTCCTCTTAGACACTTGCTCTTGGAGCCCTGAGGCACCATGTAGAGAAGTTCAGCTGCTTGGCTAAATAGATCATGGATGGAACTGGAGGGAATTTTATGCTAAGTGAAATAAGTCAAGCAGAGAAAGACAATTATATGGTTTCACTCTACGTGGAACATAAGGAATAGTGCAGAGGACCACAGGGGAAGGGAGAGAAAACTGAATGGGAAGAAATCAGAGAGGGAGACAAACCATGAGAGACTCTGGACTCTGGGAACCAAACTGAGGGTTACAGAAAGGAGGGGGGTGGAGGGATGGGGTAACCGGGTGATGGGTATTAAGGAGGGCACATGTGGTGTTGAGTGCTGGGTGTTGTATGCAACTGATGAATTGTTGAACATTACATCAAAAACTAATGATGTACTATATGCTGGCTAACTGAACATAACAAAAAAAAAATCAAAAGAAGTAATACATCACTGTTGTTTAAAGCCACTAAGTTTAGGGATGGTTTGTTGTGCAGCAATAAATAACTAAAATAAAAATAATATCCATTATGTCATAAATGTGATTAAATAATATTTTTCCTAGCACACACTAAATGTTTTAAAAGTCAATAATGTAGCACTTAAAATTATCTTATGTACCACCAAATAATCCACTTATTAGACTTTGGGAAATGCTGGTTTAATGGAACAATAACAATGATAATAAGTATAATGGCAAACACTGATTAAATATCTACTCTTGCCTAGATTTTGGGATAAATTGGTTATATGCATGATCTAATTTATTCTCCCAGCCACTCTATTCGGTATTGTTATTATTATTCCCATTTTATAGATGAGGAAAGTGAAGCTTGGAAAGATTAAGTAATTTGCCAAAGGTCTTCTGAGGGTCACCTTTGATGACCCTTATGATTTTTTTTAAAGATTTATTTATTTCATTTTATTATTTTAAATTTATTTATTTATTTATTTTAGAGAGAGAGCACGCAGGCAGGGGGTGGGAGAGAGACAAGCAGACGCCCGCTGAGTGCAGAGTCCAACTAGGGGTTTTGGCACTAGCTTCAATCTCACGACCCTGAGGTCATGACCTGAGCCAAAATCAAGAGTTGACGCTTAACCAACTGAGCCACCCAGGCACCCCAGACCCTTACAACATTTTTTATGAAATAGAAACTTTCCTGGATCTGGAAGCAAAAGAATGAGGTCTACTCTCCATGAAAATATATTTTCCACCTTTTAATTATGAATTACTGATACCTTTGCTTGGATCATATTCAGGTTCTACTTTAGGGACAGTTGTTCTTCTCAACCAGAAGCTTGGGCTACAGGCAGGCTCCTCATCATGCCACCACCTGCCCATTTCCACTCCCACTGAGGGGCTGTCGGGAGCAGTCCTGTCCTGTCGTCATCAGAGCCCTGCTGACTCTAATACTCAAGAGTACTTATTGGGTATTTAGTATGTGTTCAGTTTTATACTCAGTGCTGGGGTGGGAATGGAAAGTGAAGAAGATATTCAGTATAGGGGCAGCATATGACTCCAGTCCTCAAAAAAGACTAGTTTACACACCCAAAATAGTCACTAGACAAAGTAAGTTCACTTAACATTATATGCTAAGTCACACAGAACAAATATGTTACAGAAATATGGAGGAAAAGGAAAGACCAGGGGAGGCTAAATGGAAAAGGCAACTCTTGCACACCTCAGGAGTGAAAATAGACTTGCAAAATTGGACCTGCAAGGAGAGGGCACTGTAGCAAACACCCCAGGAAAAGATACGGTGGTGAGAATAATGGTGGGATAGAGAGACACACTGAGCTAGGAAATACATTTGGATCCACAGACCAGAAGTACTGAACAGACAGAGACTGTGTTGGGTTCACATCACATCCCCAAGCCCAGCACAGGGCCTGGCATATAGTAAATGTAGTACTCATTGAATAAATGTGAGTCAGGGTCCTCTCCACGGGCACAGGGAAAGAGTGACCATGGAGTATTTGTGGATGGAGGGCTGGAATGGAGAGAGAAAGACTGGCAGGGGAGAAGCTATACTCCGTTCAAGAAATAGAGGCAGAAGCCATGCCCATGTGTGACCTTTCAGGATGGATGCTGGGGGTGTGCAAGGAGACAGGGCAAATTAAAAATCCTCCAAGAGAGCACCCTCTCCTCCAGTGGGACCCTGCTGGCCTGGGGCAAGGGCCTCCCTTCCATGTCTCTGCAGGTATCTGAAACAGAGGCTCACTCCCCTCCTACTGAGAAACAGGAAACTCTGCGGCAGCTTCCTTCATTGGTCTCCGACAGAGCTCAGTGACTGCCCTCTCTCTTCAGAAACTGACCTTGGCTTCCCAGTGACCCATTTCTTCCCTCCAGCAATGACCACCTTCCTTGAGCCCCCACATCTTCCTCCTGGGCCTGACCAGCAGTCACTGTTCCAGCGTGAATGGGAAGGAATTCCCAGAGCTCCCCCAGAGGGGACTGAACACTCACTACGTTCTGGGGGTTTCTAAGTCTCCACTAGCCCACAAAGTGTATGTATGTGTCTTCCTCAAAGTCCTTTGACTTGGCAGAGCCACACACCACACCGAATGCCCGTAATGGCGAGACCCTTCTGGTGCAAAGTCAGCAAAATCCCAGCGGGCCTCCTAACTTCCTGACCATCTGAGCACTCCCAAGCAGTGGCAAGTTCTCACTCTCTCTTTGTTCTTCAGGGAACACTGAGCTTTGGTTTGAGGTTACCTCAAAGGAAAAACAATCTGATGTGTGATAAGCCTCTTTGGCCGCCAGCAGAACAAGGAGGGCCTATCAGACCCAGCTCCAACTAAACAAAGCCAGACTTTCCTAGTGGGTGAGGCTAAACTGTAGCCCTAGTTTTTGTGGAAAAGATAGCCGCTCAAATACCAGCCCAAGGCTGACACATGGGAACCCTTCTGGGAGAATTATAAATAAGCAAAGGAAGTCATTCTTGGGGATCCGCGGAACTAGAAAAGCAATTTCATAAGTGTATACATTTCCAACAGCACCTTTTCAAAAACAGCTCAATTTGAAATATTCATTTGCATCAGAATAGTCATGAATATTCAAAAGTCAGCCAGTGTTTCAGAACTATTGTCTATTCCTGGCGCTTTCATCTTCCCCTTGAAAAGCAGATCATGGGTTTTCAAGAAAGGTGGGCTTGGCTGGTCTTTGCACTGCCATAGCTGCCAGGAAAGGGGATGATTATTTTCTGTTTCTTAATATTAAAAAAAAAAAAAAAGCCTCAGCTGGCGTTAAATCTTTGCTCTTTGTTCCTGTCAGGATACGAATCATGCCACAGACCTCGAATCTGGCCTAGGGGTGTATTTTTCAAACTGCTGGCCTGGGCTGAGCTTCCTCTTCAGAGTCCCAGACATATTTTCCTAGTTGCAAGTTTCTTAAAGACAAAATCCCACCAGGGCCGTGATCCAGATCTGTGGAATGTATACAGCCGTAAGACGTGGGAGACTCCTGTCAGAGTGCTCAGAACTCTCTGGGTTACTTTGGCCAAGCCACTCATCTTCTGTTATCTCAATATCCCCCATTGGACAAATGAAGACTCACATGTGTCCATCCTCCCTCTCTTCTTCTGCCTCAAGTTTACAAAGCTAAGTAAGATGTTACCGCATCAATGAAAGTGCTTTGAACTCCTTGGAAGAAAATCAAGAGCTATGGCCAAGTCAGTGGTTGCATATCAAAGTTTTCATTGCCAGAAAGCAATATAACCTCACAAGGGATTATCTTAAACCGTTTTAATGTTAAGAAAACAAATGCCATTAAAATAACCCAAAAACACAAAAAAGGGAAACTCACCAGTCTATCATTTGCTGAGATGATTAGCAGCTATTTCTCTCTTTTATGGTAAAATTTGATTTTCTTGACATGTCTTCCTTATGCTCCACACTGATAAGCAGTTCAGTAACAGGTTAAGGTGGGTTATGAGAGAAGGAGATGCAGGAAGGTTGAGTTGGCATTGAGTTGATTTTCCGAGAATTCATTCCTCTGCCCCCACCACGTTCAGTTGAAGTGCCTTCTATTGTCACCTAAGCTCTGTCGAAATTGTTCAATTTATGTGACAAAGTCTTGATGGTATCTCTTTAAGGCTGTCAGAGAAGCCAATGCAATGCCAATTCAAAAGTGAAGTCATGGTTACAAAAGTGCCTTTAGTGAAAATTGACAATGTGGGAAGTCTTACCTGTTCTCTTGCAATTACTTCCGTATTCAATTTGCAAGATAAAGGATGAGTGCCTCTCCATCCACCCCCGTACCTCTGGATCAGGCTGTGCTCTTTCTACTTATTCATCAGCTTCCTGGGTTGACCTCAAATCACCAGGTAGAGTCCTTGAATGTTGATGCTGGGAGGACTTTGAAGATTTTCTAGCCCAGCCACAGTAGAGCATCTGAACAAAAGATACAGATTTATTTTTATTTTTTTACGATTTTCTTTATTTATTAGAGAGAGAGACAGCGAGAGAGGGAACACAAGCAGGGGGAGTGGGAGAGGGAGAAGCTGGCTTCCCACTGAGCAGGGAGCCTGCTGCGGGGCTCCATCCCAGGGTCCTGGGATCATGACCTGAGCTGAAGGCAGACCCTTAATGACTGAGCCACCCAGGCGCCCCAAAAGATAGATTTAGAAGATAGATTCAAAAGACAGATTTAAAACAATTATCTTTGTTCACTGGGCATTAAAGTTAAGAAAGACATGCACTGCTATCATAAGACTAAAAAGGATGTGAATCAAAGGAAAAATTCTGGGGATGGGATGAGTCAGGATAGGACATACTGCCCCATGGTTTCATGGAGGAGAAACACCTCAGCTTCTGTGCTCCTTAATGGGGCAATGTTTAGGTGTGTTCTGCACAGTCCCAGAGGCCCCCAGTGATGCTGGTCTCTTGCTACCCACAGTAGTAACCTGCCCATTAGCACACCTTTTATTGGCTTTCCTCCCTTCCCTGACTCACTTCACCAATGCCTCACAATGCTTTCTGAGATGACCTCCCTAATAGGCTACGTGCACCCAATTCTTTGTCTCAAAGACTGCTTCTGACAATGTGGAGGTTCACACATCCAAAGGTATTCCCCTCAGAGGACTAGTTCTCAATGGGGGCTGATTTTGCCCTGGCAAAATTTGGTGAAATCTGGAGACATTTCTGGTTTTCACAACCCCGGGGGAGGGGGTGCTGTTGGCATGTGACAGGTAGGAGCCAAGTGTCCTACAATGCGTAAGAAAGGCCCCACAGCCAAGAATCATCCAGCCCAGAAAGTAAGTAGTGTCAAGGGTGGGAGACCCTGCCTTAGATAACATGCTGTACATGTCTCATACCATCAGCTCAACTCATTATCTTAAAAATTGTATGAAAGTCCACTGTTGGAGGATGAGCTCACAGAGAGCAATCATCCAGGCCACCTCGGCTCCTTCTCTGCCTGTAGTAATAGGAGTTATTTTCTGGAGTGTGGTGATGGTGTGTTTCCTGCAACTACAGATGCAAAAGGGGACAGGACTGGTGTTCAGTTAGGGTAGCATGGGGCATACCTGGCAACTTCCAGGATACCACTGAGGTCCTACAGACAAGGCACTAATTGTGATGATTCTTGGTCATTCCTCTTTGGGCAGATAACTACTCTTTTCATCACTGAAGTGCAATTGAACATACATATGTTATATGCTAACATCATTTGAGGGTTAACTAAATTTACCTAAACTCTTAAAATAGTGTGAAATGTACCTAAATAGATCCCTGATGTTCTAGGAAAACATGATCTTCTAAAGCAGCTTATTTTACAGATGAAGAAACTGAGGCTTTTATCAAGGAGGCCATTCTTCATTCACATAACTAGCTGGTGCCAAATCAGAACTGAGGGATATCTGAACTCCCAACTCATTACTCTCTCACCCAGGGACAGAGAAGAACGTACAGGAGAGCCCAGTGTTGTACCGTCGTATTGCTGGGTGGGTGATATAAACCCAGCAGATGGCTAACATTGAAGCCAGACATTTCTCAAAATTCCCAAATTCAAATAAGCAGTCTCATTACGGTGAACTGTGCCCATCTTCTCTTGTACCTTCAAAAGAGTAACCACACCACCACTTACACACACACACACACACACACACACACAATCACACCATCACACAATCTATCTTCCTTATCCTGGAAAACAATATAGGAGATTCAGCTTTATGAAACACTTTAAATTCCAGGTGAAGGTCAAGAAAAAAGTAAAATGAAGCTTTTGCTAGGAATCCTGAGGAATTTTGTCTCTGACTTCCTAAGAAGATGTCATAGGTAGCTAGAGAAAACAGCCAATTACCAACAAGAGCACTTTAAAAAAAATACACAAGGGGCACCTGGGTGGCTCAGTTGGTTAAGCGACTGCCTTTGGCTCAGGTCATGATCCTGGAGTCCCGGGATCGAGTCCCACATCGGGCTCCCTGCTCAGCGGGGGGTCTGCTTCTCCCTCTGACCCTCTTCCCTCTCATGCTCTCTGTCTCTCATTCTCTCTCTCTCAAATAAATAAATAAAATCTTTAAAAAAAATTAAAAAATACACAATTTTACATCTGGGGAAGATTCCAGATATCATCTCATCCAATGGCCTTATTTTACAGATAAGGGAGTGGAGGCAAAAGAAGGCAAGGAACATGTGCAAGTCCAGTCAGCAGGGGTTAGAATACTCCCTTCCCATTACTATGGAGCATGCCTCTGAAGCCAATTTTCTCATATGGTTCTCATTAAAAAAAATATAGTCATCAACTATGGATATGGTTCTAAGCTAGAGTGTTTATGTGCAATCCAAGAGGCAAAGAGGAAGAAGTAGAGGGCAATTTATTGCTTTACAGGAATTTCTGAATTATTTTCTTGCCGAGTCATGTATAATTTGCATCTTTTTTATGGTTCCATGAAGAAATAAATTTCTACCAGTATCTGGATTATAAATTTGGGAGAGTAGTTAGTATTCACGGGAAATGAAATCAACATACAGTATATAACCACATAGGTTTTGGTCATACGGGAGATTGGTGAGAACAACTTCATTTTTACAACTCTATCACTTAATTAGAAAACCAACCGAAAGCAACTTTTTTTCTTTATATCACTAACATTTTTCTTTAATTCTGGAAAAATGACTAGAACATTCATGTGTTGGGCTTTTGTTTAATTTTCTATTCTAACTAGACTACACAGCACTTGAATATTAGAAACAGATCACATTTGTCTTCCTGGCACTTAGCACAATGTCTGGCACTTAGTAATTATTCAACATACTTGTGTGGAATGAATGAATGTCAGTGATGTTTTAGAAAGCATTCTGCCTAGATAGGAATTATTCGTATATGCAAGTCTGTTTATATTTCACAAGTGTGTTTGAATTTTCCCATGCTTCTATTTTTTATAACCCAAGTCAGTTTCAGAACATCCATCTTTTATACAATAATAATTCAAGGAAGGAATTATTAAAACTGAAGCCTGACTAGGAAGGCAGGTCATCATTTCAAGAATCATTCTCCCCTTCTTATGAAAGTTATATTTAGCTAGGAAATTTACATAGAAAGCAAGAGTTATAAAACTGGAGTGTTATTTTCCTGTCTCTACTTATCCTTTATTATTGTGGATTGGTTTGTTCTAAGTGCCAGTGGCAGTGTAGTGGTGTGGTCATGAGCAAGGACTTTGGAATCAGGCAGACACGAAGTCAAGTCTCCAACCTGTCACTTACCAGCCCCGTGAGCTTGAGCAAGTTATTTCACCTTCCTGTGCTTTGGTTTCTCCATCTATATTGTAGTACCTAGCTCATAAGGCTGTTAGGAAGATTAAATGAATTCTACATATAAGCTGACTGGCATATACTAGATGCCCACTAAATGTTAGAAAAACAAACTCTCCATCTATTTGTTACCTTGCTTTTCTACCATCAGAGTGCATTCAAGACCTTGATTATATCCATTTTAGTTGCCCATTGCGGCATAAAAAACTACTTTAAAATTCAGTGGCTCAAAACAATGAGAATGTTTTGTTGTTATTGTTGACGCTTTACAATTCTGGGGATTGATTGGGAGGTTCCTCTGCTTGGTCTTACCTCGGCTCACTCATGGAATGTCAGCTGCGAATAGACCCGGCAGGAAGAGCTAGGCGGCTGGCCTCCCCCTCCATGGGGCCCTTTACCTGGGCTTCTTCCTGACATCCTGGCCACAAAGCAGTGCCCCACATGTGCAAAGGCAGAAGCCGCAAGGCCTCCTGAGACCTAGACTCTGGCATCTATACAACAGCACCTCCACCATATTTGGTTGGCCAAAGCAAGTCACAGGTCCAGCCCAGTTTTAAGAGGGTCTAGGCTACACCTCTGGATGGTGGAGTGGCAAAGTCACATGACAAAGGACCAAGCATACTGGAATGGGATGACTTTGTGCCCATAACACCAACAACCACCACATCCCTTCAACGTGCCTCACGTACCTCTTCTTGGACTGTGCTTGCCTTATCTCCCACTTCTACTTCACAAATCTTCCAGCTGATGCACAAAGGAAAAATAACTGCCGTGTAGCCGTGCCTGATGGAGAATCATGCAGCAAGTCCGTGAACAAAGAGCTTGTGCCCCAAAGTAAGGTAGATCCTCAAATCTAGGGAAAAATTCAGAAAGAGCCACTTTCTTTCTTTTTTTTTAAAGATTTTATTTATTTATTTGAGAGAGTGAGAGAGAGAGAGCACATGAGAGGGGGGAGGGTCAGAGGGAGAAGCAGACTCCCTGGTGAGCAGGGAGCCAGATACAGGACTCGATCCAGGGACTCCAGGATCATGACCTGAGCCGAAGGCAGTCGCTTAACCAACTGAGCCACCCAGGCGCCCTAGAAAGAGCCACTTTCTAAGAAAGAAGCTAACAAGAACCCATGTGCCAGGATTAGGGCCATCTATTACACCTGAAATAATCCAAACTTAGGACTTTGGAATTGTTTTACTCAGGGAGTCGTACAGTCCTACTGGTATGAAAAGCAACTAGCTATTGTGGACATTGCTGCTATGAACACTGGGTGCAGGTGCCCCTTCGGATCACTACATCTGTATCTTTGGGGTAAATACCTAGTAGTGCAATTGCTGGGTCATAGGGTAGCTCTATTTTTAACTTTTTGAGGAACCTCCATACTGTTTTCCAAAGTGGCTGTACCAACTTGCATTCCCACTAACAGTGTAGGAGGGTTCCCCTTTCTTCACATCCTCACCAACATTTGTTGTTTCTTGCCTTAATTTTTGCCATTCTAACTGGTATAAGATGGTACTCAATGTGGTTTTGATTTGAATTTCCCTGATGGCTAATGATGTTGAACATTTTTTCATGTGTCTGTTAGCCATTTGTTTGTCTTCTCTGGAGAAGTGTCTGTTCATGTCTTGTGCCCGAAGGAGCCAAGATGTCCTTCAACAGATGAATAGGTAAAGATGTGGTTCATATATACAATGGAATATTACTCAGCCATCAGAAAGGATGAATACCCACCATTTGCATCAACATGGGGGGAACTGGAGGGGATTATGCTAAGTGAAATAAGTCAAGCAGAGAAAGATTATCCAATTATCAGAGGACAATAGGGGAAGAACTGGAAAACTGAAGGGCTGGAAATCAGAGGGGGAGACGAACCATGAGAGACTCTGGACTCTGGGAAACAAACAGAGGGTTTCAGAGGGGAGGGGGTGGGGAATGGCGTGACGGGATGATGGGTATTAAGGAGGGTACGTGTTGTGATGAGCACTGGGTGTTATATGCAACTAATGAATCACTGAACACTACATCAAAAACTAATGATGTACTGTATGGTTGCTAACAACCATAATAAAAAATAAAAAAGAAAAGTAACCAGCACAAAACCTAATTGTTAAAAAATAATCCATAAATCTGGGAACTTAATGTGGCATGCGCGGCTTTAGGAATGAAAAGCGACAAACGAGATGGCAACACATAAGGCAGAAATTGGTTTCCCAGCTTTCCCTTGACCCAGGCTTGCCCAGTCAGAGGCTCCCATCTGAGACTTCAAGCTGTAAGCCAGTGACACAAAAGAGGCAGAGCTACACAGAAGCCCTTTTGGTGGAGACAGAGATACCAGCTGCCGCAGCCTGTAAGGCTGGAAATTCTAGAAATCAGTGATGTGTTCCATGGTATCTGTGCCCCAGGTGATTTCCAGCGAAGTGATGCTGAGGGATCATCTGGGGATTGTTCAGGCTGCACGCCTGCTGAATTGTACTCTCTAGTCCTCCTAGAGATTCTGTGAGCTGCCCAAATCTCCTTGAACAAATCTCATTTGTGTTTAACTAAAGGGGGTTCTATAGTTTATAACAATAACGCTCCCTGGTACCTTTGTGTTAGTAGGTAGTTCAGTCGGTAGAGTGCTATACTCAAGACAGTTAATCAGAATTTATCAGAGTTGATAAATTGATGAAACCGGGTTATCTCATCCTGACACATGGCAGTCATGGGAATGTGCCATTCAGATCTCTTCACAAGAAAGCCTACTGGGATGAACCTGTCACACCCTTGGGATTTTCCCCACTGAGGCCACACTCTCCTCAGCCTGTCTCCAGAGAATGACGGAGTATGGCGGGAATGCCAGAGCTGGGACGTTCCCGGTCTGGGCTTTTCCACTGGCCTGGATGAGATTTTCTCAGAGCTATACTTTTCATGTCTTCTTTAAGACATCCTTTCTTTCCTTGCAGGTCAGAAAACATTATTCTGTATTTCTTACTAATAATTTTAAGGTTTTGCTTTTATAATTAAAGACTTTAATTCATCTGGAGGTATTTTGGGGTATGTTGTAAAGCAGAGGTCCGGTTTCATTTTTATCCATACAGATAAGCATATTTTTAGCTCCACTTATTATAGAATCCCTCCTTCCTTGCTGCCAAACCACGGCTATCATGTGTCAAGTTTCCTTATGCACATAGGTCTGTTTGGGGGCTCTCTACTGTATTCCATTGGTCAGTCTATCTACTGCAATGCCGGTATCACGCTGCCATAATCACAACAGCTTCATCATAAGTCCAGCTATCTGTAAGTTACGTCTCTCCTTCTTACCCTTCTCCTTCACAACTGCCTTGACCATCTTTCATCCCTTAGTCTTTCAAATACATTTTAGAATTAGCCTACTAATTCTATGAAAAATCCTCGTGAAGTTTGTTAGCTTAGAAATGCATTGAATCTGTAGATCAACTCGGGGAGATTTGACTTTTTTTTTTTTTTCTGTTCTTTTTTCGGGGAGAAGTTCTTGGGATTAAATGCCCGGCTACTGCTCTGCATCCAGTTGCAGGGGAGTCAATGATTCTTATACGGACCCCCAATTAATCTCTGTTTTGAGCTTCCTCTCTTGTCCCCACATCATCTGATCCTGAGCACACAGACTCAGTTCCAGAGATCAGCTCTCTTCTTTGTTGTGCCTTAGAGGTATTTTGTATTTTTTCATTTATATCTTCAGAATTTTTCTACAGTGAATATGCATTATTATTGTGATAAAACCAACAAACGAAATGGCTACCTTGTTCTTCTGGTGCCAACTCCCAAGTCCGGCCATCAGCTCTCTCAGTTACCTTAATGCCAACATGACCAGCATACACAGGGCCAGCACACTCTCCCACGTCAGCAGCAGCTGTTGGTAATCAGTCACACGCATTTGCCTGATGCACCTCGTCATCAGAATCCTTCTCAACACAGCTCCGCTGGCAGCCACTGCTAATTTACCAAAGTCGTGAGAGAAAACCCATTTGCCATCCCAGGATGTGACAACAATTCACTCTTCCTTCTGGATCTATAATTGGTGAACAATTTTGAAGAAGACAATCTAGGGTGGCAGAGAGAGCACCGCACACGGAGCCAGACACCCCAGAGTCCAGGTCTGGCTCTGCCATCCTCTACTAGAAGATATTTCCACCGTGGGCAGTCTCCTTCCTCATCCTCAAGCTTCCTCTTCTGTGAAATCTGGGGACTGACCTATGTGTTAGCTAAGGTCTCTACCTGCTATAACACTCTGTGACCCTAAATTCCATTTTTCCCCTGGCACTCGACACAAGAAAGGAAAATAAGACTAATGGTAACAGTGCACATATCAAAGGCCTCCTCTGTATTAAGCATCGTGCTAAGCACTTTACATCTATTATTTTCTCATTTACTGCTCACAGTATCTCATGATGGAATTATTCTCCATCTTACAGATGAAGACACTGAGGATTAGAGAGGGGAGGTAACTTGTCTGAAGTCATCCAGCAAGTCAGTGGGTTCAAATGTGAACCAAGATCTGACCATAGCAGATGCTGCTGTCTCCCTCCAAACCCCCCACAGCACGGCACTCATCCCAATGCATTCTACTCCAAGAATCAGTCACCTTTCCCTTGAGGGCTTTCTCTCACACCAGTGGAGCAGGTCAGAAGTTCCAGAAGTACAAGGGAGTTAATACCCCTGGAAGCAGCTCTCAATGTAATGACAGATAGGAGTTGGAGAAAATATACCCCAACTCCCTCACCTCTTGGCTGGAATACATTAAGGCATGTTTTTTTCCTTCCTTGTCTCGCTTCCTTTCTCTTCTATCTTTGCTTCCTAAAATTACATCCCAAGAAAACTCCTTGCACTCAAATTCCTGCCCCAGGGTCTGTTTTCTGGAACTAAAACCAAGGCAACTTTGTATGCTGATATCCTGCCATGAAACTGGACAGGAGTGATGTAGAAAAATGCATTAAAAATTGTTTTTCATAAGTCTTACTGAGTTCCCTTTGCATTTGAAGTATACAAGCCAGTTTTGTCTCATGGTCTGTACCCCTTGAGAGAAGTGGGTTAGGGGCTCTTGGCTTTGCAGAGCTATGAAGGCCATGTGGCTTCATAGGGTAGACCTCTGGGTTCTATTTTTCTCTTCAGCCACTTTAGCCCTCAAACGAGTGTGGAACCTCTAGAGGTCAACTTCTTCATTTGCCAACAGAAAGCTCTGTGATTTTGCCTCTAAGGTTTCAAATCTTGGATTCAGGTAATCCAGCACGGATTGGCTGATCTATAGTTAAGGCTGGAATGCATCACTTTATGTGGCTGACAACTTTGCATCAAAGAAATAAAGGCCTCAGGACACTGGCAGAGCAAGAAACGGGGAAAGCACATTACTAAACAAGGAAATTAGATGGGCAGAGATACAAGCTGTGCAGTCAGTCCCGGGTGAAATGTTCATTATAATGCAGCCTCTTGGAGCAAGATGGAATGTAAATCCCCCAAACTACAGTGTGCCCAGGGCTAAATATGCAGCTAGTATGATGATTTTTTTCAAAGAACTATCATATTCAATTATAGCTCCGAGATGTTTCTTTTCATAGAGATAATACTTTTACACATTGAATAACTTCTTTTTAGAACTAATCTCACTTTTTGGTGGCAGTGACTTTACTGGATGCCGTATCTTCCGGCCTGTCTGGGTGGTGGTTGTTCGTGGGATTAGCTAAAAAAATTCTTGCTATTTATTTGAGGAATTTGTGAATAGGACAAGATTCCCAATAGAACTTGAGAACAAAGCAAAAAAAAGGAAAGAAAAGAAAAGCATTCTGTGTGACTTTCCTCCCCTGAAGTTCTCTGTGACTCCCTGCCTGCCATCAGGCTTGGGCTGTGATGTTCGTTTTTCCATCTGCTTTGGCTGCAGGTAATTTGGAGGCACCGACGTCATCAGACCATCTGTTCAGTAAAACCACAGCAATGCTTTCCTCCTGAGTTGTTTATGCTTTGACAGCTATGTAGGGCTATTTCCAATATAGGCTGGCCAGAGACTAAACCGTGTTGCAAACTACTCCTTAGCATTGCATCAAAAGGTAAGAACTGAAGATCAATTTAGGTTGTAATTATAAGAAAAGATGCAGGTGTAAATAGAGTTACTAAAACTCGTGGTTAATTCTAAAACAAGGGAAAGCAGATCATTTGCATATGAGTGGTTATACAACATGATTTCTTTCTTCCTCATGTTTTCCTGACAAACTCAGTTTGTACAAAGTGATCATTCCACCTATGCCTGGGTCCTTGATTATTGAAATGCTGTTCTCAAAATGACATTGTTCGATACCATGCTTTGACTTTGAATCTTCTGAGTAATCCAATTCAAGTGACATTCATCAAGTCCCTACTATACTCACCGGAAGTCCACCTGAAGCTGTGGTGGAAGTTGTCTGTGCATGCTGACAGCTCCCCTCCTTCAGGCCTGAGCCTTTCTGTAACAATGCCTGTGGAAGAGCTTTTTTGTGGCACCAGTGTGGGTCTTACTCAACCTGTTTTTGGGACAGCTTGGAAGCGCTGGGGATTTACCATCCCCAGGAGCAACCCTCAAACAATGAGGTATACAGTTGGCAGATAAACATCCAGCTTCCCTAATCTGCAGTGGGCCAATTCCAAGGCATGTTCTATGTGGTCACTCAGAGGGCCCCAGCAGGACTGAGCCCCAACCCCCAGCAGTGACTCGCTGACTGAAGCACACGTAATTGGTTTTCCTCCCTCCCCATCCTACTTTCTCTGCTCCTTTACTTGTGCAGATAGACTGTCTGTGCCCGAGTCCATGTTAAAAGGTTTGCTTTTGAGGACACTCAGACTTCAAGAAATGGGAGATGGGGAAGGAAAAGTGGGAGATGGAAACTAGGAAAAAGAAGTGATGCTTGAGATCAGCGTTGAAAGAGAGTTGAGTGTCAGATGCTGAGATGGAAGGCCTGAACCAGGAATACAAAGAGGCAAAGGCATGGAGGCCTGAGGGACATCTGGAGTCTGGAATGTGCCACAGTCCTTGGAGCACAGGGAGGGAGCAGCGCTAGGTAGCCGGCGGCACTGAGGGGTCATCCAGGGGAAGCTCAGGTTGAGCCCGGCAAGCAGAGTGGGTCTAAGATGAAAAACTCCTTCATTGTACAATGAGATCTTTGCTAAAAACACAGAACCCTTATCAAAATCTTTTCCTCTGAGTCCTGCTCCCCATTTGAGTAATCAAAGATGCAGTCATTGAACAGAATATACCAATTTAGTCCTAACGATCCCAGGATTCCAGAGGCACCTTGCCTCTCTAAATGGCTTGAGCAAGCCAGCCATATGATGGTACAAAGCTTTTGGCTTTTTATTTTTATTTTTTAAAGATTTTTATTTATTCATTTGAGACAGAGAGACACAGAGAGAGAGAGAGAGCATGAGCAGGGAGAGGCAGAGAGAGAAGGAGAAGCAGGCTCCCAGCCGAGCCAGGAGCCAGATGTGGGGCTCAATCCGAGGACCCTAGGATCATGACCTGAGCCGAAGGCAGACGCTTAACCATCTGAGCCACCCAGGCGCCCAAGCCTTTGGCTTTTTAGACAACACCCACTGTCTTCTGTAGCATCACCAGAAATAAAGATGTGTTTATTCAGAGCAGATTAAACACTAGTGCTCTTTACCTTCACTGGATTCATGGTTCTCATTTGAGGACCGTAAGTGGAACTTTGTGCCAGGTACTGCCTGGCTTGGGGTCCTGACTGTGGGGAGAACTAGACAGTCTCCTTCTCTACTCTGGAGGTCTTAATGAAACTCTAAAGATCCCAAAGTAGCAACAAATGCTCAGTGATCCTGTTTCCATATTATTAAAAGTTCTGCTTTTCCATTCCTTTTTGTAGCTGCTCATGGTTTAATTATCATTTCCAATGAGCAATGGGATTCAAGAATTATAAAACAATACACCTATAGCAGCTGCCCCCAATGTCCTGCCATCCCCTTGGCCTTACCTACCACTCTAGTGTACAACTGCATGACTTCCCAACTACTTAAGGGTTTACTTGAGTGGTTGAGCCCACTCTGCCCAAACCTAGGAGGCCATAAGGGCCAGGGAATTAATGCCCACACCCCTGCAGCAGCCCTCAGCCAACAACAAAGGAAAGTTGAAGGATAAATACCCCAGCTCCCTCTCCCTTCAGCTGACAACTCTGAGGTGCATGTTCTACATTGATTCCTAGGGAGTTCCCCAGTGGGATTAAGCTCTGGTTGCCTAGAGTGATAATTGGCTTCATATTTCATCTGAACTTGCCTCTCCCTGTCCCTCTTTCCCACTCCCTTCCCCATGTTTTCTGGGATCATCTTCCAAGTAAATTAGTTGCATTCAGTTCCTGGTCCCAGGGCATCCTGGGGAGCCCAGACTCAGATAACATTCACCAGTCTTTCCATTTTATTTGTTTTATTGATTGATTGATTGCAGATTTTATTTATTTATTTGAGAGAGAGAGAAAGAGAGCACAAGTGGGGAGAAGGAGCAGAGGGAGAGGGAGAAGCCAACTCCCTGCTGAGCAGGGAGCCTGACTCAAGGCTGGATCCCAGGACCCTGAAATCATGACCTGAGCCAGAAGCAGATGGTTAACCAACTGAGCCACCCAAGTGCCCCCGGTCTTTCCATTTTAGCACCAGCTTTGACATGCTTTGTTTTGTGAGGGGGGAAACTTGGATTTTTAAAAATCATTTTGATATTTTATTGGTTATGTTCAAGTTTCTCTTTTGTCCTCACTGCTATAGAAATTCGAGAGAGTTACCTACTTAAAAAGAATATGCTGAATAGATGGGTTTGAGTGAGGAAGACAGAGTTATTACAGGACTGATTGGTAAAAGAGTCCCTAAAAACGTGTACTGGAAGGCAGATGCAAGAGGAATCAGAAGTGGTTCAGTCTAGCTAAAAAATGGCAGAAAAAAAAAAAAGGTGACAGGTGGAGATAAATAAAGATGGATTTTTAATTGAAATATAATTGACATACACTATCCACTTAGTTTCAGGTATATCATAGTGATTTGATATTTTTATACGTTATGAAGTGATTCCCATGATAAGTCTAGCTACCATCTGTCACCATACAGAGTTATTACAGTACAATTGACTATATTCCTTATGCTGTACATTATAACCCTGTGACTTATTTATTTTAAAACTGCAACTTTGCACCTCTTAATCCCATTCACCTCTTTCACTCCCTCTTCCCCTCTGGTAACCAACAGTTTATTTCCTGTATCCACGAGTTTGCTTCTGTTTCATTTTGTTTGTTTGAAATAAAGATGGATTTGCGCTAAGAAAAGCACCGTCTCTTACTTTTCCAGTCTTTTTAAGTATGTGTGGCAGAAATGTTGGTTACTTTTACAGACAGAATTTCATCTTTGTTAGACTGGCAATGTATCCAGCCACAAGTGATGAATCTTGATTGTTTTAAGTCAACTGTGGCACCCTGTTTCCCTACCATGCAGCTAAAAGTTGCCATGTGATTAGTTCTAGACAGTGAGATTTAATAAAAACCTCACTGGGGGATCCTAGGAAAGCTTTGCTTTCCTGACCAAAAGGGACGGAATAGGCTGTCACTGTTTTCTTCTTCTTTTTTTGTGAGTTAAATGCAGGTGTGATACCTGGAACTGCAGCAGGCATCTTGTGACCACGAGGCAACAAGCCAACATGCTAATAAAGACTAAGTGGGTAGAAAAGAAAGATAGAGCTTGTCTGCATTAAGCATTATCCTGGGCTGCTGATGTATATACAAATTTGTTACAGAGAAAAAGAAACCTCTATTTGTTTAAGCAACTCATAAGTTGAGTTTTCTGTTACTTATAGACTAAAGCATACTTAAATTCTAAAAATATTATCTGCCAAGTCCTTAAAAAATATTCATACATGTGATTTTGTGACAATGACTACCAATTACAAGTGTCATTAGATCAGTAAAATCTTGGTTAATTTGAATTTAATTAAGTTTTGAGAAAGCCCACAGATCCAAGTCCTGTTAAAATGAAGAAAGTATGGTACTTTAGTTGACTCATTAATTAGGAAGAACTAAAGGCTGAAGGACTGCTACCAGAACTGGTCAGTAACCCAATAGGGAAATAGTCAATTTTTAGGGAATATTCAAAGATTATACTGCATGTATACATATCTAACCTTCTGTGTACTTTTCCTAGATGACGTACAAAGTATTTTGCACTTAGTTTTTTTATTGGTTAAGAATACATCTTGACTATTGCCCTGCATCAATTCAGAGAATTTCCTCATACTTTCGACTTTTACAGCTTCATGGTATTCCACTGTGTGGATATCTCATGGTCTATTCAACAACCTCCCTATGGATGGGTGTCACGGACTTACTTGTGTCTTCCCAAAGTTCGTATGTTGAAGCCTTCACCCCCAGTGCCTTAGAATGTGACTGTATTTGGAGATCAGGCCTTAAAAGAAGTTAATTAAGGTTCGATGAGGCCACAATGGTGGGACTCTAATCCAACAGGACTGGTGTCCTTATAAGATGAGGAAGTGACACCACAGATGGAAGCACACAGAGAGAAAACAATGTGAGGACACAGCAAGAATGTGCGACTGGGTGCTGGCCAATACTGAGAACTCCCTCAAAGCACCAGAATCTAGAGGGCTTTGCTTTGGAACTCCAACCCTTCACTTTGGAAGCCCTCACTTTCTCCCCGGGCAGCTCCTGTGACATCTGGAGTGAGCAGTGCTCCCAGGTTTGGCCTGGGGCATGAACCCGTGGCTGCTAGTTCCCCCACAGCTCCATGGGTGGGTGAGGGGAGCATTTATGCATGCGAGTGCTGACAGGGCTGGGATATTGGCACAGTTTTGCCACAGGCAGCCTTCCAATTAATACTTCCTCCACAGTTTATTATCCCACCTCCCACGCTAACTCTCTCTACCTGGTGACTCTGGGCTTCCAGCATTTCTGGGGCTGCTGGGGGAGACAGGCTTCAGGCTGAGCCACAGTCTTCATTCCAGCAGTGGTGAGTTCCTCCATATGTTTACCTATCAGTGTGTTCCTGTTCACCGTCTGCCTTTAAACATTCATTAGTAACTCCCATGTAATGATAAACCTGCTCCCACTCTCCACACTGGTGGGGGTTTATTTCCTCTGGAACTTATGTGTCATAATTTCAATGGGATTTGGAGAGAGACTGGAGAGACAATTGCTTGTGGCTCCCTCATCCTGACCTAGAAACCTGATTATAACATAGAATAATGTCAAAGGCACTTGACAAGGTGGCTAGAGACCAATGTTCTTGTCTAATGCCATCGCCATCTATGCCACCATGTTCTGACACTCTCTTCTTATTGGTCCTTTACAGCTCCAATATTCTTAGATTTTTTTTAAATAATATTTTATTTTTTTAATTTAAATTTTTAAAATTCCAGTATAATTAACATATAGTGTTATATTAGTTTCAGGTGCACAATACAGTGACCCAACAATTTTATACATGACTCAATGCTCATCATGATAATTGCTCTCTTAATCCCCTTCAACTATTTCTCCTATCCCCTCACCCACCTTCTCTCTGATAACCATCAGTTTGTTTTCTGTATTTAAGATCCAACATTCCAAGATTCCTTAGGGAATATTTTTCATATTTTTCCATATTTTCAACACCACCTGCTGACTTACCCCTAACGTTTTCTCTTGACACCTCAATGCATCACAGATGAACATCTGTGTCACCTTCCTTTTTCCCATTGTCCAAGAACCTTCAAAGATTTCAAGAGGGGAGAAAATCAGAAGCAAATTATTCAGCTGAGACGTCTCAAAATGATGCAGAATCCTTATTTTCTAATCCCCTGCTAACAACGGTACACTCTGCTCTTTCTTAAGACCTGTCCTTTCCATGAATAAGGAGACACTGAACAAGTTTAAGTGAAAAAAGTAGACAAAAGAAGTAACAGAAGCAAAGCTAACTGGTACTGCCAGTGTGGTGAGAATTCACCCAAAGAGAAGCTATTGGGACCCAAGGACATTTAAAACACAGCCCTTGCCCTCCAGGAATGTACATTTCCATCAGTCAGGTTTTCCATCATGGAGCCACATCGGAAAGGAACAGTCAAGTGTTTGCTAGATAAATGTGAGGCTGCATGAGAATTCATTTGGTGGAGACTGTGCCCTAGAGGGATGCAGTCTGTTATTGCCAACAAAATGCCAAAGACGGGAATGAAAGATACAAATCTCATCAAGAAGGAGTCTTTGGAGCATAAGGCACAGAGATGAGCCGGCTCACAGGGATAGAAATGTGCCGATACGGCAGGTCAAGGTGATGCAGGAAGAATGATGTAGGTAGTAAAAGCCAGCACTTCAGCTCACCTTGCACCATTTGCCCATCCAGAAGAGGTTTGCTGAGGTTGGGCAAGGATGGCATAGATCTTATGCAGATGTTTATTTGGAGATGGGTTACCGTTGTTTATAATGGTGAGTAAAAATTAGGTGTGGTTAACTTAGGTCCATTTTTAGGTATGGATTTTCACCTCAGATATCTCTAGCCGCATAACAAATTACCCCTAAATATAGCACCTAAGGAAACAACCGTTTCATTATTATATTTCATGATTCTGTGGGCCAGGAATTTGAATACAACACAGCAATACAATTTTCCTATTCAAAATGGTCTCAACTGAGATCACCTGGTGATTTCAGTGGTGATACTCAGTTGGTGCATGGGCTTCACTTATGTGTCTGGCACCATGATGATGGATAGAAGGCTGTACCCAGCTGATACTGTTGACAGGAGTGCTTGTATGTGACTCCTCCAGTATGGCTGTATCAGAGTAATTTGACTCCTTACATGGTGACTCGGGGCTCCAAGAGAAAGTGTTCTAAGACCTAGGAAGCAGAAGCTGCCAGTGTCTTAAGGCCTGAGCTGGAACACTGGTACAGCATCACCTCCCTGGTATCCATATAGTCACAGAACTTCCCTGGTTCAAGGGAAGGAAATACAGGCCTCACTTTGCAATAGAAGGGGTGTCAAAGACTCTGTGGTCATCTTTACTCTGTTACAGCATTAAAAAGAAGACTGGAGAACAAAATGCTATGCAAAACTAATCATCGGGTGAACAAATATCTTGTTTCTCCAGGACTGAGGGATTTCCTGGGACTTTTAGGGCTAAAACGGGGACTATCCCAGGCAAACACAGTCGGTTGTTCACCTACCTACTCACTCGGCTCATTCTTGATTCATCATGACCTTGACAAATACAGCAAGTTCTTCCCATCTTTGCACTGTAGTATCTTCTTGCAGGAGATGTGGGTTGGGGTTCAAGGAGACAGCTCAGGTTATAACTTTCTGAAGTTGAGTTTGGAAATATAGATATTTTCAAGTAAGGAGAAAAGAATGAACAATGGGAGAACGTGATAGTAAGAAAGAAATTTCACATGCTATCTTTCCCACATGTTACTGTCAGAGCTCATCATTTTTAACATTCTAGTTATATTTAGTCATAGCTTACATTTTGTTTGCTCTTCCGCAGCCCCTCCTCAGGCATCCAGGGCTGAATAAATAACCCATTGTAGCAGAAAGAGCAGAAAACATACGTTCAAATTCCTCCTTTGTCACATTTATTATTAATGTGACTGTGAGCATATCCCTGGACCTCTCTGAGTCCTAGTTCCCTCATTTCAAAAGCAGGGATGGTTTTACTTGATTTTCTGATGTACACATCAAATGAGAAATCATATTTTTATTCAACATTTTTATCAATGGATTGGATATAAACCCTGATGGCATAACAGAATGTTTAGGCTACATGCAGCTTTGGAAGGAGAGCTAATATACCAGATAATGCTCAATATCTCAAAAGATTTAACAGGCTGGAATGATGAGATAAATTTAATGAGATGAAGTTTAATAGAGAAAATGAACATTTTTGAACTTTGGCCTTAAAAAAAAAAACAAAACCCAACTTAAGTACAGAATAAGGACCAGGGATTAGTAGTGACACATGTGAAATTATTTGGGAGTTTTAGTTGACTATAGCCTGGGTATGAGTCAACAGTACCATGTAACTACCAAAAATAAAATCCAAAGAAGACTTGGGATCATTACAGGGAGTCTAGATCTAGATCAAAAGGGATGTTCATCCTTTTCTAATCTGAAATGGAGGAACCACATCTGAGGTATGTATTCATTCATTTGAGAATCCCGGGGAAATAGATTTTGTAAAAACTCCAGTGTAGTTAACATACAGTGTTATATTAGTTTCAAGTGTACAATATAGTGATTTAATTCCATACATTACCCAGTGCTCATTACGACAAGTGTACTCCTAATTCCCATCACTTGTTTCACCCATTCCCACACCCATATCCCCTCTGATAACCATCAGTTTGTTCTCCACAGTTAAGAGTCTGGCTTTTTGTTTTTTGTTTTGGGGGGTTTTTTTGTCCCTTTTTTTCCTTTGTTCATTTGTTTTATTTTTTAAATTCCACACATAAGTGAAATCATATGGTATTTGTCTTTCTCTGACTGATTCATTTCACTTAGCATTACACCCTCTAGCTCTATCCGTGTTGTTGCAAATGGAGAGGTCTCATTCTTTTTTATAGCTGAATAATATTCCATTGTATATACATATCACATCTTCTTTATTCATCTATCAATGGACACATGGGCTGCTTCCATAATTTAGCTATTGTAAATAATGCTGCAATAAACATAGGCGTGAATGTACCTTTTCAAATTAGTGTTTTTATATTCTTTGAGTAGTTACCCAGATTTGCTTTTCACTTCAATTTGCACAAAAATTGCTTTTCCATTTCTTCACTTACAATCTGCATGTGTCCTTAGGTCTGAAATGAGTCTCTTATAGGCAGCATATAGATGAGTCTTGCTTCTTTATCCACTCCATCAACTTATGTCTTTTGATTGGAGCATTTAGTCCATTTACATTCAAAGTAATTATTGATAGGTATATACTTATTACCATTTTGTTATTTGTTTTATGGTTGTTTTTGTAGTTCTTCTCTGTTCCTTCTCTTGCTCTCTTCTCTCATGGTTTGCTGGCTTTCTTTAGTGATATATTTGTATTCCTTTCTCTTTATTATTTGCATATCTATTACTGGTTTTTGGTTTGTGGTTACCATTAAGTTTAAACATAACATCTTATGCATATATTATGTCTATATTAAGTTGATGGTTGCTTAAGTTTGAACCCATTCTTTACTCCTCTCCCCCCGCCACCCCACATTTTAGGTATAAGGTGCCATACTCTACATCCTTTTATTTTGTGAATCTCTTGACTGATTTTTGTAGATATACTTACTTTTACCGCTTTTGTGCTTCCTGCTTTTCTTACTCATGCTTATGGTCTTTCCTTTCTCCTCAAAGAGTCCCCTTTAACATTTCTTGTAGTACTGGTTTAGTGGTCATGAATTCCTTTAACTCTTGTCTGTCTGGGAAATTCTTTATCTCTCCTATTCTGAATGATAACCTTGCTGCCTAGAGTATTCTTGGCTACATTTTTTTTTCTTTCTTCTTCTTCCAGCACTTTGAATATATCATGCCACTCTCTTCTGGCCTGTAAACTTTCTGCTGAAAAATTAGCTCATAGCTGTATTTTCCTTGTATGTAACTGTTCTTTTTTTCTTTTTCCTCTTGTTCCTTTTAAAATTCTCTCTTTATCACTACTTTTTGCTACTTCAGTTACTATGTGTCTTGCTGTGGACCTCTTTGGGTTGATTTTGGGGGAGGATCTCTGCTTCCTGGATCTGGATTTGTTTCCTTTCTCAGATTAGGGAAGTTTTCAGCTATTATTTTTTCAAATAAGTTCTCTGCCCCCTTTTCTCTCTCTTCACCTTCTGGGATCCCTATAATGTGTATGTTATTACAGTTGATGGTGTCCCTGAGTTCCCTAAGTCTATTTTCATTTATTATTATTATTATTATTATTATTATTATTATTATTATTATTATTTCTCTCTCCTGTTGCCATTACTCTGTTCTCCAGGTCACTGATCCATTCTTCTGCTTCCTCTAGTCTACTATTTATTTCATCCAGTGTATTTTTAATTTCAGTTATTGAGTTCTTCATCTCTGATTGGTTCTTTTTTATGTTTTCTATCTCTTTGTTAAGGGTCTCACTGAGATCCTCCACTCTTTTCTCTGGTCCAGTGAGTATCTTTACAATCATTATTTTAAATTTTTCTATTAGGCATATTACTTATCTCCATTTTGTTTAGCTCTTTTGCTCTCTCTGATTTTCTCTTGTTTTTTCATTTGGGACATATTCCTCCATCTCCTCATTTTTGTCTTACTCTCTGTGTCAGTTTCTATGTGTTAGGAAAGTCAGCTACATCTCTTGCTTTTGAAAGTGATGGACTTATGAATAAGAGGTCCTATAGTGCCCTGCAGTGCAATGTCTCCTGTTCACCAGAACCTGGTGCTTCAGGGGTGTCACCTATGTGTATTGCATGCACCCTACTGCTGTGGCTGAGCCACTTACAGTCCAGTCATCAGCAATGGCTCTCTTTGCCTGTTGTGGGCAGTGTTTGGTCCCTATGGTGTTAGTGGACCAGTCTGGGGCTGCTTTGGCCCTGAGTTGCATCAGACCAGGTATTTGCCAGTGATGTGGTAGCACCAAACTGCAGGGCACTTTCCCCTTGTTGTCCTCTGAGAAGATTTCATTGGTGGGTGGCACTTACAATCAGACCAGATGTCTGTCCTCACCTACTGCTGGGGCTGCAGTCTGGTGTGTGTGGTTATCTTCCCCTCTTTCCAGGGCAGGAGTTACTTTGGAGTGATGCTAGTCCGTGTCAGGGCTGCTTACAATCTGCCATGCTTGTGGCACTTTGGATGGCCTCCAGCGAAGGGCATATTGGAAGGGGCATATTTACAAGAGAACATGGGGGCAGAGTGTGTGGTATTAGCAAGGTTAGCAAGGTAACAAGGTGGGTCTGCTGTGAGAGGGCACCTGAAGCTGGGCTGGAGGGGGCATGTCTGCAGAATGTAGGGGCAGGGTACACTGTAACATGTTAGGTAGCATGTGTTGCCATTGTACTGGTTCCCTCAGGTGTCTGTGTGTCTAGGCTGGGGGGCAGGGAGGGGGGGAAATGGCAGCTGCCATCTTTTTTGTTCTTGGAGAAGTCTCCCAACAATCCCTGTACCACTGGCATGTGCTTTGAGATTAGTAAACAAATCTCCCTCCCGTTTATCCCAGGTGTTTTTCGAACTACTGCTTCTATGCTGTGTCTCTTCAGGGCTGTTGGTTGTGCTGTCTTTTTAAGGGCAGGGACTCAGTTTCCTCTTGCCCTCCCAGCTCTCCCAGAGCTGAACCTGCTGATTTTTGAAGTTCCAAGCATTAAACCCCACTGATTGTAAGAACTAGTGAAATTATGCTTCTCTGGTTTTCAAAGCCAAATGTTATGGGGATTCATCTTCCCTGTGTGAGTTCCCCATGCCTGGGGTGCCTGGTGTGAGGGTCTATTTCTCTCCCTTCTCCATGCCCATGGTATCCCTCCCTCTTGTGGACAGTCCAGCGGGTTTGTTTAGCTCCTGACCGCATCTCTGACCTTCCTACCCTCTTCAATGTGACCTCTTCTCTATATTTAGTTATGGAGAATCTGTTATGCCATTCTTTGAGTCATTTTCTGGGTTATTTACACTGATGTGGGTGTTATCTAGTTGTACTGGCAGGCCAAGATGAGCTTAGGATCCTCCTACTCTGCCATCTTCCCTGGAAGTCTTTGTAATAGATTTTATTTATGACAAAGGAATATTGACTACTATAGAACTGTGTCCATGATGTTGTCCTCATCATGGGGCTTCCCTTGGGGCAGGGCATAGAAGAATAGCCATTGGGCATTAGGAAGATGTACCAGATTATATTTTTCAAAGATGACCATACTAATATATATTTCATCCTATATGTTCTTACAATGTGGTGCTGCCATTCCTCCATCCAGGGATGGGGGTTTATATTCTTGCCCCTTGAATGGGGGCAGATCTTTGTGGTGTATTGACCAGCAGAGAAAATAATCCTGTGTGACTTCTGAGGATAGCACATAAAAAGTATACACATCTGCCTGGCTCCCTCTCTCTGTTAGTCTCATCCTTGGATCCCAGTTACCATGCTGTGAGGAAACTTAAGTAGCCACATAGAAAGGTCACATGTAGTAGATGCCCTAGCTACTGTTTAAGTCCTCCTAGTTACTCAAGTTTTCCCAGCCAATAGATAGTATCAACTGCTACACATGAGCATGAAACTTGAGATGATTTCATCTCCCATCTTTTGAGACCTCAGCGGAGGCCCCAAACATTGTGGAGGAGGGGTCAGTCAATTCTGTTACACACTGTCTTAGTTCCTGACCCAGAGAATCCATGAGCATAAAATGATGTTTTTATGTTACTATATTTTGGGATCATTTGTTATAGCAACCAAAGTAAATATAACAGAGGGATCCTACTCAAGAACTACTGTGATCCCCCTATCCAGGAAGAAGGGAAAGAGAGTCTGAATGATGTTTTGGACCAGAAGGATGGGGCCAGGGGGTACCAAGAGATAGGCAAGGATCTAAAGCAAGGTATGGGAAAGACGGGATCAGAGGATTCAAGGACTAAATCTGAGAACTGGGAGACTCTTGGCATGTGGTAAGTCGGCACTTACTTTCCAAAGAACCTGGTTTGCCTTGCAGCAAAGAGTGGTTCCAGCTTAGGGAGTTAGAGGACGTTATCTTGGAAGCCAATGGGTGGGCTTCAGCATATGCTGTAAAAAGGATTTGGACATCAGATGGATGGCTGGACTAAATGATAACATTTAGGGGTGCCTGGTTGGCTCAGTCAGAACAGCATGTGACTCTTGATCTTAGGATCATGAGTTCTAGCCCCACATTGTAGAGGTCACGTCAATAAATAAAACTTTGGAAAAAATAAATGATGGCATTTAATGTTCTTTCAATCCTGAAATTCCATGAAGTTCTTAGAAAAGTATAAAACACTATGCGAATGTACATATTATTTTTAATGCATTGTCTATGGGCCTGATAAGAAGAGGCTTAATAGAAATTGGTAGGTAGCTAGGGGCACCTGGGTTGCTCAGTCAGTTAAGTGGCTGGCTCTTGATTTTGGCTCAGGTCAAGATCTCAGGGTCCTGGGATTGAGCACCCCCATCGGTCTCCACACTCAGTGGGGAGTCTGCTTGAGGATTCTCTCTCTCCCTCTTCCTCTGCCTCTGCCCCTTCCCCTGATCTCTCTCTCTCTCCCTCTCTCTCTAAAATAAATGATTCTTTAAAAAAAGAAGAAAAGAAATTGGTAGGTAGCTTAAAGTCAAGGTAAGAAGCTAAATAATTCTAATAAGGTCAGTGGAGGCATCACTGCATCACCCTTGTGCTGGTGGCAAGATAAATTCCCACTATACCATCCACCATGTGCTAACCTTCAGTTATCCATTAGATTCCAGGCTCCAAGGAATATTGTCTTAATAAAGATGAGGGGAAGTAAGGAAGAAGAAATAAATCCATGTGGGAAATAGGTGACACCACAGCCAAGTATTTAGCCATGGGGAAGAGGTAACCCCAACTCCTGGAACCACATTTGTGAGCAAATTATACATTGTTGGAGAATGGGGGTAAAGGCAACCAGAATAATGTAGCAGCTCCTGCCCTACATTCTCCAAATTATTCATAAAATCTCCATCGATCCATTTATTGCAATAGCTTTTAATTCTTTGTTCAATTGGCTGACTTTAAATGTCTAAAGGGCAGGGATCAGATATCTTCATGTCTTCAGTGGTTAATATAAACCTGAAAGAGAACAGGAACTCAATAATTGTTTGGTAAATAGGTAGGCAGAGTGAATGGCTGGCTGGCTGGCTGACTGGATGGATGGGTAGATAGATGGATGGACAGATAACATCTCCTGTTGGATATTTGAAAGCTGGCAAGCCTATCACCCAAGTGCAGGTTTGCTATTCCAGCACTTAGCTGGAAACTTTGACCCAGAACCTTTGAATATGGGTAGGTGAGGGGTACAGAGAAATCTGGACATTTATGCGTGGTCTTCTGATACCTCTGTATCAACTTATCCTCCTTAGAATTGCTCTATAAACTACGCTGGAGCAGTAGTTTGGTCCTCCACCAATTAAAGCATATTATTCATTTATTCAACAAATGAAGAAGAAATGATGATAGAAGAATAAGGTGCTGCAGGGACATGATAAAAGAAGATATATTGATCTGGGGAAGATCAAAGAAGTTTTCCCATAGAAAATGATGTGGAGTGCTAAGTGAGGAACCAGGCAAAATGAACAGGCATGAGTACTCCAGACAGAAAGGAAAACATATGCAAAAGTCCAGAAACAAGCTAAAGCCAGAAAAGCTTCAGAAACAGAGACATTCTATAGGGCCATATATTTAGCCATAAACAAGTGTGAAGACCCACAATAATCCCCCTTTTTTTTTGAACTAAAAAAAAAGGCCTATTAGCTGAAAAGCCCTTTTGCTGTCCTGAAAGGACCAAATTGTAAATTTCTGCTCAGCTAGGACTGTGTTTTTCTCATCTTTGTGGCCACAGAGGGCTAGCTTTCTTACACAGAGAAGGAACTCAGCACCTATTGTACACCTAAAACTTCCCTTAACATGTGAGCAAATTCTCATTTTCTTCTAGAAGACCCTGAGCTCCAAAGTGGTCAGACTGAAGGCAACTGTCTTGTAGTCCTGCTATGGAAACAATTCTGTATAAGCCTTTGGCTATCTCCGAATGACTGTGTATCTAGGTGGCTTTGTCTTCTTTTGAGTTTCCCAAGAAGCAGACCCTAAGACAAAAAGCTGGATACAAGTGGCTTATTGGAGAGGTAATCCTAGGAAGCCCTGGTAAGGGAAGGAAGTCCAGTAAAGGGTGTACTAGTGAGTTTACTGCTTTGGAACCTGAGGCTCGAACCTGTGTGAATCTGGGGAATAGTATAGAAAACATCTCAGACTTGGCTCAGAAAAGAGGGAGCAGAGGTGTTTATCCACCAAATCCCATTTCTCATTGATTGGTTCAGGGCAGCTCCTGAGAAAGTTAACTCTCAGCATTTCTGGCCTGCCCCCATGCAGGCAAAGGAAGTGAGGGGTTATGGGCAGGGCACTGAAGCATCTGCTACTGGTTGTCTCCCACTTAGGCCCTAAGCCCTGCTCATGTGGCTGGGGGACACAGGAATTCAAGTCTCTGAGATCAAGACTACCATCAGGTCTTGCACTAAAGGGGATTTCCTGATGGCAGGGAGGTTGAGATTAGTTAGTCCTGTATCATTGCTCTGTTTGATCTACTTGGGTACTAAAGAAGTCACACAATTCTTTGCTGACACTTTTTAAAGCTTCTTCCAACCCATACCCATACTGTACTTATACTTCAGTTAATTTTTCATCCTATCTTTTGTATTGCTATAATTTTTGTTTTTAATCAAAATGTTCATTAAAATCCTTTCACTCTCACAAGGTTCTTTATCTTCTGCCTCACCCTTCCACATGTCACAGCGTTGAGGAGACCTGAGACAGTCTGATGGTGATGGGGAAACTGAGGCTTGGAAACTAGAAATAATGACACAAGGTCACGTGGCTAGGTAAAAACAGAGCAAGGACTAGAAATCGAGTCTCTGGGCTTCTAGTTTCAGGGGCTGACAAACTCTGACCATTGGGCCCAAACCAGCCAACTGCCTAATTTTATAAATAAACATTTATTAGGACATTTGTTTACATAGTATATATGGTTTCTTTTGTGCTACAACAGCAGGGCTGAGTAGTTGCTACAGAGACAGTGTGTGCCCCACAAAGCCAACATGTTGACTATCTGGCCCTTTATAGAAAACATCTGTCTGTTCTCGGCCACTGTTTATACCTTTGTCCCCTAATTCCTAACTCTCGCATGATCTGCAGTCACAGTGTCATCTCACATACAGTCTCTCGTTTACACTGCGCAAGAACCTAGGCAAGTTTTTCCCATTTTATAGATGAGAACATGAGGCATAGAAGGGGCTGTTACTTGTCCAAGATTACACAGCTGGTTGAGAGGCAGATACAAGACCCAAATCCACATCTTCTCACTTTAAGTCTATGTGTTTTTTCCACACAGCCTCTGCTCTCTCTTGGGCTCTGTCATGCCTGTCCCTAGTTTAATTCCTAAATACTCATCCATTCAGGCAAGAGCCTCCCTCAATAGATGTATAGCTTTCTGTATGGCATGAGTAATCTAGATGTATATCTTCATGTTTTTCTTGTTGCCTTCAACTCAAACATAGTGCTAGTACAAGATAAATTATAAGAATCCAGGAACATAGCCATAAATTTTGATAATGTAGGTGGTTGTTTTTTATAAACTGTAATTTACTGAGGTAGAAATGTAAGCCTTTCAAATGCAGAGGACTGAGACGATTTATCTGTGGCATACCCCACTAGAACTCAATCTCACTAGTTAAAGAAATATTCCAGAAGGGTTTAACACACCCAGTTGTGACCAGTCCAAGCAACAGCATTTTGTCTGAAATATTCCAGTGGGACCATGTGATTCAGATAGTTTTCTGACAAATATATCAAGGGATAAAAGAAAAGAATTACAAAAATTGAACACATGCTTCACTGGAAGTATGTATGCAAGTGATTAATATTAGAATCATTATTATACTAAAAAAAAATTTGTGGTCCCATCGTAATTCATCTGTACCCAGCTCTAGCCATTTAACCATTTAAATAGTAAATTTAAATTATCTTATGATGAATAATGGGATTCTAGATTTTACACACTTTTGGGTTAAAATTGACAAACTACCTTTATCACACACACGACTTACCATCTGAATTTGACAACACTCAAACTGGTCTGTAACCCATTCAAGGAGAAAAGTCCCCTGTTTCTTCCACTGTGCCTCTGCTCCCTTGGGCTCATGCCTGTCCTTAAGTCTTGCTCTTAAATACCCACCCATTCAGCCAACAGCCTCATGGCTTTCTATATGGCTTAAGTAATCTCAGGTGTACGTCTCTCATGTTTTCTTTTTGCCTCCAAACCAAACAAAAAGGTAGCTCTGGTACAAGATAAATTACAAGAATCCAGGACCACATTTGGATGTTGCAGCAATATCAAATTCCTATAATCTTTTCTAAATGTAAATCTCTGTGTTTCTTGCAGTGCAGACCAGTAACCAATAGTCTGCAGAACAGCATCAATCTGCACTATGAGTGGCACTCAGAGATTTCCTCTTCATTTTCCATGTTGTGCTCGTTTTCTATTGTGAGCTCCGTGCTATGTCCCCTCCCATCCTCTCAGAATTGGCCCTATTGCTTCCTTATTTCTATGTGTGAAACAGAGTTGCACTTTCATCATAGTATTGTTAAGAAGGTTTTGATTCCCTTGATAAGCTCTGCCTACCAAAAATCCTGGCTCCCTACTTCACGTACTCCCCTAGGAATGGCAGTGCCATGCAAGACTCTCTTCTTTTCTGGGCTGTGTAAGACTCTTCTATTCCACCTACATTTGGGTGGCATCTGCCACTTAGCCAGGGCAAAGGGAGGTACTGTTTAACATCTATGTGACAGGAAGTGTCACTTCCTCATTGGCAACCAAGTCTAAAATAGAATTTCCCCACTGGGCAGAAACACTGTAGCCATGACTCTACCTGTATCCTGTCATTGCCCTGGGAACTACTCCTCCCCACCCCTCTCCTCTGCCCCTTGCTGAAACCCTATTTGATTGATTGCATTTCTCCTCGATCATATCGTACTGAATATTAAGTAGCTAGAACATTCATTGACTGACAGTTACCTTGCCTGAAAGCCTAGTTGTCCCCATCAATTCAAACCCCCCTATTAAGATTAGGTCGACAGGAATCTCTTAACTAGAAGAGAGAGGAGCATATTTTAAACCACACCAACCCCATCTGAAGTGTTAATTGCTGATATACACTGTGAAGTAGCATTTTTAAATGGATAAAATTTTAGCCTTTACTCCTGGTTGGTGTTTAGACTTTGATGACTAAATTTCTCTAGAAGATAAATTATTTTGGGAACAGCTTGGGAATAGAACTGGCTTCTGTTCAAGTTAAAGTTTGTCACCATCATACATTTTGCTTCCACATCCTTTCATCTCCTACTTTTAGCTGTGCAACTTGCTAATTCTCCTATATTTCAAAGGTGAGAGATGCCAACATTGACAGAGGCAGTGAGGTGCTGGGGGTAGGCAAGGAGACTTTGACCTTGGGGAAAATACATAACAGTAATTTAATGTTATTTTAAATGCTTGGGGGAACATGTCCATTTTTAGTTACAGGGAATTAAAGAAAAAGATTAAAAATACTAAACTTTTTAAAGATGAAAGACATGCCTTATTAAATTAAAATCTTACGCAAATGCCAAAAAAAAAAAAAATACTGTAGCTTGAGGAACCTGTGAGAAATGTAAAGATTCTGTTGCCTCAATCCATCGAAGTCCTATATCCCAGAAAAACTGAGACTCACAGCTTTCAAAACAATTTAAACTCCTAAGCCATGACATTCGGTAAGCTTCTTCTGGGCCATCACTGGAATTCAGAGTATTCCGGAGATCATCTTCCTTCTCTCTGGCCTCCCTCCTTCATGTTGATTCTATCAGCTGATATTTAAAGATGAGGATGACAAGAAACAATGCCACTTTCCTCCACTGTTTTAAAAAAAGAATTGTTGAACTCAGACATGACTGTCACTCACAGCCCCAACACTTGACTGACACTTTTTTAAAAAGTTATTTTTGTCTTTCAAAACAAGGGTGACAGTTCCTGCATTAAAAAAAAAAAAATCTTCCATCAACTGGGAAACACAATCACTAGAAATTTTTGGCACACTACTTTGGGAGAAAGAGGAGATTGAGAAGAAAACACACTAATATTAAGCACATTTGTTTAAAGCAACTGTCCAAGTTCCATCCCAGAGTCAGGGCAGATTCCAGCAATTTCTTTCTCATTCTGCATCTGTAGTTTTTGTCAGTGCTGATCAATTGCTATAATGTTGACCCTTACACACATCAAGATCCTGACCATCAAGGGAAAAAAAAATAAATATTGTTTGGTGTACTGTCCTTACTAAGGCAAAAAATTAGACCAAACATTATTAAAAGCAAAATCACGGGCCCAAAATAGTGTCACTTGTGCTAGGCCCATGTCACTAAACCAGGGCTTAATACTTAACCTAAATGCAGTTTCAATCTTCCTGAGGAATACAATCTTAACTGGTCAGTCTAGAATTTCCTGGTCAGCACCAGAGAGATAATTCATCTAATAAGACCCTTTTGTCCCCTAAAGGAAGGTAACTTTGGCTGAAATAATCCTTTTTTGTTGATGACTTTTTTGTTCCACTCTCTCTCTGCTTTTAAACATCTTCCCTTTTGTACAGATCTTTGGAGCTCCTTTCTACTCGGTAGATGAGACACTGCCCAATTCATAAATAGTTCAATAAAGCCAACTAGGTCTTCAAATTTTACCTGGTGAAATTTTTGTTTTTTAACAACATTTCAAAAAGATTTTCAACTTTATATGAAACTGTCATTTTAACCAACTGATTAAAAAAACTAAGATACACATTCCTTGAGTACTCTGGTTAAACTATTACCTCATCTGTAAAATGAGAAAGTCCTAGTAGAAAGTTCATTCATTTATTTAGCAAAGAATTATTAAGTGCCTAATCTGTGTCAAATGCCGTGTTAGGTGCTGGAAATACAGTCATGAACAAAACAAAATCCCTACACTCACATGACTTATAGATTAGTGGGAGAGCTAGATAAAAAGCAAATAATTACATAATTTATAATTGCAATTGTGATAGGTCCTACAAAGAGGAAATACAAGATGTTATGAGAAAGTGTCATGGGGACAGAGAAACCTAACCTAGGATTCCTAAATCCCAGCAATAAAAACATGTGCAAAGGTGCTGAGGTGGGGGTGGAGCCTGATCCTTTAGAGAAACAGAGAGTGGGAAAACAGCTAAAACAGTCTAAGTAAGTGATCTGGGATGAGGCCAGAGACCAAGCAATGACTAGATCAGTCAGGGCTTTGTTGGTAATAATTATAAGTTCATACTTTATCAAAATAACAGAGGGAAACTATGGCTAAGACACCTATTTGTTCCCCAATATCTGTTCACACCTTTTTCCTTTAGCAATAGAACCCCTGAATGTAGGCAGACACCTATCTGCCCAAAACAAAGGCTACATTTCCCAGACTCTTATGGGACTGAGTTCTTGCCAATGAAGTGTAAGTAGAAGTGTTAGAAACAACTTCCAGGAAGTGTCTTTAAAGAAGAGGGTGTATTCTTTCTTCTCTCAAGTGGGACTGCTGATAGATGGCAGGAGTATGAGTAGCCATCTTGGACCATGAAGGTACAAGTTACATACTGAGGACAACAAAGCTACAATGAATGAAGTCTGATTACCTGTCACCATGAGGGGCCACACTACATCTGAATGGACACCTCTAGGCTTCTACTATGTGAGAGGAGATTACACTGAATTACACATCTATTCAAGCCACTCTTATTTTAGACTTTCTGTCAGTCTCTGCTGAACTTACTCTTACTTGATACAGAACTCATTTCTTAAAAGTAGAGGTTAAAGAAAGGCCTCTTGTGATGGGATTATGATCTGTTATGCTCACAAATTTCTATGACCTTTGTGACATACCTGAATATTTAATCTAAGAAATAAAACCGGAGCAAAGCTTTTGTTTGCTTACGCATTCAATTTTATTCATTAACTTACTCATTTGGCACCTGTCACATACAAAGTACTTGTCTTTGGTGTTGTAGAGGACAAAATCACAAATATTTTGATGCCTACCCTAAAAGGACCTATAATTGAAAATACAGATGTGGATGACCCAGGAAGACAGTTAAAGAAAAGTTGATGTTAAGAACATGGACAGTTTGGGGTGCCTGGGTGGCTCAGTCGTTAAGTGTCTGCCTTCCGCTCAGGTCATGATCCCAGGGTCCTGGGATCGAGCCCCACATCGGGCTCCTTGCTCCGCGGGAAGCCTGCTTCTTCCTCTCCCACTCCCCCTGCTTGTGTTCCCTCTCTTGCTGTGTCTCTCTCTCTGTCAAACAAATAAATAAAATTTTAAAAAAAAAGAACATGTACAGTTTACTGAGATAAAAAAACTAGCATACATTGAGTCTAATTGCACCTATAAAGCTACCACATAGCCTAAGCACCATTCCAATTCAGAAACTATCTACACTAATACTCTAAAGTTTCAGAACAACAGGAAACTTTAAAGAAAGCCACCACCTGTCTAATTCGATAATTAATAGGATTCTGCTGACCTCAGCAGACCACTCAAGCAAAGTAAACAGGCAAAGATCATTTTCTCCTTTGAAACCAGGGATTAACAAAGAAAACTCAGCCAAACACTGGGCTTCAAACACCTGCTGCTAAAATCTGTTTTATCATTGTCATTGCCAAAGCTAGTTTCCAAACACAGGTTTATGATAGTTGCTGAGAATCTACTTAAGAATTAATGCTGCAGTTTTACAGGAGAGAAACCTGATCTGATACTTAGAAGTTAAAGTTGAAGAGCCAAATGCCTCAGCAGACAATCCTTCAAGAAACTTTATGAGCATACACCAGCTGAGGGAGGAAGCCCATGGAAGACAGTGTGCTACAGTCTTGGGTGAACAGGCAGTAGAGGAGGTGGGGAGGGCTATTTTTGAGCACTTCTGTGCCAGTGATTCTGTAAGGCATGTATTATAGGAGAGCTTGTTTGATATTGACAACATCTCTGTGAGATTTGAATGTTGTGTCCTTTAACATATAAAGAAACTGAGGCTGAAGAGGATACGATTTATCCAGATGCCTTCTGTCCATTAAGTCAGGCAACATGAACCTCTGTGGGAGATGATGTCTTCAACTGTAAATTGGAAGCGAGGGGTGTTAGCAGGTGGTATCCAAGGGCATTTTCCTTGTAAAAGCCAAGCTATAGTTTTCCACCTAGCAGCGAGCAAGCCTGTTTCTGAGCCTTGGGGGTGCCTGCCAGTTCTAGCAATAGTAAAGTCTTCCCTTTGTACTAAGTTGATAAATTCAGCAGAATAAACCAACTGTCTCTATAGTTACTCTTCATCTTAGGATGAAGATCTTCATTTAACATTGAAAACATCTTAAGATGTATGAAAACTGACACTTTGAAACACTATGGTGCAAACTTTTATGGAAAAAAAATGAGAAACATTTGACAATATCGACACTTAAAAATTTGGATTCTGTAATTCCATTTGATGATGGGTTATTTCTGTCTCATGTAAAAGTCTGGAGAAGGGCATTAAAGCTAGTGTTGCTGATCTGCTTGATGAAGTCCTCAGGGACCTAGGATTCTCCCAGGCCAGTGCTCTATCATTGTTATGATGTGGCCCTTATCGTCTTCATGGTCCAAGAAAGGGGGCCAGAGCTCCAGATACAACATCTGCATACTAGGCATTAGGATAAGAGAAAAAGAAGGAGAAAAGAGTGTTTACCAGCTATGATGATATCAGAAGTTCCACATAGTACTTGTGCTTACATCTTATTGGCCAGAATTTAGTCCTAGGGCCAAGTGTTCTTCCAATAGAGATATGAGATGTAGTCTTTATTCTGGGCACCCAAATACTCAGCTAAAATTCTGAGGCTTTATAATGAAGGAAAAGGAAGAAAACAGGTACTGGTAATAGCCAGCAGTCTGTGCAGTAAGTAAACAAGGAGAGGAGTTTGCATATTATGATACTATATGTGAAGAAAAGAATATATGCATACACATATAAAATGTCCTCAGAAACACTCAAGAAACTGACCGTTTCTTTAGCCCTTCAATACTGTTTAAATTGTCACCGTGAGTACAAATTGCCTTTATGATTTGAAATTTTAATTTGGCAACTGATAAAATTAAACAAGAGTAGATTAAGAAACCTGATAGAAATATACACAAATATTAAGGAAATTGTCCTTGGGAGGGTAGAGCAACAAGTTAGTAATTGTTCTTTTCTTTCTTCTGCAATAATTTCTGCTTCTAAACACTGGTACTACTTCAGAAGTCAAGAAGAATTAAGACAGAGTAAAATTAAGAGTAAAATATGTTAAGTGAAAGAAGCCAAACTCAAAAGACTATGTACTGTATGATTTAAACTAAATGGCACTCTGGAACAGGTAAGTCTATTGGGAGAGAGAAAATATCAGTAGTAAAACCAGATGTTAGAGATGAAAGAGGTTTTGACCACAAAATCTCAGATTAGAGAGGCTACAGCATGAAGAAATTTTTTACAGTGATAAAAATATTCTATATCTTGATTGTGGTAGTAGTTATACTACTCTACACATTGGTCAAGATACAATAAAAAAATAGGGGCACCTGGGTGGTTCAGTCAGTTAAGCATCTGCCTTTGGCTCAGGTCATGATCTCAGAGTCCTGGGATCAAGCCCATGTCCGGCTCCCTGCTCAGTGGGAAGTCTGCTTCTCCCTCTGTTCCTACCCCTTCCCATGCTCTCTCTCTCTCTCAAATAAATTAATTCTTTTAAAAAAAGATACAATCAAAAATATAATCCAGAAAATCAACAAGATCAAAATTGGTTAGATTGATCAAAGAAGGAAAAAAAGAAGACAAGTCTAAAGAATGAAGATGAAGATATAACTTGAAATACTTCTGATATTAAAATAAAAGAATATGAAAAAAGAGTGCCAATACATTCAAAAACTTAGATGAAATGTATAAATTTCTAGAAAAATAGAAATCAACAAAACTGACTCAAGAAGAAAGAACTTGAATAATTCTAAGCCTACAAAATAAACTAAACCAAAAGTTTAAAATCACACAAAAAAACCCAGGCCTATGCAGTAATAAAAATTTTCATCCTGTGAAAAATATTACAGAGTACAGAGAAAGAGGGAACACTCCTCAAATAATCTGATGAGGCTAGCATAATCTTCATAGTAAAAACTGACAAAGATAATGTGAGAAAAAAAATTGAAAGTCAATTTCTTTTTTTTTTTTTAAAGATTGTATTTATTTATTTGACAGAGAGAGCACAAGCTGAGGGAGTGGCAGGCAGAGGGAGAGGGAGAAGCAGGCTCCTGCTGAGCAGGGAGCCTGATGCGGGGCTTGATCCCAGGACCCTGAGATCATGACCCAAGCCAAAGGCAGACACTCAACAGACTGAGCCACCCAGGTGCCCCTGAAAGTCAATTTCAAGTCATGAACACAGATACAAAAGTCCTAAACAAAATATTAGCAAACTAAATCCAGAAAACAGATTTCTTTTAAAGGTAGTAACAATGACTAAAGTAGGTTTATCACAGGAATGAGAGGTTAGTTTAACATTAGAAAATCAATTAATATAATTTACTATAATCTTAGTCTAAAGGAGAAGTATTATAAATTACCTTAGTAGACACAGTAAAAATATTTCCTGGAATTCAACATACATTTCTGACAAACATTCTTTTTTTTTAAATTTTTTTTAAAGATTTTATTTATTTATTTGAGAGAGAGAGAGAACGAGAGATAGAAAGCACGAGAGGGGGCGCCTGGGTGGCTCAGATGGTTAAGCATCTGCCTTCGGCTCAGGTCATGATCCCAGGGTCCCGGGATCGAGTCCCACATCGGGCTCCCTGCTCCTTGGGAGCCTGCTTCTCCCTCTGCCTCTCTCTCTCTCTCTCTCTCTCTCTGTCTCTCATGAATAAATAAAATCTTTAAAAAAAACAAAAAGAAAAAAAAAGAAAGCACGAGAGGGAAGAGGGTCAGAGGGAGAAGCAGACTCCCTGCTGAGCAGGAAGCCCGATGTGGGACTCGATCCCAGGACTCCAAGATCATGACCTGAGCCGAAGGCAGTCGCCTAACCAACTGAGCCACCCAGGCGCCCTCTGACAAACATTCTTAACAAACTAGTAATACAAAGAAACTCCTTAACCAATAAACGGTATCTACCAAAATCCTACAGTAAACATTATACCTAATTGTGCAATATTGAAAGCATTTCTTTTAAGTTCAGGAGGAAAAAAAAAACCCAGCAGAGCACCTGCCATTATTTCTTATATTCAACCTCGTACTGAAGGTCTTAGCAAACACAAAAAAGAAAGTTAAAGAAAAAAGGTAAGATGTGATTCACAATAAAACAGTCATTATCCATAATTGATATATCTACACATGAGTCCTGGAGAACCTACACACCAATATTAGAGTTCACTAAAGATGTGAGCAAGTTCTCCGGATACAAAAATCCATATATAAAAGTCTAGTGCATTTCTACATATAATCAAAACTTAGAATAAATTTGAAGGGACACCATTTACAGTAGCATTAAAAAAAACATTAAGTACCTAGAAATAATTGTACTAGAGATATGCAAGGCCTAATAAAGAAAATTATACAACTAGGTGAATCGTATTTAAAAAGACAAAAATAGAGAAATTATACTATGTAGATATATTGGAAAATTTGATGTTATGAAGATATCAATTCTCCCCTAATTAATCTACAGAATCAATGTAGTTTTTTTTTTAAGATTTTATTTATTTATTTGACAGAGAGAGACACAGCAAGAGAGAGAACACAAGCAGGGGGGAGTGGGAGAGGGAGAAGCAGGCTTCCTGCTGCTAAGCAGGGAGCCCGATGCTGGGTTCCAATCCCAGGACCCTGGGACCATGACCTGAGCCGAAGGCAGACACTTAACGACTGAGCCACCCAGACGCCCCTGGAATCAATGTAGCTTTAACAAAAATTGCAACAAACCTATTTATTTTTAACTCAACAACCTAGATTCAAAAATGTATGTGGAAAAGCAAAGAGTCAAGAATAGCCAAAATATTCCCCAAAAGGAGAATAAGATGGGAGCTTGCCTGACAATATATATCAATACATATTATAAAGCTATAGTTGTTAAAACACTATATAATTGATACAAGAATAGACAAAAAGTTCAATGGAATAAAATAGAGAGCCTAGAGATAGATCTACACATATATAGAAACTACATATATGGCAAAATTGGCAAAATAGACCAGTGGGTAAAGGATGGGCTTTTCTATTGTGCTGGGACTGTTGGCTATCTATTCTACACTATACATACTTCTTCATACTATATATCAAAATCAATTCTAGGTCAAACAAATATTTAAATATGAAAAACAGACATATACCAAGCATTTAGAAGACAATATAGAAGTATAGCTTTACGATTTTGAAGTTAGGAAAGGATTTCTTCAATAAGATACCAAAAGGCACAAAAATCATATAACATATGATTATAGCTTTAGTTACATTAAAATCAAGAATTTTTGTTTATCAAAAGATACTGAAAGGGAACAAAAAGAGAGACCACAATTTGGAAATCTTTGCAACGTATACAACTAACCAAGTATCAGTAACAAAGTACACTGTAAAAACTTCCACAAATCAATAAGAAAAAGACCACATAACAGAAAAACAGGCTAAAGACTTAGGCACTTCAGAGAAGAGAAAATATGAATGGCCCATAAACTCATGGGTAGAGGCTCAATCTCATTAGTAACAAGGGGAATGTAAATTAAAACCACACCAAAATAAAATTCCACTCCTACAAGCTAGCAAAAATTAAGAAATCTGATAATATCTAATGTTGGAGAGACTATAGAGCAACAGAAATTCTTGAATACTGTTGGGGGAGGGTGAATTGCTACAACAGTATTGGAAGACACTTCAACATTATCTAGTAGTGTTGAAGTTTTGTATACCTTATGATCCAACAATTCCACTTCTATTTATGCCCTAGAGAACTTTTTGCATGTGTGTATAAAAATATTCATAGCTTCCTGTACATAATAGCAAAAAAATTGGAAATAATCCAAATGTCCATCAATAGAAGAATGAATAAATTCTTGTGTGCTAGATACACATAATGGAATTGTGTACAGAAGTGAAAATAAACTACAGCAACATGCATCAACATGGATGAACCTCAAAAATGTCAAATTTAATAAATATATAAATCAAATTTGCACATAGAATCCATTAACATACATTTCAAAATATGTAAAGCTAATCAATGTATTATTTAAAAGTATAAACATGTTTAAACTATCGCAAAAGAAAGATAAATAGGAACATGAAAATATGCTCAACATCATTAGCTCTCAGAGAAATGTAAATCAAAATCACAACAAGATACCACTTCATACTCACTAAGATAACTATAATAAAAAAGAAAGTGGTGCCTGGGTGGCTCAGTTGTTAAGCGTCTGCCTTCGGCTCGGGTCATGATCCCAGGGTCCTAGGATCAAGCCCTGCATCAGGCTCCCTACTCTGCAGGAAGCCTGCTTCTCCCTCTCCCAACCCCCCTGCTTGTGTTCCTGCTCTCACTCTCTCTCTCTGTGTCAAATAAATAAAATCTTAAAAAAAAAAAAGATAATACCAAATGTTGGTAAGGATGTGGAGATATTGAAACCCTCACATATATTTCTGGTGAGAATGTGAAATGGTTCAGTCACATTGGAAAACATCCTGGTAGTTCCTCACAAGTTTGAATATGGCATTACCATATAACCCAGAAATTCCACATCCAGGTACTGAAACACTCTAAAGAGAATTGAAAACAAGTCCACACAAAACATACGTATGCAAGCATTCATAGCAGCATTATTCATAATGGTAAAAAAATGGAAACAGCCTAAATGCCCTTCAACAGGTGAATGGATAAATAAAAAGTAGTCTATCCATATATTATTAGCAATAAAAAGGAATGAAGTACTAATATAGACTACAATGTGGATGAACATTAAAAACATTACACAAAGTGAAAAAAGCTAGTCACAAAGGCACACATTGTACGACTCCATTTATATGATATTTCACAAATAAGCAAATCTAAATAGACATAAAGTTGATTAATAGTTGCCTAGGGTGGGGACAGAGCAAGTTGGGGAATGCAAAAGTAAGGGTAAAAGGGTACAGGATTTCTTTGGGGGATGATAAAAATGTTCTAAAATTTATTGTGATGATGGTTGCACAACTCTGAATGTACTAAAAACCATCCCATTATACAGATTAATGAGTTCACTGCATGGTATGTGAATTATATCTCAAAAAAGCTGTTACAAAAGATAAAAGAAAATAAGGGCAAGGCTCATTAAGAGAAAGGTAAATATGTGCAGTGATTTGTGTGTTAATTAATTAACTTGATGGAGGGAATTCATACATATATGAAATCATGTTGTACATCTTAAATATCTTATAATTTTGTCAATTATACTTCAATAGAGCTGGAAAAAAAATAAGGGCAAGAGAATGTAAACACAAAATTCAGAATAACAGTTACCTTTGAGGGAGAGAGAAGGGAATGGAAAAAAGGAAGGACCCACAGAACATTTCATGGTAAGATGCTTGTCACTAAACTAGATGGTGGTATGTGTATGTATGCTGTAATCATAATTCTTAATACCGTATATATTTAAAATATTTTAAAGGCCAATAAGCATATGAAAAAGTTGAAACTCTTCAACATTAATAAAGCACAATCACATTGTTGTCTTTAATACTATGAAACTGCTAAAGGTTGGCATTTGCATGGTGAAATACATGTTCTTATACACTGCTTGGGGGTGGTGGTTATACATTGCAGAAGTCTTTCTGGGGGACAATTTGATAATCTGCATCATGAATCTTAACATATGCATACTCTTTCTCCTAGTATTTCCATTTCTAGGAGTGTATTTATATCTCTCTCCCCTTGAATCCTTGGCAGGCCCTATGACTTGTTTTGACTAACAGAATGAAGCAGAAGTGATGCACTGGGACATCCAACCCTGAGTCTTTTTTTTTTTTTAAAGGTTTTATTTATTCATCTGACAGAAGCAGAGACAGCAAGAGCAGGAACACAAGCAGGAGTGGGAGAGGGAGAAGCAGGCTTCCCCCCGAGGAGGGAGCCCGATGTGGGACTCGATCCCAGGACCCTGGAATCATGACCTGAGCTGAAGGCAGACGCTTAACGACTGAGCCACCCAGGCGCCCAAGCCTGAGTCTTTTTTAAAAAGGCTTATCTGGTAGTTTCCTCTTTTTCCTTCTTGGGAGCCTGTCACCATGCTGCAAAGAAGCTTAGGTTTCACTATGAAATGATTAAAAAAAAAAAAAAGCCCAAAAAACCAGGACATGGAGAGCAATGGAGAAGGTGAGATTGTCTTTGATGATGCAGCCCAACCCAAGCTATCAGCTGAGTACAGCCACATGCATGACTTCAGCTGTACCACATGGACCAGAATTTCCCAGCTGAGCCCAATCAACCCACGGAATAGTGAGAAATCGTGTCGTTGTTTTAAGCCACTAACTTTGGGATGGTGCGTAATGCAGCAACAGAACTGAACCAATATCCTAAAGAAATAATGAGAGATATCAACAAATACTTATATACAAGTTTGTTCACATAAGTAATAGCAAAACATTAGACTCAATCTAAATGTATGTGTTGAACTTCTGCTGTTTCTTTGGCTACTCAGCATTCCATTTATTTTATTTCATAACAGAATCCAGAGTTTCTTTTATGAAAACCTCCCTCTTCATTTTCAGTCAATGTGGTTCCAATGAGGTTTCCCTGTGCACCAGGAGTGGACGTATGACTCAGACTCAGTACCGGATCCCCCCTGGGACTGGTTCAGGGATGGGCCAAGACTCACACAATACGGTCACAATCAGAGTGAATCTCAGATTTGTATAGGAGCTACAGGAAAGAGTTCTTTCTTTTGAGACTGTTGATAGTCTAAATGATTGAAGACAAGAGTTCCTAAGAAACTGCAGGCAATAGAGCTGAAGGATGGAGAGAACCAGGTCTAGATGACATTTTTGTGTTCCTAGATTAAGCTACTCCCTGGACTTTCTGGGCATGTGTGCCAACAAGTCCTTTATTGGCTTACCCCAGCTAAACTGAGTTTTCTGTCTCTTGCAACCAAGATTCCTAATCAATACAAGGGCTGTCTTAGGCAAAGTTTATTTGCAAAGAAGCAGACATCCATTCAAAAAAGAGAGGAAGCAAAGGAAGGGGAAGATCTTATGGGCATCATGAGACCTGGACAGTTACCAAGCCACAAACCTCTGCATTTCTCATGGTCTCTATTTTAAATGTGTCTACAGCTTCTTTCTATTTTATAGCCAGCTTCCTCTGTCCCCTCTATACAGACTTCATCATAATAACCTCAATCTCCAGAGTTTATATTACCCATAAACTCATATCCATAAATATAACAGACATAGTTTTAGTAGCCAATGTCAAATTCCCAAAGGAAAATTCTGATGGACTCAGCTTTGGCTGAATATCTACCTGTAGTTTAATCAGCCATGTCCAAAGGCAATGATCATGAAATCTCTAGGTGTTTTGTTTTTTGAGCTGTTAGCTGGACAAGTTCCCTAAAGAAAGATGTAGGCAAAAAGTAAATGATATGCATATCTAAGGCACCACAAAGTGAGGGAAGAATGTGTAATCAAGGAGTGATATACTGTGGGATAGTAAATAGCCACCAAAACCATGTTTTCGAAAAGTGCTTCATATCCTTCAACAAATGGTGCCGGGACAACTAGATTTCCACATGTGAAAGAATGAAGTTGGAGCCTTACCTCACACCACACACAAAAATTAACTCAAAATGGATAAAAGAGCTAAGTATAAGCATTAAAACTATAAAACTCTTAGAAGAAAACATAGGTGTAAATCTCCATGATCTTGGATTTGACAAGGCTTTCTTAGATATGACACCAAAAGCACAAACAACAAAAGAAGAAATAAATTAACTGGATTTCATAAAAATGAAAACCGTTTGTGTGTCAAACAGCACTATCAAGTAAGTGAAAAGATATACTACAAATTGAAGAAAATATTTGCAAATCATGTATCTAATAAGGATTTCATATCCAGGATATATAGAGAAGTTCTTTAAACCAACAACAAAAGAAAAACAATCTAATTTGAAAATGGGGAAAGGACTTGAAAAGACATTTCTTTAAAGATATACAAATTGCCAACAAATACATGAAAAGATGTTCAATGTCATGAGTCATTAAGGAAGTACATATCAAAATCATAATGAGATATCATTTAATCTCCTTAAAATTCTTAAAATTCATAAAACATAGGTGTAAAATTTCATGAACTTGCATTAGGTAGTGGTTTCTTAGGTATGACACCAAAAGTACAAGTGACAAAAGGAAAAATAAAGTATATGATCAGAAAGGGAAAAGAAAACCCACACAACAGGAGACAATATTGCATCTGCATACAAAATACATAAAGGACTCTTACAATGCAACAATAAAGAGAAAATAACCCAATTACTAAAATGGGCAAAAGACTTGGATGGATATTTCTCCAAAGAAAACATACGAATGTCTTCTGTAAAATCCATCTTACTAGGATAGCTAAAATTAAAACACAGACAGTAAAATGTGTTGACAAGGATGTAGAGAAACTGTGCCCCTTATACATTGCTCATGGGAATGTAAAATTGTATAGCCACTGTGGAAGACACCTCAGCAGTTCCTCAAAAAGTTAAACGTTGAGTTACCATATGACACAGGAATCCCAGTCCTAGGTAGATAGGCAGAACTGAAAACATGTCTACACAAAAACATATACATGAACATTCATAGCAGTGTTATCCATAGTAGTCAAAAATAGAATGACTCCAAATGTCCATCAATTGATGAACAGATTTTTAAAAATGTGGTACATTCATAAAATTGAATATTCATTCGCATTAAAATTGAAGTGCTGATACATGCTATCACATGAATGAATCTTGAAAACATTATCCTAAGTGACAGAAGCCAGACACAAGAGACCACATATTGTACTGATTCCATTTGTAGGAAATACCCAGAATAGGCAATCTATAGAAATAGAAAGTAAATTAGTGTTTTCCAGATGCTGTGGGGGAGGGGAGACTGGGTAGTGATTGCTAATGGCTCTGGAGTTCCTTTTTGGGGTGATGAAAATGTGCTGAAATTAGATAATGGTAATGTCTGCACAACTCTGAATATACAAAAAAATACTGAATTGTATATTTAAAAGGATGCATTTATGATAGGTGGATTACATCTCAATAAAGTCACTTTTAAAGTCCATACAGATTTTTTCATCTTTTTAAATTATAAAACTAATATATGCTTATGTAAAATATCATATGTTCAAGAGTTTATAACACAAAAAAAGAATCCAGTATTAAGTTCCCACAAGGAAGCCACAGGTAAATTGGGGGGAGGGCAATATGCTGATAGGGTTATTTCTCTAAATATTAACTTTTTTTATTATGCTATGTTAATCACCATATGTTACATCATTAGTTTTTGATGTAGTGTTCCATGATTCATTGTTTGCATATAACACCCAGTGCTCCATGCAGTATGTGCCCTCTTTAACTAAATATTAATTTTTTACAAAAATTGTACATTTTGTAAAATTTACATTTTGTAACTTAATTTTTCCTCTTAGCATATACCAAAATGTCATTCTTAAGTCAGTAAAGGAAGTATTACTTCCTTTGTAATTGCTATATAGTATTACACTGCATGAATATAACAATTTATTTGACCACTTCTGTATAGACGTACATTAGAATTGTTTCCAGTTTTCTTTTATTACAAACAATGCTCCAGTGGGTATCCTTTATAAGTAATTTTTATAAAAATTTCCATGTGGATAGAAGTCACAGAAAACTATAGACATCTTTTTGGGTACACAGTGGATAGTGGATATCTGCTGTTTCAGTGTGCGTACTTCCATGCCTTCATCTTCTTGTAACAGATCCCATTTTTCTTTGGGGAATTGCCTCTCCCTATTCCATATCGTTCTGGTGGGGCTGCAAATCAAAGTAACCTGCTACTTGGGCCATGGTAATCGATCCAATAGGACCTGTTGACCCAAGCAGAGCTATCAGATTCCTTCCATGGGATTTTATACATGGATGGTGGAAAAGAGAGAACCTTTCTTTGCCTGGGGGTAGTTCCCTGAGACATAGGAATGGGGAGCTCTCTAAAGCCAGACTACCTCTTCCCTACTCCCTGCAGGGAGCCCACTTAGAGGCAGAAAAATAAGTGAGAATTGCTTTGCACAGAGAGAAAGAGATTGAGAATGAGCTAATAACATCACGCCAGTTACTGGATTCAGCCATGCCTGAAGTAATATCCACTCTGGACTTCCCAGTTATATAATAAATTTTCTACTTTCAAGTACTGGAAAGCCTTACTGGTTTAGAACATTATTCAGCACCTTTTTATGTCTCACGTCAGAGCCAGATTTCTGACTGGAGGGCTGGGTGCTCCAGTTTTCTAGGTGATGCTAAAAGAGAAATGCCCCTGGTGCTCAAATATATGTAATCAGCACAATCCACACAGTCCCTAAGCACCTAGAACTGTTTGGCTAGATGGGTTTCCTGGTTTCCTAGCAACCAATTCCCCTTCCACTTCCTCACACACTTACTCCTTTTGTGACATCTCCTTTTAAGGCTACTTTAATTTTATTTTTTTAAAGTTTGAGAGAGAGAGAGAGAGAGAGAGAGCACAGTGGGGGGAGAGGCAGAGGGAGAGGGAGAAGCAGACTCCCTGCTAAGCAGGGAACCTGACAACGAGGGGCTCCATTCCATCCCAGGACCCTGGGATCACGACCTGAGCTGAAGGCAAACACTTTATAACCCACTGAGCCACACACGTCCCTCTAAGGCTACTTTTTTTTTTTTTGACAGAGAGAGAGACAGTGAGAGAGGGGACACAAGCGGGGGGGGGGGGGGAGGG